>NC_142053.1:26535275-26841882 GCF_982192425.1 Myodes glareolus | reverse complement strand
AAACCCCTAGCTTGAATCCCTGTCTTGGGGTGCCAGAAGGCTGAGTGTGACTAAAGATTTAGGGACACTAGATGATAGGAATTTGTGAAGCTGGAAAGTCTGCTGAGATCTAGAATATCGAAGTTCATATATCCTCAGCAAGGGCAAGATTATTTTTAATGTGAAGCTGCAAGTGATAATGTTAGGTACCCTAGAGAGGCTCAGATTCCTTTTTTCCAAGGCTAAAGGACTGGGATAATGACAAAGCAATCTGTAAGTAGTTCCTATTTTCTACCCTTTCCTTCTATTTAAAGCTTTATCGCAGCATAACAAAAGGTTGGCACTACCAGCATCTGCCTCTCTGAGGTCATGTAAGTGGGACATTTTGCTTCTATAGAGGCTTCTAAAGATGTTTTGTGTGTAATAGACAAGGGTATAAAGTTATATCTCTATAGCAGAAAAAGAAAACATTTTAGAAGCTTCGAATATTGCTTTTTGTAGAAAATCTTAGGTCCTGTACGGAAATATGATTTATTTACAATGAAAAATGTTCCCCCCAAACTCCAATCAAATTTATTCTTATTTCTTCTCTTTAACTTTGTAGGGAAAATTAGGTTCCTATAGTCTCCGAAGTCTTTCAGTTGATGCCAGTAAAGAAATCTTCCTCTGCTTCTTTGATACTTGTTTGAAATGATAATTGACCAACATGCTTCCAATCAATTCAGAGTTCATTCCAATTCAAACCTCCAGTAGACTAGTTTGTGTATTTCATGAGATTACTTTCTACACCAAGAAAATCTGAACCTAAATGAGATGAAAATTGAACCTAAATTTGAGAACATGAAAACAGGCTGCTCCTGAGTTTTGTGCCACAATTTTCTTCCTATGGGGGACTGCCCACTGGAAAAAAAACAGTAAAGTTTAAGCAAATTAACATTCCAAGGAGATGGGACTGAAAGTAGATTTACCTATGATTGTAAATGCACAGCTCCATGTTAAAAAGAAAATCATAGGCGTGGCTCATCACAAATTTCTAATACAATTGTTGGGAAAAAATGATAACTGGCTGATAGCTGAATGTGGAGTTCAGGGAATATACAGCAGGAGACAGTGCCAACACCACGTGCAGAAGAATAAAATAGACCCAGATCTCTCAACTGCACAAAAATCAACTCACAATGAATCAAAGATCTTGTGAAATGCCCAAACTTCTGGACAAAGTACTCATATAGGATGTGGAAGCTGTACTCATAAAAATCTCAGCACTATGATAGCCTAGAGAAGACTTGAACAATACATGTAACAGTAATAATTAGAGTTAGAAGAGAAAGTAATCTAGATGAAATATGGAAGTAGAGATCTCGGAGGTAGGGGGAAGGTAACAGTAGGAGGAGGGAGGAGTATATAATAGGAGACTAAAGATGATCAAAGTATATTATATACATATATGAAATACAACGAAACCCATTTAGTTTTTACAATTAATAAATGAAAAAAAGAGAAAAGAATGTCTAACAATAATGACAAAAAGCTATAGACATGGGGACAACTGTGCAAATGGTTCTCTGGCAGCACAGGAAATAATTGCAAGGATTAATAAATAGGAATGTATGAAAATAAAAAGCTTTCAAGCAGCCAAAGACACTATTGACAGAGAACAGCCTACAGGGTGAGGAAAATCTTTGCTGGCTATAGATGGTATGGTTCAAAATATATAAAATGGGCAACATTTAAACACCAGAAGAACAAACATGTCAACCAATAAGTGGGAAAATCAAAGAAGAAACACAAATGACCAATGAATATTTTAAAAGGTGTTCCACATCCTTAGACATCAGAGAAATGCAAATTAAAACTAATTTGAGATTCCTTATCACCCCAGTCAGAATATCTATCATCAAAAAAAAAATGCAACACATTCTAACAAGGATGAGGGGAAAGAGAAATCTTTCTGTTCCACTGGTACAGTCATTATGGAAATGAATAAAGGCAGAGCTATCTAATGATCCAGTGCACTACCTCTGGGCATATGTCCCAATGGCTTGGTATCCTACCACAGAAACAACTGTATTTATTGCTGCATTATTCAACGTGGCAAGAAATTAGGCCACTCTAGATATCTATCAATAGATGAGTGGACAGTGAAAATGTAGTATAAGTCCTCAACATTCATAAAGAAAAATTAAATTATCAAAACTTCAGAAAAGGGATTTAGAAAATGCTATATTAAGCAAGGTAACCTGAATTCAAACAAATTCCTCATGTTCTCTCTTATATGCAAATCCTAGCTTTAAATGTTTATGTGTGTGTGTGTGTGTGGATTCATGCCTTCACGTGTGCACGTACATGAAGGTTGTTCTCAATTTCTACAGATTGCTTAGTGACCATCTTCAGGGTCAACACTAGCTGGTTGAGTCCCTCATGTGCCTTACATTTCTCTGACTTCCTCCTCTGCCTCATTCCTTCCACCTCTTCTGCCTTTAGATAGTAAAGATTATCTATTTTAAGAGGTCATGGAAGCAAATGGCCTACCTGGATAATTCAAGATAAATGCCCCCAACATAAGTGTCAGAAAAGAAATTCTACAATGTACCTTCACAATCAAGCTTAGGTCTGTGTGTAATAGAATAATCAGAGAATTATAGATGACAGAGAGGAGTTTCTATAGGATTTTGCCTGCTTCAACTGGAATCTTAAAAATTGCCTGCAGTCTGGAGAGGTGCCACAGAGGTTAAGAGAACTAATTGCTCTTGCAGATAACCCTAATTTGGTTCCCAGCACCCACATGGTAGCCCATAATGATCTGTAACTACAGTTCCAAGGGGTCCAATGCCCTCTTCTGATCTCCATGTATACATGCATATACCCAGGCACACACACATATGCATATAATAAAACAGTCAAAATAAAAAATAAGTTTGAATCTTTACAAAACACCTAAAGAGCTTTATGGAACCATTCAACTGTGAATGGAGAAAAAAGTTGAGAAATAATATGAAATCAAGAACTCATTTTTTAATTTCACATTAATGATATGGAGTCAGTACAGTGGAACCTGAGACTATAGATAGAAAAAGAGAGGTGGTTGTCATAAGCCTTATGGGAGAGTGATTTAATACTTATCAGATTGAAAACCATGGATATTTCAGTTAGGGTTTCTGTTGCTATAAAACACCATGATCAAAAAGTAACTTGAGGAGGAAAGGTTTTATTTCACTTATACTCCCAGACAGCAATTCATCACAGAGGAAAATCAGACCAGGAACTCAAGGCAGGAACCAGGAAGCAGGAACTAAAGCAGAAGCCCTGGAGGAACACTGCTTACTGGCTTGTTACTCATGGATTGCACAGCCTGCTTTCTTACACAAGCCAGGACCACCCGCCCAGGGGTGGTGCCACTTACAGTGAACTAGACCTTCTCAAATCAATCATCAACTAAAGAAATGCCCTACAGGCTTGCCTACAGGCCAGTTTTGTGGATGCATTTTCTCAGCTGAAGTTCCTTCTTCCAAAATGACTCTAGCTTGTATCAAGTTTCAAGATAACACAAAACTACCCATCACAGTAGGTATCAACCAATCAGCACGATAAGGATACACGATGGCCAGGTCTGACCAATGAGACACTTCCATCACAAGCATCATTTTGTATAGATGCAAAATAGTACTATAGTCACAAAACTTGTTTTTGGTCCCTACATGAACATTTCAGGAAGCGGTGGTAAGACCAGACTCTCTTGCCCACTTACATCTTGAGTTTAAAGGGCAGCTTTTTGTGCATCAGGAAAACTCTGGGACAATAAGCCAGTCTCTGAGATGGAATTAGAAAAGTCTGAAAATGATGGGCTCCTTGGGAAGTGGTATGCTGGAGAAAACTAGGAAAGTAAATGAAAAATAGATGAGGGAGTTGGAGAATAAGAGTATAGAAGTAAACATTCAATTTAGACAGTGAACACCACTAATAGAGCATGAAGGGTGACCAGGCTCATGATACACATGTGTTGGTGCCCCAGAATGAATCAACAAACCAACAGATGAATGAATGAAGTAACTTCAGGGCCTAGAATGTCTACCTAGGCTAGTATATGACATCTATTAAATAGTACCTGTTATAGGGAAGCTAAAAGAAAGGCAAATGGAATAGCTAACATAAACATTGAAGACACGCTCCTGGAAGGGCAGATATTAAATCACTGTGGGATCAGGTTGCCAAGTGGGATCTTCTGTTTAAAGATACAGATATAGCTGATGGGATGTTAGAATCCCCAAATATGAATTCCATCAGGGTTATAATGATTTGCTATGTTAAATTGCTTGTTTGGGGCTCTTTATATTAGTATGTTATAATTGACTAATGAACGTAATTTTATCTCATTATATTTCATCTTTATATTTCATATTTAGATGTGAAAACAGTTCCAGATAGAAGTAACTTTTATAAGGTCACCAGATAAATTGCAACAGAATTGGCAGTAGTCTTTAGAGTCTGGATGCTTAATCTAGTTGGTGACCTTTCTGTCATACTACACTGTCTTTCTGCCTTAAGCCAGAACGTGTCTTGAAGTGCAGGTTCCAGGGGTCGGTGTAGATTAACCCAGTGGATGTTTTCCAGTGCTATAGGTAGTTTACACGACAATCGTGATCTTTTAAATCTTACACCTAGCACTGGATCCAGGCTTCAACATTCTTCTCTTCTGGATACAAGTCATAAAAACAACCTCTTTTCAACCTTATAAGTGCATCAGATTATGTTGTTTTGGGCTCAATACAAGCAGAGTCAGGACTAGATTTTTGTTTGCCATAATGTCTTCATTTGAATTGTTCTTTTACAGGAATGTATGGATATTACTCAAGCCATTGATTGATACTATAATTTTTTCAGGGCACTGAAAAACCTGGATGGTTTTGCTGGGGAGTAAAGTTAGGGCTAGAAAATAATATCCCCACTTTCCTAACACAACCATTTTAGCTAGTCTTCTGCTAAGAACGACCAAGTGTCGACGGCGTTTTGAAAAAAATGTGTACTGAAACTTGCAAAGTAGCAGAATGGGTAAGTGTTTAAAATAAAGAGCTATAGGCTTTTCCTAGTTTTTCACATTATAACTTATTAATCTATCTCTGAAGAACATGCACATTGCCCTCAGGGGGCTCTTGCCAAAAAAGGGATGCATTTCACAGTTTACTAGCCCGCCTAGCACAAAGGGACCCACGTAGAGAAGTTTATAAAATGCTTTATGGTAACAGAGAAGGTCATTTAAAAGGGCCCTACATCTGGTGTGCATTCGGGTGTTCTATGTTCACACAGCCAAAGTGATCACTGCCGCTTCCTTCTTCTTTTAGCCAGGAGGCAATCACACCCTAAGTCCAGGGCCTAATGATCATTTGAGAATGTGACATGGATTTTTTTTTTTGAGCTTTTATGCAGGAGGCTTGAGTTTTTAAAATGACATATTATTTTATTTAGAACAAATTGCCCTCAAATAGTTGAGCATACTCAAGATGTTTTCTTTATTTAAAAATATTCTTTGAGGGATGTGAGCAATGTGGTTTAAAAAGAGGCTTTAATAGAATGCATTCAATGATCTGATTAGATTTTCTCTTCTGTGAACTTAAAAACAGGAACAAGAAGTGATTCTTGGGACTGATTTAGAATTTTACACATTAGACATGCAAGGATGACATCTGGCTTATTGCTAAACATAAATAAATTAATAGCTGTGTTAATCATGGAAGATTGGTTGCTTTGTAGTTGTTATATTTATACTCTGAATTCTACATGTTATACTTTGAAAAAGTTTGGACATAGGATTAAAAAGGAAGTCATGCATCAACTGGTTTTTTGAGCCTCCCATTGGTAAGCATCAAATGTTCCTCATTGTGACAGTTAATGTTTATTAAATGTGGACTCTGTGGTGGGATAAACTATGTGATTTTCATGCAATAATCTACTTAGTTTTAGAATAAATTAATGATGTAGATACCACTACTATCTTTGTCATGTGGATGACTTGTTTAGGGTGTCTCACCTGCTGGCTGAGGAGTCATTTCATAGCAGGCCGTCCTGTTCCAGAGTTTTATGCTTTTACCTCATAACTTCTCCCCTTGAAAAGGTTTTTGAGGCTCAAATCAAATGTAATCAAGTACATGAAAGTGCTCTGAAAAGCCACGAAATGCTAGCTAAATAAGGAGGTATTACAGAAGTTACTCAGCTTAGCAGAAGGCTTCTGTTTCCTTTTGTGATAGCAGGAAAGTGGTGTGAGGAGAGAGAGTGGGAATGAACTCTAATGTACTTAAGAATGATGCAGAGTGCTCACTGAACTTTTCCTGGGAAGCAAACAAGATAGTGCCAGCAAAGCATCTAATAAAGTGGTCGACCTTGGATAAGTCATCGGAACTTCATTTCTCTAAACTTTACTTTGAAGCACAAAGCAGGACTTGGGGTAGATAACGGTTCTTAGGCTTTCAGAGCCTACAGACCTCCTGCATATTAGATTTCATAGTTTAATAAAAGTTACAGCATTTCTCCAATAAATTCTGCACACACTTCTTGGGCTTCACAGATCCCCTGGATACCACAAATTCCCAGAGATGCTAGGATGAAAACTCCCAGGCTAAGTGTTGGAAGTTCTTTGTCCCTCTGATTCTAAAATCGGTACTCCACTTCATAAACACATGCTTTCCCGGAGTTCTTTATAGTAAAATGTCCTTCATCAATCACAGAAATTTGCTGTGCTGATGTGCACAGAATCTCAGAAGTTAAAGTTTAGGAATGGCCTGCCATTGATAAAAGTGAGGGGTAGCTGTAGTAACTCATGAAAGAATCAGCATTTCCCTTGTATTTTACCGAGAAACTTTTTGAGAGGGGAGGAAAGACATATTAGCATTATCCACCTTGATATATTAATCACATATTTAGCTTTGCTCTGCATTTTAAAAAGCACTGGACTTACTGCTTTTAGTTCTAGTATCAGCAAAAGATAACTGCACTATTCTTGCAGGTCTGCAGGGAATAGCAGTATTTTTCATGAGAAGCAAGCTTTGGCATGGACGCTATAAAGAATTTTATATCTCTGAAAGTAGACACTGTCAACCCCAACTGGGTCCAAGATTTGTGGGTGGTATGTTGTGAAACATTTCTAATTACTGTGGTGAGTCCTGCTGGGGTTGCTAAAATTAGACGTCTGTCATATTAGTTTCCTGCTGCTCTCCAACAGCTGCAAGAATTGCCAAAGAATCCCAAAGTCCACAAAATGGTAGAGAAGATAGAAAGTGCTTACAGCAAAGCAGCCTGGCAGCCCTCTCGTCTGCTGAGGTTCTACCTTTGATCTGGTCCCTTGGAAAGATGTGGAGGCACAGGTTTGAATATAGGAAATATATCAGGAAGTACTCTCAGGGACAAACCAGCAAGGGAATAGGCAATGTAAAATTAGACAGAAGGAGTAGCTTGAAGTGGGGTGCAATTCCAACAAAAACTTATGCTGGTTTCATGGGGAGCTCACAAGCTGAGGTGGTACTTCAATGTCGTCTTCAGTTGAGGTTAGGGATAAGCACAAGTCTGAATTCCTTCATTGCCTCATGTTGGGCATCAGCTACATGCAGAGATCAGGAGTAGTGTTGAATGCCTTGGTTTGAATGGGAGTTACTGAAGGCATGCTGCAGCACCCATGAGAGATTAGACACTAAACTCGTAGCACATCATCTTTTGCTTAGATCGCTTCAAACTTGCCCCCATTCTTCACATGTTCCCTTACTTCAATCTATTTTGTGTAGTACAACCAGTATTGTCTCAGAGTCAATTGTTATTGTGTTTGTATGGCTTACAACTCTTTAAGAGTTCCTTATGCCAGTGTAGGCAAGATGGCTCATCAAGTAAAAGCACTTGCTTCACAAGCCTGAAGACCCTAGCTCAATCCCTGGAACCCATCTAAAGATAGAAGGAGAGAACCAACTTAGCCAAGCTGTTTTTTGACCTACACACATGCATTTTGGCACATGCCCCTCCAAGTCATACTAAATAAATAAATTAAAAGTTTTTATTCTTTCTAAATAGTATAAACACCTTATTAGTGATTGTTAAAAACTTCGTGATCTAAAATTTCTCTCTTGATCTTTAGAGAACAGCCATACAACTACTTGGTATTCCTTAAATGTATCTTTTATCCACAAGCATGTATCCATGTAATCTCCTTTGTCTATAACATTTTTCCATACACATGTGCTCTGAATACATTTAGATGTGTTCTCCCTAACAAAGCCTCTTTTGATGAGTTATACAGTATCGTGTATATCCTGTTGTATCCTGTATATCCTATTGTTAATGTCTTCGATGATAGTGTATTGACATCCTCTTCTTCCATGCCTGTCTTCTTGATGATAGAAAGGATGTCTTTACTATGGGCTCTTTGAATGTAATATAATGCCTAGAACTCAGTTGTTTCACAGTAAGTACCTGTCTATTGTACAAATTGTTTACCTTACCCCAAATCATGTTCTGTGCATGCCTCCCAAATGAACTATTTTGTCTGTTTTACTCTGTTGCTATAAGTGCATTTCATCTGACCAGAAATTTTCTACATCTGAGAACATAAATTATGATGTGAAACCAGCCCACGACAATGATAAAGTAGAGTTGTAGTTAAAATAAAAAACAGCATCTTCAGGATGAATATGACTGATATGTCAGAATCATATAGCCCCTTTTAAGGGATATTTACTATGGCCCTGCTGTAAAAACGGGTCCATAGTAAAATGGCGTTCCTCAAGTATGATTACCAAGAGGTTTGAAATACTAACACTTTCAAGAAGGCAGAGACTTCTGGGTGACTTGTGAATTTCAGAAAAGTGCCATGCTCTTTTCCTAATCAAATATGGTCTTTCTAATGATGCAGTTAGGGCATGGATCCTTTCATTATACAGGCTGACCTTTGAAAATGTTATAACAAGGCATTAATCAGGGCTACCTTCTTTGGAGCCAATAAGTATTAGATTGGGGGGCATGGTATCAGCTGCCTATTGTGTACCATGTTGCTGAGCTTGCTCCCAAGAGCAGGTCTCACAGTGACCTGTCTTTCATCAATCTTTCTGTTTACTCTTGGCTGCTGAAACTTAGAAAATCCAAGTGTTGTTAGATGAGATGACAACAATGTTTTGACAGGACCCATATAATATGTGGCAATCAGCGTCCATTGTTACTATAGTTACAGTATATATCTGCAATTGACTAGACATGTGGGCGCAGGGAATCTTAACTGTGTGAGGTGCTTGTTGACCTCTGAGAGAGTGTTTAAAAATTAAGGACCTCCATTTCGAAAAATAAGAGTTCACAAAATTTTACATTCAACTTCATAGAGATAATGGTCTCTTCAAAGTCTATCAATGGATCAGTGATTAAGAGCTATTTAGAGATGAAGGAAAATAGTGCCCATTAACTGACTGCTGAGTATGTCCCAGATGCTGTGTTAAACATTTCATATCCAGCGTTTCATTAATCACAAAATGACCCTATGAGGTAAATACACTTATTATTTTATAAATGAGGAAATCGCATTTCCAAAAGTAGCTGCTTCCTGTAAAACTCAGTTGAGAGGTGAGAGAACTAGCATTCACATACAGAATCTGGGTAGGCAATAGAACCCATGGCTTTGGGTTTCCTACCACTGTTTTTAATGAGTGATGAGCTTATGTCTTATTGGACTCTCTATACTTGGGGTAGTATTAATGAACTTATGACTGTATTTTTGTGTTGTGTTTTTAGAAACAACATTATTTAAGTAGTTATTCATTTACTATGAGTTTTAATATTCTACCTTTAAATATTTATTCATACAACTACGTACACTCTGATCTATTTCAACTATTAAATCAATAAAATGTCCCAGTTTTCACTCATCTGTATAAAAACACAAATGGTAGAATGTCTTTAGTAAACTAACTCAATATTATATTTTATTGCAACTCTATTTGGTATATTTTAGAAGTATATTTAGGGTCTTTTACATAGCAAAGTTCAAACTAAGATCCCTTATCTATATTGAAATCATCTGGCTAAATTATATTTAATCATAAGAAATATATAATAATAAGGATGGTATACATTTTAGAACTTTGTTTTATGATAAAGTGCATTATAGGCATCATATTTTATTTTATATCTTATTCCTGGCACCTCTCCATGAATAAGAATATTTTTCTTCCAGTGTCAAAATCACACAAATATAGCAAAAATGAGAAATTTCTTGATATTATTTAATGCCAATGCATACTTGAATTTTATTTGTACTAATGGCTTGCCTCAATAGTGGGACATAGTCTTAGCATTTACAAGGCTTGATCCCTAGAACCTAAAAAGGAGGACAGACAGAGATACGGAGATGAGAGAGGAGGGGTGGGATGGGAGGAAACTAAGAAATTAGGCCAGTCTTTTTCTAGGCATCCTTGAACTTGATGTACTATTTGGAAAATTTCTCCATGGCTGTAGAAAAGTTTTTCACAGATTCAAGCCAAACATTTATGTTTACTTTATACTATTAATGACATTGGGAATTCTGTTCTGTATCACATCAGGAAATGGTCTCACCATTAATAGGATAAAAATTGACTACTCGATTAAGGTGATGGATGACTGATTTTAAGGATTTGTGGCAAGTTTTCTATCCATCTAAAACTAGACCCTTATTCCTATTCCCAAGTATCCTTCTAACAATCCCCTGATGCCTCACCTCGTGTATTTTTAATAGGCATCAATTTTTATTTCAAAATAAAACATAAAGCCAAGTAGATGGCTACTTTAGAGTCTTTGAATCCTTTCCCCGGAGTCCAAGTAAAGAAATGGGAAGAGTACTGCTTAGAAGAGGCCATAGAAATGAGCTGTTGGAAACATGATCAGCTTTGAACATTTTCTGAGAGATGGCCTGAGAGAGTGGAGAAACCTGGTGCTAGGGAAATCCCACAAGGATATCCCCAGCTAAGACTCCTAGCAATAGTAGAGAGGGTGCCTGAACTGGCCTTCCCCTCTAATTAGATTGGTGGCTATCATAATTATCATCAGAGTACTTTCATCAGGTAACTGATGAAAGGAGATGCAGAGATTGAGGGCCGAGCATTGGACAGAGATCGGGGAGTCCAGTCGAGGAGAGGAAGGAGGGATTATATGAGCAGAGGAGGTAACAATATCATGATGGGGAAACCCACAGAGACAGATGATCTGAGCTAGAGGGAGCTCAAGGACTCTAAACTGACAGCTGGGGATCCTGCATGGAACTGAACTGGGCCCTCTGCATGTGGGTGACAGTTGTGTAACTTGGTTTATTTGTGGAGCCCCTGGCATTGGGACCAGGATCTATCCCTGGTATATGAGCTGGCTTTTTGGAGCCCATTCCCTATGGAGGGATACCTTGCTCAGCTTTGATGGGGGAGGGGGGGGACTTGGTC
Source organism: Myodes glareolus (assembly GCF_982192425.1). Taxonomy (NCBI): domain Eukaryota; kingdom Metazoa; phylum Chordata; class Mammalia; order Rodentia; family Cricetidae; genus Myodes; species Myodes glareolus. The sequence goes on along the minus strand of NC_142053.1, from coordinate 26,830,474 downwards.
CTCCCTAGACTTGATGTGTTAGGCTTTGTTGACTCCCCATGGGAGGACTTACCCTTAATAAGGAGTGGATGGGGATGCCGTGCAGGGAGGAGTTAGGGGAAGGAGTGAGAAGAAGGGAGGAAGGGGGGATTGTGATTGGTATGTAAAATGAATAAAAAAATTTAAAAATAAAAAAGAACAAGAGTTGTCACTTTTCCAGAAGAAAACATTATTTTAAAAAATTAATTTTATGTATTTGGGTCTTTTGCCTGCTTTTATGTCTGTGCATCACTTGGCATGCCTCATTTTCTCAGAAGCCAGAAGAGAGCATTAGATTCCCTATAACTGGACTTACAGACAATTGTGAGCTGCCATGTGGGCACTGGAAATTGAATATGGTCCTCTGGAAGAGCGGTCAGTGCTCTTAGCCTCTGATCTATCTCCCCAAACCCCGAAGAAGACTCTGTTATATGAAAAACATATTTGTGGGAGGAACTGATCAGGCTGGGTGTTCTTAGGAAACCTTGAGGTTGGACATTTTACCTGTAGTCATATCTTACCCTTGTCACAAAGCCAACTCTCCACTCGCTTCTCATCATTATTTCTTCTGCACGACTCAAACTCTTCCCCATCCTTCCAACATATAAGAACACTCACACATTTTCAATCCTTTTCTCAATTTAGAATCATATCACCTTATTACAGTTAGAAACTAGAATGTTCATTTCCAAATATTTAATTAAAAATTTTACTTTAGTGTCTGAATAGATAACTTAGCAGTTAAGAGCACTCATTGTTCTTTTAGAGGAGCTGGGTTCAATTCTCAGCATCCACATGGTGGTTCCCAACCATATCTAGCTCTGTTCCAGGGTGTCTGAAGACTTCTTCTGACTTTTGAAGACACCAGGTATATACATGGTGAACATACATACACACCAGCAAAACATTCCTTCACATATATAAAGCTTTAAAAATATCTTACTTAGTTTTATATTTTATGTTGTACTGGGGATTAAACTCAGGGTCTTGTGTATGCTTAGACCATACCTGACTGCTGTGGTACACCCCCATCTCTGAGATATTTCATTGTTTACTGCATGGGGATGAAGACAGCTTTAAATTGGGGGAACACTGTGAGTGTTCAGGTGGAGCCAACACTGGGAGAGATGGTTAAGGAAAAACAGACTAATCTGTCTACAACAAATCCTTGCTGTAGGTGCAGGTATATTATGTAACAGCTTCAAAGGAGCACACTTCTCACTGGGGCTTCCTAATAAGTACTTATGAACAGTTTATCTGTGGCAACCTGGTAGTTAGCAAATCATCCTAATTATTAGAAGCTGTCCAATATGCAGTATCCAATATGGTTTGCTCACTGTATTGATTTGACCGCCGAAACTGAAAATCATATTCTCTGATGAAGTTTAGCAAACAACAATGATCTATCTCAATAGGAATGCTCTGGATTTGGGTCACTTTCGATGCACAGAAGGCTTACTAATTTTCTCACGTAAATGTCTCCAATACACAGTGACAAGTTGTACTGGAAGTTGGCAATCTTTCAGAGCTCCGTGCCAGGACTCCATTTAGTCACTCTCTTGGGAGTGAACAGCTGCTTCAGTGAGATGAGGCCTGGCTATTCCTATTAGGAACAGAGGGGTTGGATACTGTGAGTACAGAGGCAGTGGACAGAAATGATCTCTAGCCCCTTTGCGGCAGTCTGCTTTCTGTGACCCCCGACATTCATGCTTATACAAATAGACCCTAGTCTCCTATTACTAGGAAAACTGAGCAGAATGTGTTCAACAATGCATGGATTTTAGAAATATTTGCTATTTGCCTATACTGTGGCAGATGCTGAATGTACCATATAGTAAACAGGACTGACATGTTGTCAATAAACATGGCTTACTGGGAAGATGGGCATTAAAGACATAAATAAATACAGAATTGTGTTAGCATTAACTGCTACAAAAGACAGAAGCAAAGAATGACTGAAAACACAGAAGAAGCTCATGTAGACATGAGAAGAAGAATGTACCTGGGAAAACACTCTACTAGGTACCTTCTTAAAGAGAAAGAGGGGAGGACACCAGAAGGGAACATGGAGTGAACATGACCAAAATATATGACATACATTTATAAAAAACAACCAAAGTAATCGTTTTATTAATTCAAGTATCCTAACAATTTTACAGAAAGCACCATAAGTGTCTGGGTGATGAGCGTTCTTGCCTCATATGCATAAGGTCCTGAGTTCTAGTCACAGCCCTGCAAAAGAAAAGGATAATTAGTAAAAAAGATGTAGATGATCAATGGTCCAGATCCTGGTCCTTCAGGATTAGTCAATTTACAATTACAATTAGTCAAGTCAATTCAGTAAGAAAAGCACACATAATGCACAATGAAGCAGAGAGGAAGGATGGGTGGACTTTGTCTGGGATTGTCGAGTGGGCACAGTTAGAGAAAATTTATCTTCGCGGTGTGACTAGAAGGATGGAGAGCGAATCTGAGTAGTTGGGATAAGGAAGTCTAGCTAGGGCAATAACAGGAGAAAAGGTGGTGAGGCATATTTGAGGGAAATGACAAGCAGGCTATGTTGAAACCTCGACTTTAAGTAGACTTTTCTATAGAACACCAGGGTAGAAAACATTTAAATTCGAGCCACTCTGTTAGAATCAGTAAAGGGGTTATATAATAAGGGAATGCTAGTATTTTTTCTGTGGTTTCCATAGCAAAAAGTCAATACACTTTCAACAGTGCAAATTTACTACCTACGCCTGTGAAGGTCACTGTGCTAAAATCACAGTACCAGTAGGGCTGAAAGGGAGAATCTCTTTGCTACACTTTGCAGATTCCAGAGGCTGTTCAAGTTCCTTGGCTCATGACCTTCTTCCTTCATCCTGAAAGTCACCGTTGCCCTAGTCAACTGATGTTACCTTTATAACCCTATCTCTGGTCACAACTGAGAAGTTTCTAAACATTCAAGGAGTCCTGTAACTTAATTGAGCTTACCCAGAGAAGCCAGATAAATTTGTCAGGATACTGAAGCTTAATATTTGAAATGCTTGCATTTACCACTTAAGATGTACATGTTATCAAGAATAGAAATATGGACACCTTTATGTATCATTACTTTAAGTGTTATTACTCTGCCTTCTATGACCCCTTCATTTACCATGCAGGCATTTCTAGAAAAGTCTGATACTTGAAAGACATGTTGAAATCGCTGCTGGAAAGAAAGTGCTTGTGTTAACTTATGTATTATAAATGTGTCCTTGGAAAGGAATCGTGGTGGGACTCAGTTGTGCCATAGTCTCAGCATTGAAATATCACTTCCTCACATAGATCTGCCTTGATAAAGTTGCATTCATGCACTTTTCACTATTAAGCCTTTCCATAGCATCCTATGCTTTTTTATGTGTGCCTCCAGCTGTAGCACCACCGGCTCCGTGTGTGTGTGTGTGTGTGTGTGTGTGTGTGTGTGTCTGTATGTATGTAGATAGTTGCAAAAGACTCAGATAAACAGAGGAAGCTAGCATGTAAAGCAACTTTTCTCATCCACCAACTATTTTGCTTTCGAGCCAAGCCATAATAATAGGTTTTGAGGAAAAATATACTAATATATTCTTAAAACTTAGCATTATTCTCCTAGTGATAAAGATGGATACTGTAAAAGAATAAAATACGTAGCAATTTTTTAGAAATAGTACCTAGAGATTCCTGACCACAATTCTGGCAGAAGCCCACTGATTTACCAGAGGTCATGCTGACACTTGGGACTCAAGGTAAGTCCCCTGCCTACAGACCACAGCACTCCTTCAGTGCCACCCAGCCTACCCCCAACCACCCTTCCTCACCTTGTCTTCATATATGGGCCCACAACTCTGGTGGAAGTCCCTTGCCCCACCAGGGGTCATGCTGACTGTCAGAACCAGGTAGGCTAGTTGCCTGAAAATTACCCCCATGTTTTCAGTGCTTGCCCTGCCCACCTCCAAATAGCCCTCACCTCCTCCTCATTATATCCCAGTTCCAGCTCAGACAAAGGTATTCTGTTGGACGAGAGGACATGCTGACCACAATAATTACAGTTAGCCCACCTGCCCCAACACGATCCCCAGTCAGTGCCCACCCATCCTATCCTTCAACACCCTTCCCCATCACTATGTCCTGGCCCCCAACTCCTGCAGAGGACCCCCAGATGGACCAAAGGTCATGGAGGCCACCAGGATTCCAGCCTTCTTTGGTAGAGACCTGCTACTCAACCACAAAACACTCCAGCCAGAAGACCAGAGGGGAAAGAAAGGAGGGGGAAAAACCACTCAACCAAAAAAGACAAACTCAGAAATCAGCACCTAGATCTATAATAACCTCAAACCCAGATGCCTAGACAATAGCTTAAGAACACAATCAACAACAGCCAGGGCATTATGTCACCACCATAACCCAGCTTTCCTACTACAGCAAGCCCTAAATATCCCAACAGAGGTGAAACACAAGAAACACCCTTAAAAGTAATGCTATGAAGATGATAGAGGTTCTTAAAAAAGGAAATGAAAGAAAAGTCTCCTAAAAATGTCAAGAAAAAAAGCGAACAAAAAAATTGGAGAAAATGAATAAACCCCATAAAGAAAGCCAAGAAAAAACAAATAGTTGAAGGAAATGAATAAGATCATCAAAGACATGAAAATAGAAATAGAAGCAATAAAGAAAACACAAATGGAGGGAATTCTGGAAATGGAAAAATCTACATAAGCAAATGGGAACTGACAAAATAAGCATCACCAACAAGAGATGGAAGAGAGAATCTCAGGCATTGAAGATATGATAGAAAAATACATCAGTCAAAGAAAATGTTAAATTAAAAAATCCCTGAAACAAACCATCCAGGAAACCTTGGACACCATGAAAATACCAAACCTAAGAATAACAAGAATAGAAAAAGGAGAATTTCAACACAAAGACCCAGATAATAGTTTTAACAAAAATCATAGAATAAAATTTTCCTAATCTAAAGAAGGAAATGCCTGTAAAGGTACAAGAAGCTTATCATATAGATTGGACAAGAAAAGAAATACCCCTGGACACACAGTAATTAAAGTACTAAAAATATAGAATAAAGAAAGAATATCAAAAGCTTCAAGGGGAAAAGGTCAAACAACATATAAAGCAGACCTATTAGAATCACACCTGACTTCTCAAAGGAGACCAGAAAAGCCAGAATGGCCTGGACAGATGTCTTACAGACTCAGATGCCAGCCTAAACTACAATTCATCAAAACTTCCAATCACCATAGATAGAGAAAATAACACAGCTTCCCAGAGTTAAACAAATATGACATAAAAGAATTCAACACACCTTTGCATCATTAGAAATGTTCCACTGCATAAACAATTCTAACACATCTTAAAATAATATTCTACAACAGGAGTGCATGCTTTATACTGCCTGAATGACGAGGAACCAGAGGCTAGACAGTGTAGAGATTTAAGGTAGACCTAGATACTAAAAAAAAGTCAATGTAATAATTCTTAATGATATTCTGCTTATACTCATAGTTCAGTGTCTAGTCCAGTCATCATGAGAGAGGTTTCCACCAGCAGCAGATGGGAGCAGTTGCAGAGACACACCCAAACATTAGGCACAATTCAGGGAACCTCATGGAATGTAACATGCGGGGCCGACTTGTTGGGGTATCTGTCCCACCCAGTACCCCACAGCCAGCAAGCCCCAAAGAAAATCAACCACACAGAGATCTCTATAAGTTATAAAGCTGATTGGCCCATTAGCTCAGGTTTCTTGTTAACTCTTATAGCTTATATTAACCCATTATTCTCATCTATGTTAGCCATATGGCTTGGTACCTTTTCCAGCGGGGCAGCTTACATCTTTCCTCTCCTGTGGTCTGGTCAGAACTGGCAGAGGAAGCTTCCTGCTTTCCAGAATTCTCCTGTTCTCATTGCATCACCTCCACTTCCTGTCTGATTTTCCTGCCTATACTTCCTGCCTGGCCAATCCGCGTTTTATTAAAATACATTATTGACAGAATACAATTCCCCCACACCATTTCCCTCTTTATTTTAAACAAAGGAGAATACCCATAGTCCATTTGTTGGGAATGTGGGTGTAGTATTTCAGGCTACTTCCTGCTGGTTGGGAGCGTTGATAATCTTATGGGGACCTAAAGAAAATTTAAAGTTATAATTAAGTCCTGACTGAAGTATCCTGTGAGTTCTGATCATCTCAGGCAGCATCCTGAATCCATTCTGGATGTAGAACTCAGACATCCAGGCCATCTGTTCCTACTGGAGATTTCTCAGGTGATCTTCCTTGTTCAAACTGAATTTTTCTTAACTCAGAATGAATCCACAGCCTCTCATTTTCTGTGGAAACAAAAGCAAAATCTCTTCTCCAAAATAACATACCTTTTGACTTCATTTTTGAAGCCAAGGTATTTTCAAAATACCTATCTTGGGTTAGTTCATCAGCATTTATAAACAAAAGTCTTTTAGCAGCTGTTGCTCCTTCCTCAGCATTCAAACAATTCAAAGAGAGCATAATAACATACAGTATCAAGATTCTCTGTGTATTTTCCATCTTTATGTGGCTTTATTTCAACCTCTGTTTCTTTTATTTTTACTTTTAACTTTTGGCTGTTTGAGACAGGTTCTCTGTCTATATCTTTGTCCTGGAATAACTCTGTAGACCAGGCTGTCCTTAAACTCACAGAGATCCCTCTGTCTCTGCCTGCCCAGTGCTGGGCTCAAAGGTGTATGCTACCACACCTTGAACTCAGAGATCTGTCTGTCTCTGCCTCCCAGGCATTGGGATTAAAGGTGTGTGCTACCACACCTTGAAGTCACAGAGGTCAATCCACCTCTACCCCTTGAAGTCACAGAGGTCAATATGCCTCTGCCTTCCAGGCATTAGGATTAAAGGTGTGTACCACCACACCCTATTTCTCCCTTTCTTTCTTTTTTTATTTTAAGAACGTTAACTTTTATCCTGCATATATTTTTAACACACTGTAAAATATTTAGAGGTTTTCTTTGTCTTTGAATCTCTCTTTACTGTATGCCTCTCTTTTTCTGACCACTTGAGTCTTTAAGGAGAGGATTAAAGTCATGGCTTTGATGGCTAGATCCATCCCATTCCTTAGCTTTCCAGCCTCATGGCAGAGGTACTGCTGGAGCCATTTTTCTGGTCACAACTCTAGAGTGTTCCAAGGTTCCTGCCGGCAAGCAAGCTGCAGCATTCTGCTCACAGACCACACTCAGTCAGACTGCGTGACTGAAAGAGTCAGAGTTTACCCTGGCAGGACAGCCCAGAAAGCCGGCATTTTAAAACAGTGCAGCTTTTTTTCCTGCTATGGCTGAAAACTGAAAAGCATGCGTTCAGCTTTTCATCAACACCGTTTAAGTGTTTTGTGGCAGGACCTCTTAAAGAGCTGTGAGGTTTTGCAACTAAAGCTGAGTCAGGAAGCCTCTCTTAGATGAGAGCGCTTGCTTGCCTCTAGCAAGCAGAGCAGACCTGAGAAATTGCTGCTATCAAGAAGCCATGCTTTACTCTATTCCTTCCCAAGCTTTCTCAAGCTTTTTGTGGATTCAGTTATCCACGTTGGGTGCCATATGCAGCATGAGGGCCGGCTTGTTGGGGTTTCTGTCCCGCCCAGTACCCCACAGCTGGCAAGTTCCAAAGAAAATCAATCACACAGAGATCTCTATAAGTTATAAAGCTGATTGGCCCATTAGGCCAGGCTACTTATTAGCTCTTATAACTTTTGTTACCCCATTATCCTTATCTACATTAGCCACATGGCTCCGTACCTTTCTCAGCTGGGCAAGTTACATGGTGCCTCTTCATTGGGGGAGCCAGAGGGTTTCAGAACACCACATGAACCCAGCCCACAGTGCAAACTAATAGGCTCATACGTGTTTACAGAGACTGAAGTGACAAACACAGACCGTGTATGGGTCTGAGCTAGGTCCTCTGCATATACCTCACAGTTGTGTAGCTTGATGTTCTTGTGGGACTCCTAAAAGTAGGAGCAGGGGATATTTCTAACTCTTTTGCCTGCTCTTGGGACCCTTTCCTCCTACTGAGTTGCCTCGTCAGCCTTGGTATGAGGGTTTGTGCTTAGTCTTATTGTAGCTTGTTAAGTCATGTTCAGCGGATATCCCTGAGAGGCCTGCTCTTTTTTTTTAAAAAGAGAAATGGAGGAAGAGTGTATCTGGGGGAGAAAGGAAGCATGAGGAGGGATTGGGAGGAGGGAAGAGAGGGGAAACTGCTGCCTAGACATAATGGCTTTGTTTGTTTTTGGTTTTTCAAGACAGGATTTCTCTGTAGCTTTGGAGCCTGTTCTGGAACTTGCTCAGTAGATGAGGCTGGCCTTGAACTCAGAGTGATCCACCTGTCTCTACCTTCCAAGTGCTGGAATTAAAGGTATGCATCACCACCACCCAACATGGACATAATGTTTGAGAAACTTAGGAATTTATTGACTAGCAACTTGGCACCGAGCCATTTATGTGATACTGTATGGTAACTGGAGGAGTTATTATTGCCTAGGAATAGGAAACTTCATGTAAGTTCCCTATATGTATATATTTTAAGAAATTCCTACAATAGTAGGTTTCCATATGACATTTTTAAAGGTTTTTAATATTAGTTATCACTCCGAATACTCCCTGCTCTACCCTGCATTCCCATCATCCACCATCCCAACAAGCCCTTTCTGTTCTGTTACTCATCTTCCTCCCAATATCTCCTGTGCTTTTTCTACCTTCCCTTGAAATTCCCCACATGGCTGCTTACTGGTTTTCTGACATCCATGGGCACTCCAGTTTAAACATAGTTATCTAAAGAATCAAAACTAACATCCACACATGAAAGAACATGTAGCATTTGTTTTACTGAATCTGAGTTATGTTAGTCAGTGTAATATTATCTCTTTCTATCTATCTACCTGGAAATTTTATGGTTTCATTTTCTTTACAGCTAAATAAAACCTCATTGTTTATTTGTCAGTTGATGGCCATCTCGAATTGTGAATGTGGCTAAGCAAGTGGCTGGGGAGTAAGATAGCAAGCAAGTGTCTCTGTAGTAGGATACAGAACCCTTTGGGAATAAGCCCAGGATTGGTAGAGCTGCATCCTGTGGTAGATTTATACTACAGAAATCCTAAGTATAGAAAGGGAATGAAAGTCAAGAACTTTATTTGGTTTACAGGCCTAACATTTGATAGAGGGTAGATAGTGATTACAGATCATGAATCCTTTTGACTGTGTTGAAGATATATGAGTTTAGAACAAAACAGAGAAACACAAAGAGGTGGAAACCCTGAGCTATGTTTAACCTTAGAATAAACAGAAAAATCACCTGGAGCTGGCTAAATTTTATTTTCTGCTTTCTGGTGGAAAGTGATCTATAAATAGTGATTGGCTTATATTATATAAGAACCAAATTATGCAGTAGAAACAAGTCCCAGTGCCCTTATCAATGGCTTCTCAGTCAGCCCTCATTGTCAGCCACAGAGAGTCCGGTTTGATCGCATGCTCATTCAGTCCTGGTCCAGCTGGATTTGGTGAGCTCCCATTAGAACAGGCACACTGTCTTAGTGGGTGGACCAACCCCTCGCGGTCCAGACTTCCTTGCTCATCTTCTTCCTCCTTCTGCTCTTCAACTGGACCTTGGGAGCTTTGGAACCCTGGTCTATTTGGATGCAAAGCTTCCTAGGCCTGGATGTGGTGGGGAGGACCTTGGACTTCCCACAGGGCAGGGTTCCCTGCCCTCTCTTAAGGAGGGAGGGGGTATGGGGGGGCGGGAGGAGAATGGGAGGAGGGGAGGAAGTGTAAATTTTTGAATGAGAAAAAAAAGAACCAAATTATGTGCCTACAGATTTGAGTGTTGAAATTCATACCTCGTTTACTGTGCTTGGAAATTTAGATTGAATTCTAGTTAAATGTACTTTCTTAGTTCATCTATGTTTCCAGGAGAGAATATGAACAATTAAGTATTTTATGTAGAAGTGGAATTTATTTATCCCATAGTTCTGGAAGTTATGAAGTTCAAGATTGGAGGCTTTGTCTTTCTATTAAAACATAGAACAAGGCGTCATAAGAAAAGAGAAAAGGAAGAAAGGAGTACTGAATGCCTCTATTTTGTATGTTACCCAATCTCCAAATATCTAATATCTAAGATATGGTGACTTATCTTAATCTATTCACAATGGTGACTGACCTAATTCTTAAAGGCCTCTCACTTTTAACACTGTTAAAATGGCAACTGAATTTCATCCTAAGTTTTAGAGCAACATTCAGAACATTGCAGGTAGATGACTGAGTAATCTTTCAGAGGTGTCAAAAGGAGAACTACATGATCTGCTTTATAGAAACAAACTCACATAGCCATCTGGAAGCTTACTCAAAAGGTCTGAAATAGTAGAGAAATAATTGAAGACTACTCTAGTCACCTAGGTGAGAGAAGAGAAGGATGGGGCTGAGGTAAGAGCACTGAAAAATGTTAACATCCCTGGGACACCAAGAGTATTCATGAATCCAATATTTTTCTACTGTACTTTCAACTTCCAAGGAAAATGTAACCTTGTCCTAAAATGGCTGATCATGCTTAGACCAATGACTATGGACTCACCGGCATACAAGGGCTTAGTAAGGAGCGTAGTTAAATGAAGAAGGATAGTAAAGATTGGTAGTGAGAAATCATCCCCTATGGAAAGAGAGCAGCCACCATGTAGCCCACATCCTCACATCCTGTGAGAATGCAGTCAAAACTAGGAGTCTTTTAAAAGTGATGCTTGTCATGTTAAATACCAGTAAAGATTTTGTTTTAAAAGAAATACTGTGTATGTGTAAGCAAAAGGGATGCTGTTTGTGAACTGACTTGACCTATGACCTATCCCAGGACAGCCAGGGCTACAAAGAGAAACCCTGTCTCAGGGTGGAAAAGATGTGCTACATGGATTTACTTGGTAGCTTGTAGTCAGCTTATAGCTTAACCTGATAGTGGCAATCTTTAAGTGTGAAGTACTTGTTTCCTACCTGAGATTGAATGTCATATCTGGACTCTGTTTATAGTATCACGTGTACTTGAAAACCCTTTAAGACTTGTTTGGCATTGTAAAACTGGTAAGCAGAATGATAATGGTCTGTTTGTGTGTGTGTGTGTGTGTGTGTGTGTGTGTGTGTGTGAGTGTGTATGTCAGTGTATTGGTGTGTCTGTGTGTAAATGTATGTGTTTATAAAAATTAATCCCCATTGAGAAAAAAGTAATGCTATTGAGTCTCTACTCTGTTAGACATGGGATTTAAGGCCACAAACTTGCTAGATGAGAGAAAACAGCGAAAGTAGCAACCCAAACCAGTGAGTTGGTGCTTATTGTCAGACAAGAATGGCACGTGTGAGGCTTCATTGGGCTAGACAGTAGATTTCTGTACTTTTTCTTAAAGATGTGCTACATGGACCAGGTGGCAGTGGCACATGCCTTTAGTCCCAGCATTCAGGAGGCAGAGGCAGGTGGACAGCTGAGTTCGAAGCTAATCTGGTCTAGACAGCAAGCTCCATGAGAGCCAGGGCTACACAGAGAAATACTATCTTGTGGGGGAAAGATATGTTGCATAGTAGCTCATAGTTTAAATTGATAGTGACAGTCTTTAATTGCCACTTTAAATTTTAAACTTTTAACGTGCCTGGGATTGAGTTTCTTACTGGGAGCTATTTATAGTATCACCTGTCCTTGAAAATAAAAGATGTAGCATGGTTATTTAATATCATTAAAGCTATTGCCGTGGGAATGTTTGCTTTTGTGTGGCTGTACATGTGAGAGAGGGAGGAGAAAGAGACAGATGTACCTCATTACATTTCAGATATTATATTTAATAGATAAATTGTAAAGTTAAAATAGGACAATTTTTATTCTACTAGAAAATTAAAATATAAATACATATATGAATTATATATATGTACTTCACATATGTATGGAGTTGTTTCTAAACCATTAAGCTGATGTATCTAGGGACTAAATCTATTGTTACCGATTAAGCCTGTATTAGATAAGATATTGAAAGCAAAGAAATATCTTAATTGCCAAGTTCCTAAGAAATTTAAACCAATTAAAAATACTTATGAAGCCTGACTGTATACTCTTCTCTGTGAAATGAAAATTAAATATATAGAAATTGTGATTACTAATGCAATCACAACTACAGAACTCATTCACCTAAGTGCCACCTCAATTATTGCCCGCCTACAGACTTCCTTTATTTCCTTGGATTCCTTGTTTCTCAAAACCTGGTTGTTCTTTACCCCAACTTTCTACTTTACACAAGCACATATGTGCACACTCATGTGCACACACACATAAATTATATTCATGCACCCACAGACATATACACACCTGTATTGTGTTAAGAGAGAGAGAGAAAAACAGAAAGGTGGAGGGAGGGAAGGGGGAGAGAGAGAGAGAGAGAGAGAGAGAGAGAGAATAACAGGACACGGGACAATATTTGTGTATGCCCAACTTATATGGGACCTTGTTTGAAAAGTTCTTTTGCAAATGAGGTATTCTCTCTCTCTCTCTCTCTCTCTCTCTCTCTCTCTCTCCTCTCTCTCTCTCTCTCTCTCTCTCTCTCTCTCTCTCTCTGTCTGTCTCTGTCTCTCTCATCTATCTATCTATCTATCTATCTATCTATCTATCTATCTATCTATCTATCCATCCATCATGTTTTTTTGAGACAGAGTTTCTCTGTGTAACAGCTCTGGCTGTCCTGGAACTCGCTCTGTAGACCAGGCTGGCCTTGAACTCACAGAGATTTGCCTGCCTCCGCCTCTCGAGTCCTGGGATTAAAGATGTGTACCACCACTACCTGGCAGGTGAGGCATATTCTTAATTGCACACATTATCTCTCTAATCATGAAATAGTGAATTAATAAAAGTTAAACATCTATTTAGAAGAAAGACTGAAAAGTAGTGTAAAACCTAGGTGTGCTGTATTCACACTGCTCCATACATTAGGATTGAAAGGGACTGCATTTCATTTGGTTCCATGTACTTGGTTGGGAGTAACTCACAGCATCTTGGTTTATAGGTGGGGGAACTGAGGTCTGAAACATAAGGTGGATTACCAGTGACTAAAATTTGGGGCTTGTCTCTTTACTGAAATGAGCATCTAGTCATCAATGATTAGACACATTCATATTTCTTGAATACTGGTCTTGATTAATCTGTTTGTACGTTGAACAACTGGAGTTCGTTACAATACAAAGTATAGGAATTAACAGGTTATACATCTCATGTGAGAAAAGCATAATGGACTATGTTCTCAGGTTCCTTCGTCATGCCCATGAGGACTGATGACCACATATAAACTCAGGCAAGCATTAACCTCTGGGCCGTAACCTGAACTCCATGCATCAAATGTTGAGGGGAATGAAAGGCACTGGAGCTCGATGGTTTCAATCTGTCATGAAGCAATTCTGTTTTCACTGTGCTCAGCACTGACTTGGAAGGTTAATAAAGAGACACTGTAGTCATCAGTTGGTGTAGGAGATCCTTAGTATTTCTTTAATCACATTGATCAATACCTGAATTTAGAAAAGGATTACCATCTTTCAAATGGAGAGTTGATGTCCAGTACAGGCAGGATTTGAGAAGCAGAAGAAAAATGCAAGCAAGGGGAGCCTGCAGAAAGCAGCCAGCACTCAGTTGAATGGTCTCAGAGTAGTCTGCAGGGAAATAGTCAAGATTCCTCTATATTTCATTGCCATTTCAAAGAAAGACATGTACAGTTCAAACCTCATAAATATTTTTAATTGAGTTAAATTTCCCAGGCACTAGGCAATTGAAAAACACTTCCCTGCTTCTAATGTTTTAAATGTGACCATTTTAATATGAATGCAGTAGACGGAGTCTTGGGATCTAGTTGGCTTAATGTTAGAAGCAACCTCAGATGTTGTTTGCTATCATTTGCTTCTGTAAGCATAATGAGTTTGAGTCCTTCAGTCTTAGTGGGGGATATTGCCCTCTTTACTCCTTTAAGCAGCAAATAATACGCTAACGGCATTATGTACATTTTATAAATGAAAAACAGTGGTTCAAGTGTCAGCATCCTAAAGTCAAGAAGGATCTTAATGCCATGTTTTCTTCCCCCACTTATTTGTGCACAACTATTTCTACAGCTGTAATTATAAGGATTCTATGTATTGTTTTTTTTATATATTATGTACTATGCAGGTTTCCACATTTAAGTATTATAATTATGTTAATTTGAAGACCCAGTTCTTTTGAAGGTTTTGCAGTTCTCTCTTAAGTTCTTCCTCCCATTTAGAGTCTGGAGATACATTTGCCATCCTGTGGCTTGGGGTTTTGTTTTGCTTCAATCCATATAAAGTTGAGAGGATAGATTTTATTTTGCCTACCAGGCTTAGGCTACTTAGCTCAAGTCACCAGAGACAACTTTTAGCTTTGCATTTTGATCAGGCCCCTTTCAAAGGGTTGTGTCGCTGGAGTTGAATTTCAATGGCATCAATTTCAGCTACTAGATTGGAGATTTGTATTAGGGCATTTTAGAAATGCTGGTTTCCAGTTCTTTCCAGTTGGGTAACTGCCAGAGAACACAGCTTTTACTGTAATAGGTCTGCACAGACTGCAGCTGGCGTGCCGCGTGGGGCTGGAGAATGGTGAATTCAATCACTTTTCTCCATCCCTTTGATTATCACAGACAGAGCTTGTCCTGTGGCGTTATCAGCAGATTCTGGCAAGGAATTAGACAGGACAAGAATCAGGGAGATGACTGTCTGTGGGCTGTAGGGTGAGGAAGTACCTTCGCATTAGGATAGTAGCAGTGATTGGAATTGGAGAAGAGAAAAATATGAGGATGATATGTGGACAGATTTTTTTTTAAATAAAGTCTTTAGTGTTCGTTTAAAAATGCTACCATGTTTTCTCTTCAGTGATAAATAAAATACTTATATAGTTGGAAAAAGTAAATTAAAAATGCTGATTTTTTGCCATTGTTTCATGGGCTCCTATTTACATCTGACAAAGGTCCTGGGTTTTGCTCCTTACTCCCCTCAGTGTATTTTCCTCAGTGTATCATCCACAGCATCTTAAGGGAGAAGAAATGCAGGGTCTCGTTCCTTCCATCCCACTAGCACTGAACCCTGAACCCTGTGTTTGGTAAGCAAGTGTTGTACTACTGAGCTAAAGCCCTAAGTCAAATATGTTCTCTAATGAAAGCCTTCTGTGTATGGAAAAGTTGAATTGGCATTTCCCAATACTGTACTCCAACGTTTGTTTTAAAGTTTGTTCTCGAGATAAATTGTGTGTTTCATTTAAGTAAGTTTTACAGTTTCATTTAAATGGTAGTCCAATGACAGTGATGGCCTTGGAGAGTGTGGACAATGGGGCTGCCATGAATAGCAACACAGCCGAGGGTGGGCTGCTGGGATGGATGCTAAGGGAACAACCAAAAGAATAAAAGGACAAGGCAACAGACAAGAGGGAGTTACTTTTATTATCCGTGTGACAAAAAGCTTAACATAAACTCCTGTTGGTTCTCATTTTACTCTTTTGCTCTTTTGGGGGACCAGCCACCCATCTCCCAAATAAATACATGGAGGCTCTTTCTTTTTTTACAAACGCCCAGCCTTTGCTTGACTTGTTTCTAGCCAGTTTTTCTTATCTTAAATTATCCCATCTACCTTTCACCTCTGGACTTTTTCCTTTTCTTATTTATGTAATCTTATTTTCACTCATACTCCGTGGCTCCTTGTTCTCTCTTGCCCCTTCTTTTCATTTCTCTTTCTCTTTCTAGTCTACCAGCTCTGCCTATCCTTTCTCCTGCCTTCTTATTGGCTGTTCAGTTCTTTATTAGACCATCAGGTGTTTTAGACAGGCAAAGTAACAGTTTCATAGAGTTAAACAAATGCAGCATAAAAAGGAATAATCTTTACATTGTTAAACAAATGTTCCAGAGCATAAACAATGTAATAAACCTGAAAATATTTTTCTACAACAATAAACAAGTCAAGGAATGGGAAGACTCATTTTCATTTTGAAAAATGGTTTTGAAAGGTTTTGCCTGGCCCTATACACTTGGGCAGAATATAATCAACATGGGAGTATGTGGTAGAGAAGCTGATTTATTTCATGAACAATAGCAAGTAGAGAGATGGAAGAGGGAAAAAGAGGAAGGAACGGGGGGTAGAGATATGCCTTTTTAGTTGTTCTCATGATGTTTTGTGTATAAAAAGAAGCTTCCTTTACCTTCTCTGAAGAGTGGGTGGAAGGGTGGGAAGAGGGGAATGTGGAGGGAGCAGAAGGATGGGAGGGAGTGGGAATTGGGATTGGTATGTAAAATGAGCAAAGATAGTTTCCAAGTAATATTCCGTTGTTGTATAAATGAATTTTTTTATACAGTCCCAGTTGAGGGGCATCTAGAATTTTCCAAGTTCTGACTATTATGAATAATACTGTTATGAGGAAAGTGGAGAAATTTCCTTTTGGTATGATTGAGCATCTTTTGGGTATATGTCCAAGAACGGTTGGTATAGCAAGGTCTTGAGGTTGGTTGTTTCCCATTTTTCTGAGAAACCACCATATTGATTTTCAAAGTGGCTGTATACTAGCAAGGGAGAACTGTTCCCCTTGCTCTATATTCTCTTCAAAATAGCCTGTTATTTGTGTTTTTGATCTTAGCCATTCTGACAGGCATACGATGGGATATCAGAGTCATTTTGATTTGCATTTCCCTGATGGCTAAGGATGTTGAACATTTTAAGTGTTTCTCTGCCCTTTGAGAATCTTCTGTTGAAAATTCCCTATTTAGGTCTGCACACCATTTTTAAATATATTCTTTGGTTTGTTGATGTCTAGTTTCTTGACTTCTTTATTTATTTTGGAAAACAGTCCTCTGTCAGATGTGGGGTTGGTAAAGATCTTTTTCTACTCTGTAGGCTGCCGTTTTGTCTTATTGACAATGTTCTTTGCCTTACAGAAACTTTTCAGTTTCATGAAGTTCATGAAAAGTTTATTCATTGTTGATCTTAGTGTCTCTTGGTGTTTTATTTAGCAAGTTGTCTTCTGTGCCAATATATTTAACTACCCCCCACTTTATCTTCTATCAGATTCAGTGTATCTGCTTTTATGTTGAGGTCTTTGATGTATTTGTACTTGAGTTTTCTGCAGGGTGATAGATTATATTCTTCTATGTGCAAACATACAGTTATGTCAGCACCATTTCAAGACCCAACAATACCACTCTTGGGTATATACTCAAAGGATGCTCAATCATATCACGAGAATACTTGTTCAACTATGTTAATAGCAGCTTTATTTGTAATATGCAGAACCTGTAAGCGGTCTAGATGTCCTTCAACTAAAGAATAAATAGAGAAAATGTGGTACATTTACATAATGGAGTATTACTCAGCTGTTAAAAACAGTGATATCATGAAATTTGCAAGCACTAGAACTAGAAAAAAAGTCGTTTTGAGTGAGGTAACTCAGGCCTAGAAAGACAAATCTGGTATATATTCACTCACTCATAAGTGTATATAAACCATAAATAAAGGAAAACTACAATATAATCCACAGACTCAGACAGGTAGGAAACAAGGAGGACCCAAGGGGGGATGCATGGATCTCCCTGGGAAGGGGAAGCGGAAGAGATATCTTGGGTGGACTGGGGAACAGATGGGGAGGGGAACTTGAAGGATCAGATTGAGGGGTAGATGGAGGAGTGGAGAACTGAAAGAGAAGACTGGAAAGAGGACATTTCAGGGTCAGGTAGAAACCTGATTCAAGGAAAACTCCCATAAACCTAGAAGGATGACTTCAGCTAAGACTAATATCAATAGTGAATATGTAGCCTGAACTGGCCATTGCCTGTTATCAGATTGGTGATGACCCCAATTGTTATCAGAGAACCTTCATCCAATAATTGATGGAAACACATGCAGAGACCCACATTAGCTTCACATTAGCCAAACAATAGCTCCAGCTCAGGGAAGCCTGCTGAAGAGAGGGAGAAAGGATTGTAGGAGCCATACAGGTCAAGGACATAAAAAGAAAACCCACAGAAACAACTAACCTGGCTCATAGGAACTCACAGAGTCTGAACCAACAACCAGGGAGCCTGCATGGTACCAACCTAGGCCCTCTGTATAGGTGACCATTGTGTAGCTTGGTCTGTATGTGAAACCCCTAACAGTGGGAGCAGGGGCTACCTCTAATGCTTTGGCCAGCTCTTGGAAACCTATTACTCATACTGGATTGTCTTGCCCATCCTCACTACAAGAGGAGGTGCTTAATTTTCTGCATCTTGATATATCATGTTTTGTTGATGCCCAAGGGAAGCCTGCCTCATTCTAAAAAGAAGCAGAAGAAAAGTTGATTTGGAGGGTGCTGAGGGAAGGGGGAGTAATGAGAGGGGAGAAGGAAGGGGACTCTGCAGTTGGGATGTAAAATAAATAAATTAAATTTAAAAAAGAAACTTCTGTGAGGCATGTAATCTTCAAGTAATTTCCCAAAGCAGACTCCGTGCTACCTGCTCCATCACTGCTTGTCAGTGTCTTCAGCGGTCCAGACTCTGCACTTTGAGTCTTGGTTTATATCCAGATTCTTGGGTATAGTACCTCATTTTGGGGGTTTTATGTTTCTCATCTGAGAAACAGAAATAACAAAACTTAATTGTATGATCTCCAAGTCAGCTTTCTTACGTGGTCCTTGTCCCTGCTATTGCTGGAATTCCTGCCCTTAATTTTCTCAATAATAAAAATATAAACTATAACTTGGAAGTATAAGGTGAAATAAACCCTTTCTTTCCAAGTTGCTTTTAGTCAATAGTTTTGTCAGTTAGAGAAAGCAAATTAGGTCAAAGGATAAAGTGGGACAATGCTTAATAAAACACATTGAACAATGACTGGCATATATTATTGATTCAAGAAATTATCATAACCATTACTATAATGTTTATTGTGATTTAAGCATAGAATCTTCTTAGATTCATAGGACAAATAATTGCATATATATCTATGGAAATGAATACCTCAGCCTCTAAATGAAATTAGAAAGTAACTAAAAAGATCACTTAGGACAGATTTTTCAGATATGTGTTTGTGACAAGTTCTACAATCCTTCTAACTTTTATAGAGACAATGCAAACACTGAGGTCCACATGCATGTTTCTTTAGTGTTATGGCATTCCATGATGCTACTAGTTTTTCTTAAGAAAGAAAATATTTACAAAGCTTCTATTTCATTAATTTCATTAATCCGACGCTTGAGGAACTCTCCTATGCAGAGGACAGGATGCAAATATTTGTCATCTCATGAAAATCAGAGCGGAGGAAAATCCACTTATGTGTAAGGCCAGTTGAACACACTGATGCAGTGCCTACAGAAATTGGTGCATATCAACAGTTGATGCTGTTATGTGGGATTCCCCTCTGTATGCTGTGAATACCACTGGTTAATAAAGAAACTGGCTTGGCCTGATAGGGTAGAGTAGAGCTAGGAAGGGAAAACTAAAGTGAATGCTGGGAGAAAGAGGGGTGGAGTCTAGAGAAGCCACATAGCCCTGCCGGGTATAGATGCCAGAACTTTGCCGGTAAGCCACAGTCACATGGCAATACACAGATTAATGCATATGGGTTAGTTTAGGATATAAAAGTTAGCTAGAAATACGCTTAAACTATTGGCCAAACAGTATTGTAAATAATGTATTTTCTGTGTGGTTATTTCAGGAGTCTAGGCAGCCGGGAACACACAGCAGACTTCTACAACAAAGCAGTTTATCTAAGGCAGTGGGATGGAAAGGGGTTTTAAAGTTCCCATTTAAAAAGTATTTGCTTTGTGATCTCCCAAAAACTCTTCATCATCAGTACTGGTTGGTTTTATGTCAACTTGACACAAGCTAGAGTCATCAGAGGAAGGCGCCTCAGTTAAGGAAATGCCTCGACGAGACCCAGTTGTAAGACATTTTCTCAAAGAGTGATCAATGGGGGTGAGTTCATCCCTCAGTGGGTGGTGCCATCCCTGGGCTGCTGGTCCTGGGTACTTTAAAAAGATGGGTTGAGCAAGGCAAGGGAAGCAAACTAGGAAGCAACACCACTCTATGGATTCTGCATCTGCTCCTGCCTCCAAGATCCTGCCTTGTTTGAGTTCCTGTCGTGACTTCCTTCAATAATGAACAACTATATGGAAAGGTAAGCCAGATAGACTCCTTTCTCCTAACTTGCTTTCTGGTCTTGGTTTTTCATCACAGCAATAGAAACCCTAACTAAGACATCATTCCTCTACTTAACAATGGATACTTACTGGAAAGATGTTTGTCTGGCACAAATGTGTTACAGAATAGTAACACTATGGCAAAGAATTTAAGTTCTGCAGCTGAGATTTATATGCTAGGTTTGTTACCCATGAGCTATGAATACCCTGATCAAGTTATTTGGCCTTTGTAAACTTCATTTATTCATCTATAAAACAGTAATGATGATAACTAATTCATAGGGTCATTGTGAGCATTAAACAGAAAGAGAGGCCTAAAGTGCCCTTGACCATGTATATGGTGCATGGAAAATATTCTCTGTTGTACTTAAGATAATAAAATGATTACTCTTTTTTTTTCTTTTTTTTTAGTAAATTTTATTAAATTATAAAAGTTTCCATTTCCGCCCCCCCTCCCAACACCCTCCCACTCCCCCCACTCCCCCCTCCTTCCCCTCCGTCCCCCAGGGCAGTCAGGGTTTCCTGCCCTGTGGGAAACTCCAGCTCCCTCCCCCTCCCTCCAGGTCCTGGAAGGCGAGCGTCCAAACAGACTGGATCCCCAAAATCCAGCATATGCAGAGGAAACAGGTCCCAGTGTCATAGTCAATGGCTTTTCAGAAAGACCCCGGGCCAGCCACAGTCAGAGAATCCGGCCAAATTCCGAGAATCTGGCTAGATCACGTCCTCGTTCAGTCCCAGTCCGGCTGGCCCTGATAAACTCTCATCAGATCCGTTCCCTTGTATCAGTGGGTGATAGCATCCCTCGCAGTACTGATTTCATTTTTCATGTTCCTCCTCCTTCCGCTCCCCCTCCGGACCTCGGGGGGCTCAATCCGGTGCTCCAATGTGGGCCTCCAACTGCATAGCCGTCCTTCGCCAGAGGAAGGATCTATGGTGATAAGCAAAATATACATCAGTATGGTCATGGGCCACGGCCGATTCAGGCACCCTCTCCTCTGTCCAGAGAGCAATCAGGGGGATTTCTCCTTGGACCTGGGATCCCATATATAATCAAGTCTCCTGTAAACCCTAAAATGGCTCCCTTAGTTGAAATATATTGTTCCCTGATCCCATATTCATCCTACCTCCCTCCCCCCCCCCATCCCCGGCCACCAAGCTTTCCCCGTTCCTCCCCTACTCCCTTCTCTCTAGTCCTCTCCCCCTCTATCGACCCTCCCACCCCCCCATGCACCCGAGGTTACCTGGGACTCATGTATATTTCCTACCTCCTGGTGGATAGCTAAATAATCTTCATCAGGTTCATCTTCTTATTTAGCTTCTCTAGGATCACGAATAATAGGCTCAAAGACCTTTAATTATGGTTAGAATCCACTTATGAGTGAATACATACCGTGTTCCTCTTTTTGGGTCTGGCTTACCTCACTCAGTAAAGCGTTTTCTATTTCCATCCATTTGCATGCAAAATTCAAGATGTCATTGTTTTTTACCGCCGAGTAAAACTCTAATGTATATATGATCCACACCTTTTGTAACCATTCTTCTATTGAGTGGCACCTAGGTTGTTTCCATGATCTGGCTATTACAAATAGTGCAGCTATGAACATAGTTGAACAAATGCTTTTGTAGTATGTTAGGGAATCTTTAGGGTATATTCCCAAGAGTGGTATTGCTGGGTCCTGAGGGAGGTTGACTCCCAGTTTCCTGAGAAACCGCCACACTGATTTCCACAGTGGCTGCACGAGTTTGCATTCCCACCAACAATGGATGAGTGTTCCCCTCACCCCACATCCTCTCCAGCATAGGCTATCGTTGGTGTTTTTGACTTTAGCTATTCTGACAGGTGTAAGATGGTATCTCAAAGTGGTTTTGATTTGCATTTCCCTGATCGCTAGAGAGGTTGAGCATGACCTTAAGTGTCTTCTGGCCATTCGAAGTTCATCTGTTGTGAATTCTCTGTTAAGTTCAGTACCCCATTTTTTAATTGGGTTAATTAGAGTTTTAGTGTCTAATTTCTTGAGTTCTTTGTATATTTTGGAGATCAGACCTTTGTCTGATGAGGGGTTGGTGAAGATCTTCTCCCAGTCAGAAGGCAGCCTTTTTGTCCTACTGACAGTGTCCTTTGCTTTACAGAAGCTTCCCAGTTTCAGTAGATCCCATTTATTCATTGTTTCTCTTATTGTCTGTGCTGCTGGGGTCCTACTTAGGAAGAGGCCTCCTGTGCCTAAATCTTGTAGACTACTTCCCACTTTCTCTTCTATCAGGTTCAAAGTGGACGGATTAATGTTGATGTCTTTAATCCATTTGGACTTGATTTTTGTGCATGGTGATAGATATGGATCTACTTTCATTTTTTTACAGGTTGACATCCAGTTATGCCAGCACCATTTGTTAAAGATGCTTTCCTTCTTCCATTGTATACCTTTAGCTCCCTTGTCGAAAATTAGGTGTTCATAAGTTTGTGGGTTAATATCTGGGTCTTCTATTCGATTCCATAAGTCGACTTCTCTGTTCTTATGCCAATACCAAGCTGTTTTCAATACTGTAGCTCTATAATAGAGTTTGAAGTCAGGGATGGTAATGCCTCCAGAAGTTCTTTTATTGTATAAGATTGTTTTGGCTATCCTGGGTTTTTTGTTTTGCCATATAAACTTGATTATTGTTCTCTCAAGGTCTGTGAAGAAGTTTGATGGGATTTTGATGGGGATTGCATTGAATCTATAGATTGCTTTTGGTAGAATTGCCATTTTTACTATGTTGATTCTCCCAATCCAAGAGCAGGGGAGGTCTTTCCATTTTCTGGTATCCTCCTCAATTTCTTTCTTCAAAGACTTAAAGTTCTTGTCAAATAGGTCTTTCACTTCCTTGGTTAGAGTAACCCCAAGATATTTTATGCTATTTGTGGCTATCATGAAGGGTGATGCTTCTCTGATTTCCCTCTCTGCTTCTTTATCCTTTGTGTATAGGAAGGCCACTGATTTTTTGGAGTTGATCTTGTATCCTGCCACGTTACTAAAGGTGTTTATCAGCTGTAGGAGTTCTTTGGTAGAGTTTTTGGGGTCACTTATGTAAACTATCATATCGTCAGCAAATAACGAAAGTTTGACTTCATCCTTTCCAATACGAATCCCCTTGATCTCCTTATGTTGTCTTACTGCTATTGCTAGAACTTCAAGCACTGTATTGAAGAGGTATGGGGAGAGTGGACAGCCTTGTCGCGTTCCTGATTTTAGTGGAAAGGCTTTGAGTTTCTCTCCATTCAGTTTGATGTTAGCTGTCGGCTTGCTGTATATTGCTTTTATTATATTTAGGTATGATCCTTGTATCCCCAGTCTCTCCAACACCTTTATCATAAATGGGTGTTGAATTTTGTCAAATGCTTTTTCAGCATCTAGTGAGATGATCATATGGTTTTTTTCTTTCAGTTTATTTATATGATGGATTACATTGATAGATTTGCGAATGTTGAACCAGCCCTGCATCTCTGGAATGAAGCCGACTTGATCATAATGGATAATTTTTCTAATGTGTTCTTGGATACGGTTTGCCAGTATTTTATTGAGAATTTTCGCGTCGATGTTCATGAGAGAGATTGGCCTGTAATTCTCTTTCTTGGTTGTGTCTTTGTGTGGTTTTGGTATTAGGGTAACTGTAGCTTCATAAAAGGAGTTAGGCAATGACTCTTCTGTTTTTATATTGTGGAATACGTTAAGGAGTATAGGTATTAGCTCTTCCTGGAAGTTCTGGTAGAATTCTGCATTGAAACCATCTGGTCCTGGGCTTTTTTTGGTAGGGAGATTTTTGATAACAGCTTCTAATTCTTCGCGACTAACAGGTCTATTTAGACTGTTCACCTGTTCTTGGTTCAACTTTGGTATATGGTACTTATCTAAAAAAATGTCCATTTCTTTTACATTTTCCAACTTTGTGGCATATAAACTTTCGTAGTAAGATCTAATGATTCTCTGAATTTCCTCTGTGTCTGTGGTTATGTCCCCCTTTTCATTTCTGATCCTATTAATTTGCACGTTCTCTCTCTGCCGTTTGATTAGTTTGGATAGGGGTTTGTCAATCTTGTTGATTTTCTCCAAGAACCAGCTTTTTGATTCATTGATTCTTTGGATTGTTTTCTCTGTTTCTATTTTGTTGATTTCAGCCCTCAGTTTGATTATTTCCAGTCTTCTACTCCTCCTGGGTGAATCAGCTTCTTTTTTTTCTAGAGCTTTCAAGTGTGCTGTTAGGTCTCCAATGTGTGCTTTCTCCGTTTTCTTTATTTGAGCACCTATTGCTATGAACTTTCCTCTTAGCACTGCTTTCATAGTGTCCCATAGGTTTGAGTATGTTGTGTCTTTGTTTTCATTAAATTCAAGGAAGTCTTTAATTTCTTTCTTAATTTCGTCCTTGACCCAGGGGTGATTTAGTAGTTGACTGTTCAACTTCCATGAGTTTGTTGACTTCCTGGGGTTAGCATTGTTGTTGAATTCTAATTTTAATCCATGGTGATCTGACAAGACACAGGTGGTTACTAATATTTTTTTGTATCTGTGGAAGTTTGCTTTGTTACCGAGTATGTGGTCAATCTTCGAGAAGGTTCCATGAACTGCAGAGAAGAAGGTATATTCTTTCCTATTTGGGTGGAGTGTTCTATAGATGTCTGTTAAGTCCATTTGATTCAATACCTCCAATAAATCTCTTAATTCTCTGTTTGGTTTCTGTCTGATTGACCTGTCCATTGGTGAGAGAGGAGTGTTGAAGTCTCCTACTATTAGCGTGTATGGTTTGATGACTGCCTTGAGTTCTAGAAGAGTTTCTTTTACATAAGTGGGTGCCTTTATATTAGGGGCATAGATATTCAGGATTGAGACTTCTTCCTGATGAGTTGTTCCAGTTATGAGTATGAAATGTCCATCTCCATTTCTTCTGATTGATTTTAGTTTGAAGTCGATTTTGTTAGATATTAGAATGGCCACACCCGCTTGTTTCTTAGGTCCATTTGCTTGGAAAACCTTTTCCCAACCCTTTACTCTGAGTAGGTGTCTGTCTTTGTGGTTGAGGTGTGTTTCTTGTAAACAGCAGAATGTTGGATCCTGTTTTCGTATCCAATCTCTAAGTCTGTGCCTCTTTATAGGTGAATTGAGTCCATTGATATTAAGAGATATTAATGACCATTGGTTGTTGACTCGAGTCATTTTTTTTTTTTTTGGGTAGTAGAGTGTATGTGTTTTCCTTCTTTGAGTTGTGCTAGTGAAGGGTCGCTAGATGTCTGAGTTATTGTAGTCAGTGTTGGCAATGTTGGATTCCTTGGGATGTAATTTTCCTTCTAATATTCTCTGTAAGGCTGGATTAGTAGTTACGTATTGTTTAAATTTGTTTTTATCCTGGAATATTTTGTTTTCTCCGTTGATAGTGAATGAAAGCTTGGCTGGGTATATTAATCTGGGCTTGCATCCATGGTCCCTTAGTTTCTGCAGTACCTCTATCCAGGACCTTCTGGCTTTCATGGTTTCTATAAAGAAGTCTGGTGTAAGTCTGATAGGTTTACCTTTATAGGTTACTTGACCTTTTTCCTTTGCAGCTCTTAATATCCTTTCTTTAATCTGAATGCTTTGTGTTTTGATTATTATATGGCGAGGGGATGTTTTTTTCTGATCCAGTCTATTCGGTGTTCTGTATGCTTCTTGCACCTTCATAGGAATATCACTCTTTAGGATGGGAAAATTTTCTTCTATAATTTTGTTGAATATATTTTCTGGACCTTTGGTCTGCAATTCTTCTCCTTCTTCTACTCCTATTATTCTTAGATTTGGTTTTTTTATTATGTCCCATATTTCCTGAATGTTTTGTGAAGAGAATTTGTTGGATTTGCTGTTTTCTTTGGTCAGGGCATTTATTTTCTCTATGGTGTCTTCATAATCTGAGATTCGTTCTTCTATCTCTTGTATTCTATTGGTTATGCTTGTTCCTGAAGTCTCTGTTTGTTTACCTAGATTTTCCATATCCAGCCGGTCCTCGGTTTGTGTTTTCTTCACTGCCTCCATTTCAGTTTTCAATTCTTGAACTGATTCCATTACCTGTTTGATTGTCTTTTCTTGGTTTCCCAGGGTATCATTTACGAATTTACTTATTTCTTCAAACTTTTTGTTATATTTGTCTTCCATTTCTTTACTCATTTCTTCCATCTTTTTGTTATATTTCTCTTCTATTTCTTTAAGTGAGTTATTCATACCCTGTTTAAGAGACTCTATTGCTTTTATAATGACACTGTTTTCCACTTCTTCCGGTATAGGGTGTTCAAGTCCTTCTGTCATAAAATCGCTGGGATCTGGTGTTTTCGTGTTGTTTTTCAGATTGTTGGAGGAATTCTTGCCTTGGCGCCTGCCCATCTCTTCCTTCAGATGCTCTCCAATGGCTCTTCCCTCCGCTGGGTCTTTTGCTACTGGATTAGTGCCCCTTGCTATCCAGGAATCACTTTGCCTGCAGCCTTAGCTTGCTGCAGGCAGGCTATTAGAACAAAGGGATTTCCGTCCCTTTGCACGCACCGCCTGTACGTACCACGGTGCCCATCCCGGCTGAGATGGAGGAATTTAAGCACCGAAAAAGGGAGAGGGGAGGGTATGGGTTCCAGGCAGAAAGCTGGGATGGCGTAGCAGGAGAGAAGGATTAGCTGGGGGAAGCTGCCACTTTGGAGTATCCAGGGAGATAAGGGTGGCGGGAATATTGTGTGTTCCCTAACCGGCCTTGTGTGGTGGTCAGGAACAATACACTTACCCCTCCACAGGATCAGAGCCCCTCGCTGGTCAGAGGTGCCCCTGCCTGCAGTCTTAGCTTGCTGCAGGCCGGCTATCGGAACAAAACCTGATTACTCTTTTTTTAAAGTAAATTTTATTAAATTATAAAAGTTTCCATTTGCGCCCCTCTTCCCAACACCCTCCCACTCCCCCCACTCCCTCTCCTCCTCCCTCTTCATCCCCTAGGGCAATCAGGGTTTCCTGCCCTGTGGGAAGTTCAAGTTCCTCCCCCCTCCCTCCAGGTCCAGGAAGGTGAGTGTCCAAACAGACTGGATCCCCAAAATCCAATATATGCAGAGGAAACAAGTCCCAGTATCATAGTCAATGGCTTTTCAGAAAGACTTCGGGCCAGCCACATTCAGAGAATCCGACGAAATTCTGAGAATCTGGTTTGATCACGTCCTCATTCAGTCCCAGTCCAACTGGCCTTGGTAAACTCTCATTAGATCCATTCCCTTGTATCAGTGGGTGATAGCATCCCTCGCAGTCCTTATTTCCTTTTTCATGTTCTTCCTCCTTCTGCTCCTCATTTGGACCTTGGGGGGCTCAGTCCGGTGCTCCAATGTAGGTCTCCGTCTGTATCACCGTCCTTCGCCAGATGAAGGATCTATGGTGATAAGCAAAATATACATCAGTATGGTTATGGGCCAAGGCCGGTTCAGGCACCCTCTCCTCTGTCCAGTGAACAATCTGGGGAATCTCTCCTTGGACCTGGGATCCCATATATAATCAAGTCTCCTGTAAACCCTAAAATGACTCCCTTAGTTGAAATATATTCTTCCCTGATCCCATATTCATCCTTCCTCCCTCCCCCCCCCCATCCCAGGCCACCGAGCTTTCCCCATTCCTCCCCTACTCCCTTCTCTCTAACCCTCTCCCCTTCCATCAACCCTCCCACCCCCCCCCCCACAACCCGAGGTTACCTGGGATTCTTGTCTATTTCCTACCTCCTGGCGGATAGCTAAATAATCTTCATCAGGTTCATCTTCTTATTTAGTTTCTCTAGGATCAGGAATAATAGGCTCAAAGACCTTTAATTATGGTTAGAATCCACTTATGAGTGAATACATACCGTGTTCCTCTTTTTGGGTCTGGCTTACCTCACTCAGTAAAGCGTTTTCTATTTCCATCCATTTGCATGCAAAATTCAAGATGTCATTGTTTTTTACCGCTGAGTAAAACTCTAATGTGTATATGTTCCACACCTTTTTTAACCATTCTTCTATTGAGGGGCACCTAGGCTGTTTCCAGGTTCTGGCTATTACAAATAGTGCTGCTATGAACATAGTAGAACAAATGCTTTTGTAGTATGTTAGGGAATCTCTAGGGTATATTCCCAAGAGTGGAATTTCTGGGTCCTGAGGGAGGTTGACTCCCAGTTTCCTGAGAAACCTCCACACTGATTTCCACAGTGGCTGCACGAGTTTGCATTCCCACCAACAATGGATGAGTGTTCCCCTCACCCCACATCCTCTCCAGCATAGGCTATCATTGGTATTTTTGACTTTAGCTATTCTGACAGGTGTAAGATGGTATCTCAAAGTGGTTTTGATTTGCATTTCCCTGATCGCTAAGGAGGTTGAGCATGACCTTAAGTGTCTTCTGGCCATTCGAAGTTCATCTGTTGTGAATTCTCTGTTAAGTTCAGTACCCCATTTTTTAATTGGGTTAATTAGAGTTTATTGTCTAGTTTCTTGAGTTCTTTGTATATTTTGGAGATCAGACCTTTGTCTAATGAGGGGTTGGTGAAGATCTTCTCCCAGTCAGAAGGCAGCCTTTTTGTCCTACTGACAGTGTCCTTTGCCTTACAGAAGCTTCTCAGTTTCAGTAGATCCCATTTTTTCATTGTTTCTCTTATTGTCTGTGCTACTGGGGTCCTACTTAGGAAGAGGCCTCCTGTGCCTATATCTTGTAGACTACTTCCCACTTTCTCTTCTATCAGGTTCAAAGTGGACGGATTAATGTTGATGTCTTTAATCCATTTGGACTTGATTTTTGTGCATGGTGATAGATATGAATCTACTTTCATTTTTTTACAGGTTGACATCCAGTTATGCCAGCACCATTTGTTAAAGATGCTTTCCTTCTTCCATTGTATACCTTTAGCTCCCTTGTCGAAAATTAGGTGTTCATAAGTTTGTGGGTTAATATCTGGGTCTTCTATTCGATTCCATAGGTCAACTTCTCTGTTCTTATGCCAATACCAAGCTGTTTTCAATACTGTAGCTCTATAATAGAGTTTGAAGTCAGGGATGGTAATGCCTCCAGAAGTTCTTTTATTGTATAAGATTGTTTTGGCTATCCTGGGTTTTTTGTTTTGCCATATAAACTTGATTATTGTTCTCTCAAGGTCTGTGAAGAAGTTTGATGGGATTTTGATGGGGATTGCATTGAATCTATAGATCGCTTCTGGTAAAATTCCAATTTTTACTATGTTGATTCTCCCAATCCAAGAGCAGGGGAGTTCTTTCCATTTTCTGGTATCCTCCTCAATTTCTTTCTTCAAAGACTTAAAGTTCTTGTCAAATAGGTCTTTCACTTCCTTGGTTAGAGTAACCCCAAGATATTTTATGCTATTTGTGGCTATCATGAAAGGTGATGTTTCTCTGATTTCCCTCTCTGCTTCTTTATCCTTTGTGTATAGGAGGGCCACTGATTTTTTGGAGTTGATCTTGTATCCTGCCACGTTACTAAAGGTGTTTATCAGCTGTAGGAGTTCTTTGGTAGAGTTTTTGGGGTCACTTATGTAAACTATCATATCGTCAGCAAATAACGAAAGTTTAACTTCATCCTTTCCAATACGAATCCCCTTGATCTCCTTATGTTGTCTTATTGCTATTGCTAGAACTTCAAGCACTGTATTGAAGAGGTATGGAGAGAGTGGACAGCCTTGTCGCGTTCTTGATTTTAGTGGAAAGGCTTTGAGTTTCTCTCCATTCAGTTTGATGTTAGCTGTCGGCTTGCTGTATATTGCTTTTATTATATTTAGGTATGATCCTTGTATCCCCAGTCTCTCCAACACCTTTATCATAAATGGGTGTTGAATTTTGTCAAATGCTTTTTCAGCATCTAGTGAGATGATCATATGGTTTTTTTCTTTCAGTTTATTTATATGATGGATTACATTGATAGATTTGCGTATGTTGAACCAGCCCTGCATCTCTGGAATGAAGCCGACTTGATCATAATGGATAATTTTTCTAATGTGTTCTTGGATTCGGTTTGCCAGTATTTTATTGAGAATTTTCGCGTCGAAGTTCATGAGTGAGATTGGCCTTTAATTCTCTTTCTTGGTTGTGTCTTTGTGTGGTTTTGGTATTAGGGTAACTGTAGCTTCATAAAAGGAGTTAGGCAATGACTCTTCTGTTTTTATATTGTGGAATACGTTAAGGAGTATAGGTATTAGCTCTTCCTGGAAGTTCTGGTAGAATTCTGCATTGAAACCATCTGGTCCTGGGCTTTTTTTGGTAGGGAGATTTTTGATAAGAGCTTCTAATTCTTCGTGACTAATAGGTCTATTTAGATTGTTCACCTGTTCTTGGTTCAACTTTGGTATATGGTACTTATCTAAAAAAATGTCCATTTCTTTTACATTTTCCAACTTTGTGGCATATAAACTTTCATAGTAAGATCTAATGATTCTCTGAATTTCCTCTTTGTCTTTGGTTATGTCCCCCTTTTCATTTCTGATTTTATTAATTTGCATGTTCTTTCTCTGCCGTTTGATTAATTTGGATAGGGGTTTGTCAATCTTATTGATTTTCTCCAAGAACCAGCTTTTTGATTCATTGATTCTTTCGATTGTTTTCTGTGTTTCTATTTTGTTGATTTCAGCCCTCAGTTTGATTATTTCCAGACTTCCAGACCTCCTGGGTGAATCAGCTTCTTTTTTTTCGAGAGCTTTCAAGTGTGCTGTTAAGTCTCCAATGTGTGCTTTCTCCGCTTTCTTTAATTGGGCACTTAGTGCTATGAACTTTCCTCTTAGCACTGCTTTCATAGTGTCCCATAGGTTTGAGTATGTTGTGTCTTTGTTTTCATTAAATTCTAGGAAGAGTTTAATTTCTTTCTTTATTTCTTCCTTGACCCAGGGGTGATTTAGTAGTTGACTGTTCAGCTTCCATGAGTTTGTTGGCTTCCTGGGGGAAGCATTGTTGTTGAATTCTAATTTTAATCCATGGTGATCTGACAAGACACAGGTAGGTACTAATAATTTTTTGTATCTGTGGATGTTTGCTTTGTTACCGAGTATGTGGTCAATTTTCGAGAAGGTTCCATGAGCTGCAGAGAAAAAGGTATATTCTTTCCTATTTGGGTGGAGTGTTCTATAGATGTCTGTTAAGTCCATTTGATTCAATACCTCCAATAAATCTCTCAATTCTCTGTTTGGTTTCTGTTTGATTGACCTGTCCATTGGTGAGAGAGGAGTGTTGAAGTCTCCTACTATTAGCGTGTATGGTTTGATGACTGCCTTGAGTTCTAGAAGAGTTTCTTTTACATATGTGGGTGCCTTTACATTAGGAGCATAGATATTCAGGATTGAGACTTCCTCCTGATGAATTGTTCCAGTTATGAGTATGAAATGTCCATCTCCATTTCTTCTGATTGATTTTAGTTTGAAGTCGATTTTGTTAGATATTAGAATGGCCACACCCGCTTGTTTCTTAGGTCCATTTGCTTGGAAAACCTTTTCCCAACCCTTTACTCTGAGTAGGTGTCTGTCTTTGTGGTTGAGGTGTGTTTCTTGTAAACAGCAGAATGTTGGATCCTGTTTTCGTATCCAATCTCTAAGTCTGTGCCTCTTTATAGGTGAATTGAGTCCATTGATATTAAGCGATATTAATGACCAGTGGTTGTTGACTCCGGTCATTTTTTTTTTTTTAGGTAGTAGAGTGTATGTGTTTTTCTTCTTTGAGTTGTGCTTGTGAATGGTCGCTAGATGTTCGAGTTATTGTAGGCCGTGTTGGGAATGTTGGATTCCTTCGGTAGTGATTTTCCTTCTAATATTCTCTGTAAGGCTGGATTAGTAGCCAGCCTATTTAAATTTGTTTTTATCCTGGAATATTTTGTTTTCTCCGTTGATAGTGTTTAAATTTGTTTTTATCCTGGAATATTTTGTTTTCTCCGTTGATAGTGAACGATAGCTTGGCTGGGTATAGTAGTCTAGGTTTGCATCCATGGTCTCTTAGTTTCTGCAGTACCTCTATCCAGGATCTTCTGGCTTTCATGGTTTCCATAGAGAAATCCGGTGTAAGCCTGATAGGTTTACCTTTATAAGTTACTTGACCTTTTTCCTTTGCAGCTCTTAAAATTTTTTCTTTAATATGTATGTTTTGTGTTTTGATTATTATATGGCGAGGGGATGTTTTTTTCTGATCCAGTCTATTCGGTGTTCTGTATGCTTCTTGAACCTTCATAGGAATATCGTTCTTTAGGTTGGGAAAGTTTTCTTCTATAATTTTGTTGAATATATTTTCTGGGCCTTTGATCTGCAGTTCTTCTCCTTCTTCAATCCCTATTATTCTTAGATTTGGTTTTTTTATTGTGTCCCAGATTTCCTGAATGTTTTGTGAAGAGAATTTGTTGGATTTGCCGTTTTCTTTGACCAGAGCATTTATTTTCTCTATGGTATCTTCAGAATCCGAGATTCGTTCTTCTATCTCTTGTATTCTATTGGTTATGCTTGATTCTGTAGTCTCCGTTCGTTTACCTAGGTTTTCCATATCCAGCCGGTTCTCCGTTTGTGTTTTCTTCATTGCCTCCATTTCAGTTTTCAATTCTTGCACTGTTTCCTTTACTTGTTTGATTGTTTTTTCTTGATTTCTCAGGGTCTCATTCACGGATTTACTTATTTCTTCAAACTTTTTGTTATATTTCTCATCTAATTCTATACTCATTTCTTCAAACTTTTTGTTATATTTCTCATCCAATTCTTTAAGGGAGCTATTCATATCCTGTTTAAGGGACTCTATTGCTTTCATAATGACACTTTTTTCCACTTCTTCTGGGTTAAGGTGTTCAAGTCCTTCTATTGTAGGGTCCTTGGGATCTGGTGTTTTCATGTTGTTTTTCAGATTGTTGGATGAGGTCCTGCCTTGGCGTCTGCCCATCTCTTACTTCAAATGTTCTCTATTGGAACTTCTGTTACTGGGTCAGGTTCCCTTCTTGGGCAGGGACTTCCCTGACAGAATGCCCACCTTTCCTCAGGCAGGCTATTGAAGCACAGGCACTCCCTCTTTCCGGAATGTGCTTACAATGCAGGCCCAGCTCGCAAGGCAGCTGAGCTGGGGAAATTTTATGGCCCCAGGGTGAAGGGAGAAATATAGGAATTCGTACCTGGATGGTAGCTGGGATGGCAGGCGGGAGGGGGTAACCAGCACTGCAGGGCGACCTGGGCGTCTATGGGGTCGGGGAACGCCCAAGCTCCTCCTCACCGGGACCCTGCCCCGGCCCAAAGGAAATTCACCCCTCTGATGGCCCTCTGCTAGAAGTCAGGGCCCCTGCTGGTCAGGAATGTGGCTGAGCTGGCCCCTGGTCCACCTGTCCTCAGGGAGGCCTTTAAGACCCAGCAACTGCCTCCAGCCGGGATGTGCCTGCAGCCCAGGCCCAGCTCGCAAGGCAGCTGAGCTGGGGAAATTTTATGGCCCCAGGGGGAAGGGAGAAATATAGGAATTCGTACCTGGATGGGAGCTGGGATGGCAGGCCGGAGGGGGTAGCCCTGATTACTCTTTGTAATATTATTTGTGTGTAGTGCTATGCATATATGCATGTTTCTATATGTGCATTGTGTTCATGAGAGTGCACACAAGTGTGAATATGTGTATAGAAGCCAGAGGTTGATGCTGGGTACTTCCCTCTAATCTGTTTTGTGAGGTAAGGTCTATCACTTGATCTGGAGCTGACAATTGGGCAGTGCTGGCTGGGCTGTGAGCTTCAGGGGTCTGCCTGCCTTTGTTTCTCTAGCACAAAGATTTTAGGCACAGCATCACAGCAGGGGTTTTATGTTAGTGCCTGCAATCCAAATTCAGGTGCTCATGCACGCAAGGGAGACTCTTGACAGACTGAACCATTTTTCCCCAGCCCCATTTTGATTACTTTTAATCAAAAATGTTTGGGGCTATTGTTATTTACTTTAAGTTATTGTTTAGTAGAGAAAACGAAAATTTTAGCAAGTTGTTATTATAAATTCTTCCTACACTAAAGACTAATTGGAAAAGTATGCAGGAATAATTTAGAAGCTTATGAGGGTATGTTGAATACAATTAACTCAAGTATTACTTGTGTGGACTTTATGGTGCCCTTGGGTCTGCAAGTGCTAACTAAATATTTCCAGTGATGTGTCAAAATGTATACAAGTTACGTTTCTCTGAATCACAAAGCACAACCTCATCCCTTATGTTTTAGGAAAGTCTCTTTCTCTTAATTCATTACATCCTTTGGTCTGGGAGCTATTTTTCATCTGTTGTGACTGTGTTACTAAATTTTGATAGAACTTGAGTGCCTACAGGGATTCCTTTACAAGTACAAGGGCTTGCATCGAGAATTGCACTGTGTTCAGACTTCTCTGCACTCATCCACTAAGACCCTTTCTACTCTGTGTGTGAAAGGCATGCCATCTGTAGTTTTGGTAGAATCTATCGTGTTTGAGGAGGTAATATGGAGAGGGATGTAAAATTTATGTGAGAGTATATATTCAAAATGTAATTAGATGAGTAGTCAAAATGTTTGTGGAATGTTCATAAGTTCCTGTCCTTGTAGCTGTTATGCAAATCTAAAGTTGAAAACAGCGGTTTGCATTTACTGGCTCTACTTATATATTGTACAGCTAAGTAAGTGGTATCATAGAAAAGCAAAGTCGGGTGTGGAGGGTCACTTTGTCATTTAGTGACAGAGTTGGGTCTGGGACCATGCTCTCTGGATACCCTAACCAATCAAATATCTTATCAAAATGCTAATCACCGAGAATTATTAGTACATTAGTGTTCATGACACTGCAATGACTTTCAGTCACTTCTCTTAGGTAGGAAATATTACAGTGTGCTAGTAATAAAAGGAAAGGATATTTTTATATCTCTAGAAGACATTGGTGTCACAGGATGTAACTACTAGATATAAGGCTAGCTCAAGCTGATTTGTAATCAACATGTATAAAATTATAGGAGGAAGTTAGAAACCTTACATTTTTATAGGCTATTTTCCCTGGAGGGAATTATTATGTTTGTGTAGGTAATATTATGGAGAGGAATGTAAATATATATATATATATATATATATATATATATATATATATATATATATATATTTAAAATTTAATGTCTTCATAATGTCACTAAATAGAATTTCTTACAATATCATCTTTATCTATTCCATTATTATTTGGATCTCTTTTAAGCATTAGTTTTAGATTTGTTCCATGGGCATAAATGTTTTTCCTATTTTTAAATATGTGCACCACGTGCATGACAGAGGCCACTGAGGTCAGAAAAGGACAGCAGATACCCCTGACACTAATGTCACAGGCAGTTGCGAGCCACTGTGTGGGTGGTAGAAACTGAGTCAAGGTCCTCTGTAAGAGAAATAACTGCTTTTTACCACAGAACCATCTCTCTTGCCTCATGATTTGTGTCTTAAATGTCATCTAAAGGTACCTGTATCAAAGATATAGTCCAAAGCTGACAGAACTATTGAGGGGTGGTGGAACCTTTGGCAGATGTGGTCACATGGAAGGGTGTTGGTTCATAAGGGGTGTTATCCTGAAGGTGATACTTGGGACCCCAGAACCAATCAATAAATCTCCCTTTCTGCTGTGAGATGATTCCTTGTGCTGCTTTCCATGCTGTCCACCACACAGTGCTGCCTCTACACAGGCCCGGAGAAAGAAGACTAAGTGCCCATGACTGAAACCCTTTAATTCAACAAGCCAAAATAAAAGTATTCCCCCTTATAAGCTGGTTTTTCACAGGCACTTTGGGCTGAATAAAATCCACTCTTCTTTTTATCCCTTCATATCTGTAGAACATTATTATGAACCAAATACTAGATATGCTGAGGATAAAAAGATAAGTAAAACATGATTCTCACTAACAATGAGCTCAGAGTCAACATTTCAGGACAGAATCTAATAAAAGTGCACATACAGTTTGTACTTTATGATAAGCTAAGAAAAGACTGCAGATGAATAAGCATGCTACCTAATGGAAATGAGGGACTATATTAGCATCTTTGGACTCTTATTTCTATTTTAACTATCCCCATAAGGCAGACATATCTGCAGATTTAGGGATTGAAGAGTGAAATCATTAGGGTAATTTATGATTATCAATGAAGAATTACAGTATCTCTTATCAAGGGACTCTCAGCCTTTCAATCAGTTTGCTAATGGGTTATATAACTTCTAGATTTATTTCTAGAATTTCTGCCATATTTTTCTGTGTAATCACCTGTCTGGTTGGACCTCTGCTCACTGTCATGTGCCTTGAAATTAGAACAGAGTTTTGTTAGAAAATGTTGCCTGCTACTGTATCTTTCCCTTGTTGCAAGCTTTAGCCTCTGCTTGTTGCTTCCTGACAGGCTCTTGGCACACTTCCCAATCTAACCAAGATTACTTTCTCTGATTACTGCTACGTTGTTCACTGAGAGGCTGACTTTCTTAAGGAAGTTTTTATGCCTTGAGATTACACTATCCTGTGCCATTATCCAATGCCCATTACTTCTTAGAAGGGACCCCAACCCCCACTCCCAGTTGTGCTTTTGGCAGCAGCAACCTCAAAGTCTTTGGCAATATATGTTTGTCACTGGCTTTAAGGGCTGGGTGTTTGATTGTGCCCTCTAGTCCTAAATGAATAACCAATGGGGCATGTAAAATGAAACTGAAAATTATTTAAAGCACCAAAATTCTCAAATACTTGCTGTTAACATTTTATGTATCTTAAAAAATGCATCAAAGCGAATTAGCTCTTACTACCTTCAATATTGACATTGTCTCTCTCTTTCTCTCTCTCTTTGTGTGTATCTGTGTGCGCATACAAGTATGCACATGCGTGCATGGGTGCGTGTGTGTGTGTTTGTGTGTGAAGATATTTGTGGAGAGACTTTATTCCCTTGTGACAAGGTTTCTGACTGAACCTGGAATTAGGACAGCAGACAGCAAGCACCATTGGTCCTTCAGACTACACCCTCCTCTTCTCTGTAGTTAGAGTTGCTGGATCCCAAACTCAGACTCTGATGATCCTGTAAATGCACTTAACCTTTGAACCACCTCTCCATCCCCCCCCCACATTCTTTTTTTTTTTTAAAGAATCTGAACCATATCACTAGTTTCCAAGATGATCTATGGTCCATTTCCCCCCACAGAATCCAGGACTATCTTTTAAATTTTTCCTTGGGTCATTTCCCTATTCAAAAGGACTAATGATTGTCTATCACAGTTTGAGAAACAACAACTAAATAACACTGCCTTTACATGGCCTATGAGTTCCACTTGCTTTCTGCTCCCCCCTACTGTTTTTCCAGTCATTCTTTTCCTCGCTCCATTTAAACCAAACTGGCCTCAAGTGACTGATGTATAATTCAGCCTCAGTGACTTCAGTTTGTTGTTTACCCTGTTAGGAAGGTTGTACCCGGTGTTGTTGCCTTCATTTTTTTCTTTCTAGCATGTATCCTTACCTAACAACATTGTGTGTTTATACATATTGAGTTATTATTGTATTTGTCTCATACCAAGTTAAAAACGTTCTATGGCAGGGATCTTGTTTTGTTTGTAGTTTAAATGATAAAGCATCATCTAGCCCATGATAGTTTGTAAGTAAATACAATTTAAATAAAAATTATATATCTCTCTATATTAGACAATTATACTCTATATGCTATTTGATAAATTATTTTAAGCAATAATATATTGAATACATTTTTATATTTCAAAGTATCAATTACTTTTGCTGCTGTGGTAAAACACCATGAACAAGTCAAGTTGCAAAAGAGTACTGTAGGAGAAGGTGGTCGCTTGTTCTTGTTCTTAGCTCTAGCATCTTATTGGTTAACTCTTACATCTTTACATCTTAATTTAACACATTTCTAGTAATCTGTTTATCCCCACATGGCAGTGGCTTATCCCCAGCGTCTGTCTCTGGTGGCTTCATGGAGTTTCTCTGATTCTGCCCTTCTTTCTCCCAGCATTCAGTTCTGCCTTCCCGGCCTACCTAAGTTCCGCCCCATCAACAGGCCAAGGCAGTTTCTTTATTCATTAATGGTAATGACAGCACACAGAGGGGACTCCTAGATCACCTCCGCTTTTCTGCTTAAATAAAAAGGAATGCTTTAACTTTAACATAGTAAAATTACATATAACAAAAATTTATTTTGTCTTATGGTTTCAGATGGATATGTGCCTACCATAGTGAGGAACCATGGCAGTGAGTGGTAGGCATGGTGGCAGGAACAGGGTACTTAGAGCTCATGTCTTGAACCACAAGCATGAAGTAGAGAGAGAACTGCAAGTAGAAAGAGGCCTTAAACTCTGAAAGCCTGTTGCTAGTAATGTGCTGGTGTGGGAGGTCCTTCTGTCTGTGTATTGCTTTGATAGGTTGATGAATGAAGAACTTAGGTAGGCGGGGGAAAACTAAATGGCATGCTGGGAGAAAGGAGGCAGTGTCAGAGAGATGCCATGGATCCTCCACCTGAGACAGACATCAATTAGAATCTTTGCTGGTAAGCCACTGCCATGTGTGATATACAAATTAATAGAAATGGGTTAAATTAATATAAGAGTTAACCAATAAGAACCTAGAGCTAATGGGCCAAGCAGTGTTTTAATTAATATAATTTCTGTATGATTATTTTGGCTCTGAGCAGCCAGGATGAACAAGTGGGACCTCCTCCTACAATGTGCTTCCTCCAACAAGGCCACACCTCCTAACCCTTACCAAACAGCTCCACCAACTGGCAACCAAGTGATCAATATCCAAGACTATTTGGAATGTTTCTCATTCAAACAATCAAAGTCTATAAACACTAATTTACATTATAAATTCTGTGTTTAAATATTTAAGATATTTTTAAATGGTAAACAATCAATATTCCCAGGGAGATGGATGATTTGAATAAGAAGCAATAAAACAATTTTAAAGTAATGTCTTGCCACTACATCAGACTTAAAAGAAATAGAACGGCAATAAAATGTTCAGGTGATCTTTCTCATGTGCCAGAAGGATGTTGTGAAAGCATAGATCCGCACTGGTTTTGAGCAGTGAAATAGTTATGCAACATCTTAAAGTTATTCCTTTGAAAAGAAGGGTGTTCATTAAGAGGAAGATGATATATCATATGTTAGATTAAAATAGTCATTTTACTTTATAATCATACTTCTTACAAGTAAATGATTGCACTGACAGTACGAGAACAGCTGGCAGCTACTCTGAAGAGGTCTTATGGGAAATGCAACAGGTGCTGTTGTTTCACTTCATACAACTGGATTTTGAAACCATTAGATATTAAGACTTCTTTTGAACTCTATCTATGATATGTGACCTCCTTGCTGTAGAAGATAGGCTATATCAACTATTTGCTTCTTGCTGTTAGATTTTAGAAATTCAAGAGTTTCCAAACTTCTAAATTTGTCTTTTTCTTTTTTAATTAATGATTTTTAAAATACAATCTTTTCTCATTTTATATAGTTATCTCCATTCTCACTCCCTCTCCTCTGCCATCCCCAACCTTCCCCCCACTCCATGCCCCCATCTACTCAGAAAGGATAAGGTTTCCTATGGGGAGTCATCAAAGTCTGGCACTTCACTTTAAGGCAAGACCAAGGCTCTCCCTGCACCATATCTAGGCAGAGTAAGGTATCCCTCCAAAGAGAATGGGATCCAATACTCCAGTTCAAGAAGTCGGCATAAATCCTGGTCGTACTGCCAGTGGCCCTACAGATTGCCAAAGCCTCACAACTATCCCCCACATTCAGATGACCTAGTTTGGTCCTATGTAGGTCCCCCCTGCTATCAGCCCAGAGTCAGTGAGCTCTCACTAGCTCAGGTCAGCTGTTTCTGTGGGTATCCCAGTCATGATCCTTACCCCTTTGCTCATAT
Organism: Myodes glareolus; assembly: GCF_982192425.1. Classification (NCBI taxonomy): domain Eukaryota; kingdom Metazoa; phylum Chordata; class Mammalia; order Rodentia; family Cricetidae; genus Myodes; species Myodes glareolus. The sequence goes on along the minus strand of NC_142053.1, from coordinate 26,790,386 downwards.
TATCACTCCTCTCTGTCTTGGACTAGTCTCTGGTAGCTTGGCCCAGTGCTTCATTATAGATCTCTGTATCTGCTTCCATCAGTTGTTAGATGAAGGTTCTATGATGACAATTAAGATAGTCATCAACCTGACTACAGGGCAAGGCCAGTTCAGGCACCCTCTCCAATGTTGCTTAGAGTCTTAGCTGGAGTCATCCTTGTGGATTCCTTGGAATTTCCCTAGTGCAATATTTTTTTTTGCTAGCCCTTTAATGGCTCCCTCAATCAAGATATCTCTTTTTTTCTCTCCTTCACCGTCCTTTCCCCTTCTTGAGTATTGTGTTCCCTTGTGTTCTCCTCCTTCCTCCCCTTCTCCTGTTTCCGTTTCCTTCCACTCTCCCTTCTCCCACTTCCCGAATTTCTCAGGAGGTTTTTTCTGTTTTACCTTCCTGGAGATCCATGTATATCTCTCTTAGGGTTCTTCTTGTTACCTAGCTTCTCTGGGATCATGGACTATAGGTTAGTTATCCTTTGCTTTATGTCTAATATTCACTTATGAGTGAGTACATACCATGTTTGTATATGTGGGTCTGGATTGCTTCACTCAGGATTGTTTTTTTCCTAGTTCCATTCATTTGTATGAAAATTTCAAGATGCCATTGTTTATTTCTCTTTGAGTCTGTATGAGGACTTTGAAGAAAAGTTCTATGCCATAACTAAAGTCTTAATGGGGGAAACATCTCATTGAATAAAATTCATTCAAAAAGTCATTACGCTACAAGTTTTGCCTTTAATAAAAGCTTATATATCCTATTTTAAAGTTGTGCTGTCTTTGTTATGTTTGTTTAATAGCCGTTCAACACAAGTTTTGGTTTTTTTTTAGCACATTCACGCATACAGCATGCTTCAATAAAATGTATAAATACACCTAAACCCAACAACTCAGTTTTCTATCATCTTTAAATTGGTAACATCTTAGTAGCATTATTTAGTATAATTATCTTTTTATTTGTGGATTATTATAAATGTCTTCTACCTTCATTTTAGAAATGTTGAGGAAAAGTGGGAAAGGATGGATAGATGGATGGAGAGAGAGAGAGAGAGAGAGAGAGAGAGAGAGAGAGAGAGAGAGACTAAATACTAAAAATGAGTAGAAATGAAGTTAGCTGTCCTCCATGGAAAAGAATTGGGAATCTTTTTTCAACAATAACTGATTATATATTCAAGGTTCTGATTAATCACTAGGAACACTAAATGTATTATTTTCTATTTTTATTTATGTCATGTGTGTGTGTGAACACACATGTTTATTTCTGTGTGGAAGAGTTAGAGCGTGGGTGCCATGACACACAAGTGGGGAGGTCAGTGGATAAACTTCAGGCATCAGTTTTCACCTTTCTACCTGGTTTGAAACAGGTAATCTCCTTCCCATGGCATAAGCTAGGCTATCTGGCACTCAAGATTCTGGAGGTTGTCCTCTCTCTCATTCCCATATCCTCATAGGGACCTTTACAGCAATTATGAGTTTCCAAACTTGAGTCATGAGACTTTCATGGCAAGTGTTTCTATATGCTCGGCTATTCCCGCAGACCCTTAGTTTCCATTTTAAAGAAGGTTGAGTTGATGGTCATGGTGTTTGTTGCACATCTTTAATTCCAGTACTTTCGAGGCAGAGGCAAGCAGATCTCTCTGAGTTTGAGACAAGACTGGTTTATATACTAAGTCCCAGGTCACCCAAGGCTATGTAGAAAATCCTTATCTCAGAAGAAAAACATAATAAATATGGTACTCACTTTGAATAATTTTAAAAATATGGAAATGTTTAGGAAAAGGACCAATAGTTATCTATAATTATATACTTAAAAGAAAATCTTGATAACATTTGTCCTCATAGCTATTTTAGATATGGTAGGGAAAATGTGGATATTATATATTTTTATTCAAATTTTTATCAGGAATTTTCTATATTGTCAAAGTTTCCTACCTATCATGTTTAAAAGTTGTGTGTAATACTTTGTAATAAATTGACGAGAGGAAGGAATTCGTCATTGAAAACTTTAGTTTATTAGATTTACCATCATGATTGACTTTGCAATGCACATATTTATATATAAAATTGATAAAAACAAACAAAAGTTCAAAAGCTTCAAGTTAGAATTTCATATAACAAATATTCATACAAATTTGATGTAATTTCTATCAAATTATATATACTTCCCCTCACATTTATATATAGTTTAAATCATGTTAGATATGCATATTTTTATGTATGTGTTTATACAGTCAGTTAATTCATACATATATATTTATATACATTCTAAAATTATTTGCAATCTCTCAAATCAATGCTTTCAGTGTTTGTAGGCATTCACAGACACATCTAGAATGGCATAATATTTAAACATTTGAGTAGGTGACACAAGTATTGCAGATGAGGGTAAGTAAATCAATGTTCTGCCTTTTTATTTCAGTCTTATACAGTAAATAGTTTTCCCCTTGCAGCTTCAAGTTTTAGTATTTTTCCATAATGACTCACTGTTTAACATGTGCCATTTAGCTTTCCTAAGTGCAGAAATCTTTTGCATGTACTCTGAGGAAAGAATATGCACAGCATCCTCTCTCCAGCATGAATTATGTACAGTTATATTAGTTACTTTTCTTACTGCTGGAACCAAATGCTTGGGAAGTAGATTGTGTGGGAGAGTGCTTCAATTTATCTCGTGGATTGAGAGAATTGAGTCCACTGTGAAGGTGAATGCATGTATCAGAGTTCGTGACCTCAGGAGCATGTAGCTAGGAACCCTCAAGTCTGGGCAGAGAAGGAAGCAGAGAATAGGGCATGCTGGTGTTCAGCTGGATTTCTCTTTTCCTTCCATACTCAGTTTGAGGTCCAAGTTCATGGGGAGATGCTAACCATATTCAAGGAGATGCCAGCCATATCAAGGTGGTTATTTCTTACTCAGTTATGCATCTCTGGAAACATACTCATGACATATGCAGGTAATTCTAAAAATCAATCAGGTTGACAATGAAAATAAACCATTCTAGGAATATTGATCATGAGTTCAATGTTTATGAATCAGGAATATATATTAAATAGTACATTTTAATGAATAAAGATACAAAACAAGGTTATACATTGTTGGTTGAAAATGTGACTAAGGACTTCTTGAAACCTGACTCTCTGGTTCACCTAGGAGTTATGTTTGTATTTGTTAAATCAGTGTTTGGTGTACCTCTACAGATCATATGGATTTTGAATAATATGAATTTGTAGCAGAGCCTGGAGAGATGGTGCAGTGATTAAGAGCACTTTCAATTATTGCAGAGGACCCAGCTTTGGTTCCCAGAACCCACGTGGTACCCACAACCACCATAACTCCAGTTCTGCCAGTTCCAATGGTTCAGATGCTCACCATAGCTCCAGTTCCAGTGGTTCAGATGTTCTCTCTCTTGCCTTCAAAGGCACTGCACACACATGCTGCACATATACATCTATCTATCTATCTATCTATCTATCTATCTATCTATCTATCTATCTATGGGCGAAACACTCAAACACATAAAGTAAAAATAGTTTAAAAGAATATGTGATGGAACACATATATCACTGCATGGTTGCATAGTGTGTATTATACACAGAGTATCATATAGTGGTACTTTTAATCTATGATAATTTAACATTTTTATATCATTAAATAATGTTTAAAATGTGAATGTATACCATAATTTCATCAATGTACTATTATGTGATGTTAATTGTGGAAATTGTACTTGACTTTTTATATACCCTATCGCATCAACAGGAAAATAAGTCAATATATTAAGAGATTAAAAACAGCATTGGGTAAAATGCAGCACCTATTCATGCAAGAAACTTTCAGCAATGTAGAAATAAAAGGGAAATTCATCAGACTGATAAAGAAGATTTACAAAACCCTATAGTTACGTCATACACAATGATAAGAAATTAGAAGCTTTCTTACTAGTAGCAGAAACAAAGCAAGGATGCCTCTTTTCATCACTACATTTCAACACTGCACTGGATAGTTTAACTAATGCATTAATACAAGAAAGGAAAAAGTATATAAAGCTGGGAAAGAATAAAGAGTTAAGTTTGTTCACAGATAGCATGACTATCCATGCAGAAAATTTTAAAAAACTGTTTTGGAAATAGTGATTTTTGCAAAGCTGTGAAATACAAATCTATTATGCAAAAATGATTGCTTCCCTGTGTATCTGTCAAGAACTAGAATTTTTAAATTTTAAAACAATTTTAACCAAGACATGAAAATCACATATAAAATTCCTTGTGATATTTTGATGTATGTATACATTGCATAATATTGAAACTAGGGTAATCATCAATCTCAAACACTTATCAGTTTTCTTAAAAGTTTAAATTTAGCTCTATTATTATTATTATTATTTTGTGTGTGTGCATGTGTGTAATATGTGTTGAGGGTGGCCAAAAACAACATGAGGAGGAAGGATTATTTCATCTTACAACTCTCAGGTGACACTCCATCACTAGGGAAGTCAGGGCAGGAACTCAAGGCTCAAAGCTGGAGGCAGGAACTGAAGCAGAGACCACACAGCAGTACTTACTGCTTACTGAATTTCTCCCCATGGCTTGCTCATTCTGCTTTCTTATATAATCCAGGACTCAAGGGTGGCACCATCCACAATGGACTTGGGCATCCCACATTTGTCTAACAGCAATTAAAAAAAATGTGTCACAGTCTTACTTATAGTTCAGTCTTATAGAGACATTTTCTCAATTGTGGTTCCCTCTTCTCGGATAGCTCTAGCTTGCAGCAAGTTGACAAACAAACCAACCAATCCCCAACCAGTACACATGGATTAAGGGAACCTAAGGGTCTTCGGGTTTGTAAAATAACAAGTACCTTTAGTTATAAAGCTGCCTTACTGGTCCTTATAATTTCCTTCTATCAAATCATTGACAATCATTTTTCACTATAAAAATAAATACAAACAAGCATTGCCATGTCCAATCAAGTGGAAAGAATTTGCTGCCTTTGTTATACTTTCAGAAGTTCTGCCTCAGTAGAAACACCGAATGGTTCTCCAGGCAACTAAATACATTCTTTACAGGGAAGCACAATGGGAACTGAAAACTCCTAGCGATCTGAATTTCTTTGCTCTATATGATGCATAAAACCAATGTATGTAATACACTTTCATTATCTGTAGTCATTTAATGGTGTACCAAAACTCCCCCTCTAATCTAACTTAGCTTATTACTTATTGCTCAAACTTTTGTCAAAGTTACCTACCACCTAGTCTTTCCCAGTGTGTAGTAACCACTACTTTTCTCTCAGTTTCTATAAGATAAATTTTTATATATTCATATATGTGCAAGGGGCATGAGCTCTGGTTCCCTGTTTGTTTTCAAAAATGGAAGGAATTTCATCTTTTTGTGACTGAACAGTACTTCCTTGTGTGTATGTTCCACATTTTCTTTATATCTTGATCAGTTAATGTGTACTTATATTAACTTAAAAAGTTGTTTAGAGAGGAAACAAGCTTCACTGAGAGCAGAAGCCAGGAGCAAATTCAGCTCTGGGAGCCAACCCAGTCCTGGGACACTGGCAGACCAGGAGTGGGCCAAGGACCTGAGTCAGAGTCTGTGACCTCTACCGGAATCAGAGTGGGACTGAACCAGTTACCTAAGACACAGAGAGAACAAGCTTCATCAGGAGCAGAAGCTAGGAGCAAACCCAGTCCTGGGACACAGGCAGATCACAATTGACCCAGCAACCAGATCCAGAGCCAGCGATTGCCACCAGAACAAGTCCAACTCCAAGCCAGGGACTTCTGCAAGAAGAGATCCAGACCAAGATTTACAAAAACAGATCAAAGCCAACAGCCTAGGCCAAAGTAGGCCTGAGACAGCAAACTGCAAGGGAGCAGACCAAAGCTCAGGAGCACTGAGCTTCCTTCAGGAACAGGAATAACCAATAGGGTAACTAGAATTGTAACACTGACTGTATCACGAGGAAAACCATCTTAGCTTTGGATTCACTTACACCTAGAAGATTATTCAACAGAATCTCAGACAGCCCCAACGACACCTATTAGAGGAAAAGATGAGTAGAAAAGGTAAGATCACATGCTACACCACAAAGAGCAACACAATACCAGTAAAACCTAAAGACCCTACAAAAGCAAGACCTGAACAACCAAATATGGATGAACCAGAAGAAAATGATCTAAAAAATAACCTCAAGAAAATGTTTGAAATTCTTAAAGATGAAATGAGAAATTATCTTAAAGAAATGGAGAAAAAAACAAACAAAAAATTGGAAGATATCAGTAAATCGCTTTTTAAAAAACAAGAAAAAGAATTCAAACATGTAAAAGAAACTATTCAGGAGTTGAAAACTGAGATAGAAAAAATAAAGAAAACAAGCTGAAGGAATTATAGAAACAGAAATCATGAGAAAAAGAGCAGGAACCACAAATGCAAGTATGAACAACAGAATACAAGAATGGAAGAGAGATTCTCAAACGCTGAAGATAAAATAGAGGAAATAGACTCATCAGTTAAAGAAAACATTACATCTAACAAAAGCTTAACCCAAAATATCCATAAAATGTGAGACAACATGAAAAGGCCAAATCTTAGAATAATAGGTATAAAAGAAGGAGAAGAAGTTCAACTCAAAGGCACAGAAAATTTATTTAACAAAATCATAGAAGAAAACTTTCCCTACCTAAAGAAAGATATGACTATGAAGATACAAGAAGCTTACAGAACACCAAATAGACTGGATACAAAAAAGAGTCCTCTTGCCATATAATAATCAAAACACTAAACATACAGTGTAAAGAAAGAATATTAAAAGCAGCAAAGGAAAAACATCAAGTAACATATAAAGGTAGACCTTTCAGAATTACACCTGTCTTCTCATTGGAGACAATGAAAGCCAGAAGATTATGGTCAAGCATTATGCAGACATTAAGAGACCACAGTTGCCAGCCCAGACTACTATACCCAACAAAACTGTTGATCACCACAGAAAGACAAAACAAGATATTCCATGACAAATCTGGATTTTACCAATACCTAGCCACAAACCCAGCCCTACACAAAATATTAGAAGGAACATTCCAACCCAAGGAAGATGGCTACACCAACAAAAAAACACAGACAATTGATGATCTCATAACAGCAAATCCCAAAGAAGAAAAAATGCACAAATTAACATCACCAACGATAAAAACTAAATTAATAGGAGATAGCAACCACTTGCCATTAATATCCCTTAATGTAAATGAACTCAACTCACCCATAAAAAGGCGCAGGGTAACAGATTGGTTATGAAAACAGAATTCATCCCTTTTCTGCATACAAGAAACACATCTTAACCTCAAAGACAGACATTGTCTCAGAGTAAAAGGTTGGGAAAAAATATACCAATCAAATGGACCTAAGAAACAAGCGGGTGTAGCTATCCTAATATCTAACAAAATAGATTTCAGGCTAAAATCAGTCAAAAGAGACAAAGAAGGACATTTCATATTAATCACAGGAACCATTCATCAAGAGGAAATTTCAATACTGAACATCTATGCCTCAAATACAAGGGCACCCATATGTCAAAGAAACACTTCTAAAGCTTAAATCATATATTAAACCCCATACACTAATAGTGGGAGACTTCAACACTCCCCTCTCACCACTGGACGGGTCAATCAGACAAAAAATGAACAGAGAAATAAGAGAACTAACAGATGTTACGACTCAAATGGACTTAACAGACATCTATAGAATATTCCATCCAAACAGAAAAGAATATACCTTCTTCTCAGCACCTCATGGAACCTTCTCAAAAATTGTTCTTCTCGGTAACAAAACAAACCTCAACAAATACAAAAAAAATTGAAATAACTCAATGTACCTTATCAGATCACCATGCTTTAAAACTAGAAGTCAACAGCAATACCAATTCCAGAAAACCCACAAACACATGGAAATTAAACAATGCTCACCTGAATCATCAATGGGTCAAGGAAGAAATAAAGGGGGAAATTAAAGACTTCCTAAATTCAATGAAAATGACCACACAACATACCCAAATTGATGGGATATAAAGAAAACAGTGTTAAGAGGCAAGTAAATGCCTACACAAAGAAGCTGGAAAAATCCCACACTAGTGAATTAACAGAACATTTGAAAACTTTAGAACAAAAAGAAGCAAACTCACCTAAGAGAACTAGATGACAGGAAATAATCAAATTGAGAGCTGAAATCAACAAAATAGAAACAAAGAAAACAATACAAAGAGTCAATGAGATAAAGAGTTGGTTCTTTGAGAAAAATCAACAAAATAGACAAACCTTTATCCAAACTAACCAAAAGGAAGAGAGAGACTATCCAAATTAACAAAATCAGAACTGAAAAGGGGGACATAACAACAGACATGGAAGAAATACAGAGGATCATCAGGTCATATTTTGAAAACTTGTATTCCACAAAATTGGAAAGCTTAAAGGAGAAGGACAATTTTCTGGATAAATATCCCTTAACAAAATTAAATCAAGACCAGATAAGCAAATTAAACAGACCTATGACTGCTGAAGAAATAGAAACAGTCGTCAAAAGTCTCTCACCCAAAAAAAAACCCAGGACCAGATGGTTTCAGCTCAAAATTCTATAAGACTTTCAAAGAGGAACTAATACCAATACTCCTTAAATTATCCCACACAATAGAAGCAGAAGAAACATTGCCAAACTCTTATGATGCTACAATTACTCTGATACCCAAACCACAGAAAGATAATACTAAGAAAGAGAATTATAGACCAATCTCACTTATGATCATTGATGCAGATATACTCAATAAAATACTAACAAATCGAATTCAAGAACACATCAGAACCATCATCTACCATGACCAAGTCAGCTTCATCCCACAGTTGCAGGGATGGTTCAACATACAAAAACCTGTCAATGTAATCCACCATATAAACAAGCTGAAAAATAAAAACCACATGATCATCTCATTAGATGTCTAAAAAGAATTTGACAAAATACAACATCCCTTCATGATAAAGGTCTTGGAGAGAGCAGAGATACAAGGAACATACTTAAACATAATTAAGGCAATATACAGCAAGCCAACAGACAACATCAAACTAAATGAAGAGAAACTCCCAGCGATTCCACTGAAATCAGGAACAAGACAAGGTTGTCCACTCTCTCCATATCTTTTCACTATAGTTCTTGAGGCCCAGCTAGAGCAATAAGACACCAAAGGGAAATCAAGGGGATACAAATTTGAAAAGAAGAAATCAAACTCTCACTGTTTGCTGATGATATGGTAGTTTACATAAGTGATCCCAAAAATTCTTCCAAGGAACTTCTACAACTCATAAACACTTTCAGTAATGTACCAGGATACAAGATTAACTCAAAATAATCAGTAGCCCTCCTGTACTCAGATGATAAATGAACTGAGAAAGAAATCAGAGAAATATCACCCTTCATAATAACCACAAATAGTAACTCTAACCAAACAAGTGGAAGACATGTATGACAAGAACTTCAAATCTTTGAAGAAAGAAATTGAAGAAGACATCAGAAAGTGGAAAGACCTCCCATGCTCTTGGGTAGGCAGAATTAATATAGTAAAAATGGCAATCCTACCGAAAGCAATCTACAGATTCAATGCAATGCCCATCAAAATCCAAACAAAATTCTTCAAAGACCTTGAAAGAGCAGTACTCAACTTTATTTGGAAAAGCAAAAAACCCAGGATAGCCAAAACAATCATGGGTAATAAAAGAATTTCTGGAGGCATCACAATCCCTGACTTCAAACTCTACTATACAGCTACAGCCTGGTATTGGCATAAGAACAGACAGGAGGACCAAAGGAATCGAAGACCCGTATATCAATCCACACATCTTTGAACACTTGATATTTGATAAAGAAGCAAAAAAATATCAAATGGAATAAAGAAAACATATTTAACAAGGGTGCTGGCATAACTGGATATCAACATATAGAAAAATGAATATAAACCCATATCTATAACCCATGCACAAAACTCAATTTCAAATGGACCTCAATATAAAGCCAGCCACTCTGAACCTTATAGAAGAGAAAGTGGGAAGTACACTTGAACGCATTGGCACAGGGAACCACTTCCTAAATATAACCCCAGCAGCACAGACACTGAGAGAAACAATTAATAAATGGGACCTCCTGAAACTGAAAAGCTTCTGTAAAGCAAAGGACACAGTCAACAAGACAAAATGACAGCCTACAGAATGGAAAAAGATCTTCATCAACCCCACATCAGACAGAGGCCTGATCTCCAAAATATACAAAGAATTCAAGCAATTAGTCATAAAAAAACCCAAATAATCCAATAAAAAATGGAGTACACACCTAAACATAGAACTCTCAACAGAGGAATCTAAAATGGCTAAAAGACACTTAAAGAAATGTTCAACATCCTTAGTCATCAGAGAAATGCAAATTAAAACAACTCTGAGATTCCATCTTACACCTGTAAGAATGGCCAAGATTAAAAACACTGATGACAATTTAGGCTAGAGAGTGTGGGGAAAAGGGAACACTTCTGCATTGCTGGTGGGAATGCAAGCTGGTACAACCCCTTTGGATGTCAGTGTGGCAATTTCTCAGAAAATTAGGAAACAACCTTCCTCAAGACCCAATAATATCACTTTTGGGTATATATCCAAAGGATGCTCAATCGTGCCACAAGGACATGTGCTCAACCATGTTTATAGCAGCTTTGTTTGTCATAGCCAGAACCTGGAAACAACCTTAATGCCCCTCAATCAAAGAATGGATAAGAAAAATGTGATACATTTACACAATGGAGTACTACACAGCAGAAAAAAATAATGAAAGCTTGAATTTTGTAGGAAAATGGATGGAACTAGAAAACATTATTTTGAGGGAGGTAATCCAGATACAGAAAGACAATTATCACCTGTACTTACTCATAGGTGGTTTTTAAACATAAAGCAAAGAAAGCCAGCCTACAAACCACAATCCCAGAGAACTTAGACAAAAATGAGGACACTAACAGAGACTTACATAGATATAATCTACATGGGAAGTAGAAAGTATAAAAAGACAAGAACTCCTGAATAAATTGGGAGCATGGGGACCTTGGGGGAGGATTGAAAGGTAGAGAAGGAGGCAGTGAGGGGAGCAGAGAGAAATGTAGAGCTCAAAAAATATCAATAAAAGTTGTTTAACTTACTTCAATTTATTTGTGTATGAAAGTTTTGCATGAATGTATATATTTGTACAATGTGTGTACCTGGTACTCATGGAGATCAGAAGAGGGCAAAAAAATCCCCTGGAACTGGAGTCCAAAGGACTGTGACACCGTATGGGTGCTGGAACTGAACCCAGGTCTTCTGTAAGCAAAACAAGTGCTCTTTACTGAGCCAACACTCCAATTCTCCACACTATGTGTTTCATTTATTAGCTCTTGTGAATAATGATGCAATGAACAAGGGATTACAGATAACCTCCACAGACTGATTTTGGTTTCCTTTAAATACATACTAAGAAGGATGACTAGATCAGATAATTTTATTTTTAGTTTTAAAAATGCTAATTAAATTTGTTAGTTGACAGTTTCATATATGGATATAATAATATCAACCACTCTTACCCTCCAAATTCTCCCATCTCCCTACTACCCCTAACCACCCTGTCCTTACCCCAATAATCTTTTATGTTCATCTCTACTTTTCTTTTGTTTTCTGACCCACTGAGTTTAACCAAGACTGAGTGGACATGGCTTTGCAGCTATATATTGGTTCTTGATAGACTCAGCAGTGAATTCAAAACTGGAGACAATGACTCCACCTCTTTCAGAAACTATCAATAGCCAGTAAATAGTTAACTAGTCAAGGATTGGGCCTTAGGAGTTGCCCTTCCTCTTCCTGCTTGTTGATAGTTTTTCTGTGCAGACCCAGTATAGGAAATCATAGTTGTGATTTCATGATTGCAGTGGTTGTATTGTTTCCATGTTTCTTTTCATGTACCCTTACTTTAGGTTAAAGACTATCCCTTCAATTTCATTCCACACTCCTGTCTCTTCCTGCATGAGCAGTTCCAATCCCAGCATTCCACCTCTTGACTTTCACTTCAATAACTTTTTCCCTAACAAATGGTAAGTGAAATCTCATTGTGGTTTTTATTTAATTTTTTCTGATGAATAGCAACCTAAGTGTCTATTAACACAGGAGAATGATACAGAGAATTGGGGTATATATAAACATTGGAATAGTGTTCATGTTTACAAAGAAGAAAGTGCTGCCGTTTGTCACAACATGGATGAATCTGGAAGGCATTGTGCTAATTGAAATAAGCCAAATAAAGAAATAACAAATACCACATGGTGTCATTCACAGGTAGACCCTAAAATGTTAAAGTAACAGAAATACAGATCAGAAGGCTAAGGATTTGGCTTGGTGGTAGAATTCTTATCTAGTACGCATCATGAACTTTATCCTTGGAGAGGAGAGGGGGAGAACGAACATGAATGGTGGATACCAGAGATGAGAGACGAGTGCTTGAGAAATGTACAACACAAAGAATGTAAATTGTAGACTTGAATCAAAACCGAGTATCAATAATAGCTCACAGATTTTAGCAAGCATGCCAGATTGCTGCAAGATGTTAGGGGAAAGTAAGTGGTTGAGATTGTTATGAGGGTCTGAAGAAACTCTATACTTTCCATACAAATTTTCTGTGTATTTAAAACCTTAAACTGAGAAGACTGTTAACTTAAAAATATCATTACTGAAACATCAGACTTCTCTGCTTCTTTGAAGTTTTGCTTTTGCTATTCATACTGAAAATGGCACATCAATTGTAGAAAGAATAGCCTTTTTTCCACTTTATTATGCTTAGGAATGTCTCCACAACCAAGCTGTGTGTGCATTTTATGAAACTATTTTAAGTATGCCCAAGCCAGTTCTTAATTTCTCCTGAATATTTGAGGTGAGGAGGTAATGCTGTAGGTTCAAAATTTCCCACCCTTTTTGTAGTCTTTGATGCTGAAGAAGAAGAGGCAGTCTCAGAGTTTTTGAAGGGAGGTAATCAAAGGCATACATAGCCCAAGGACTCTGAACTTTCTAAAGGGCAGACACTTTCTAAGATGCAGCACTTGAGCCTTAATCAAACAGCCCTGAGTGCATATGCTCCTTCTTATTCTCCAGGGCTGAGTGGGCTTTTGGTGTTAAAATTACTTTGGCACTGTGAGCAGCTAGGGAATTGATATGCAAGGCTTTGTCTGTTGGCTTGAGTGGAGGAGCAAGAAGGATGTAAAGAAAGGCTTGTGTGAGCTCATTTTGTTCTGGGTCACCTTGGGTCCCAAAGGTATTCCTGCTGCTTGAAACTGTGAGTGACAGATCCTTTCTCTTTTCCACACTCCTGCCTTTTTCAGAGGAAAAGGAGTGAAATAATAGTTCCCTGATTGATACCCTTCTGGGTTTTGAAATTGTGTTTATAATGAATAGTCCCAGAGATGTAAGGAAAACAATCAATAAACAAACAAGCAAACAAAATGGTAATGTAGAGGTGTTATAGAAAGACAAGGTTTGTTTTTATTTTTTATTGTTTTTATTGAGCTACACATTTTTGTCTGCTCCCATCCATTCCTCTCCCCTCCCCTTCTACCCTCTCCCATGATCCCCACACTCCCAATTTACTCAGGAGATCTTGTCTTTTTCTACTTCCAATGTAGATTAGATCCATGTATGTCTCTCTTAGGGTCCTCTTTGTTGTCTAGGTTCTCTGAAATTGTGAATTGTAGGCTTGTTTTTCTTTGCTTTATGTCTAAAAGTCACTTATGAGTAAGTGCATGTTAAATTTGTTTGGAAGACAAAGTTTTATTGCTTCTCTTCATCACCCCTTAAGGGCGAATTGAAATCCAGCAATGATGATGGCATCTATACTTCACTACTGAAAATTGCTCCTGACTTTTGTCATATGCTTTATACCTACATTTGTCCTCATTTTTGAGATAGTCAAGATGAAAGCCACATGGGCAAGCTAATTAACAGATGTTCTATTTGTTTATAAAATGGCAGAGCCAAAGAAGTATAGGCAATTGTGATGAAGTATCTAAGTTAAGAATGTTGTTCTGGTAAGCCCAAGATATTCAACTTAGCAATACCCACCAGTTAGGCAGAGTAATCACTTGCTTCTGTAGGTCATGACCTGACTGGACCTCGGTGGTCATTTTGACTTGAAGTTCTGAATCACTCCATTAATCTTTCCAGAAAGCATCCAACTAGCACTTTTAGCACAGGGTTGACTGTGGCTAATTTGAGTATGGTCTCCAGTTCCAGTGGATTCTAGGAGGCAGACAGACTTTGGCTGCCCTTCTGTGAGCTAAATACCTCTGTTTTTTCCTTCTGATTTACTCAAATTCAAGGCCTATTGGGTTAGAGTGTGCCCTACAGGCTCTTTCTATTCAGCTGCAAAAAAATTTGTTGTTGCTATATATCTTGTCACCCTGGAAACATATATTTGGTTCTCATGTTCTCAATGTCAAACTGTGTACCTTCTTAAACTGGCAGGTCATCTGAGGGCTCATGTGATAATACTTTAATACTAGAAACATAAACTATAAGAATAGGGAGCCCCTTTCCCGTCTTGGTAATATGTACTCACAGAAATAATTGTTTTCCGGAGAGAGTTTATTTTCTTTGAAAATTTTATTTTTTCCCTTTCTGAATCACAGGAATGTCTCTGATGTTGAAAATTTAGGGAAGATTGTGGCAAAATGGTCAATATCATGACAGACTTCTGAAGACTGGTCTTGACAATAGTAGGGCTATAGGTGTACTTCTCTTTATCATCCTACATAGATGGACCTTGTTTACATTTTGAGTGGTAAATTTGAGTCAGGAGGGAAACTGGCGGTGAATCATACATTTGTGTAATTTTAATAGATGTTACATGTTCAGTAAAATAATCAAAAAAAGACTATAGAGAAATGCTAAATTTGAGGCCAAACACATAATTTTTTAAAAGTGTCATTAGTCTTTCCTATAGATAAACTGTGGGCTCCCACAATTCCACAATGTTAAAGTGCTAACTTTCAGTGTGATGCTATTTGGAGATGGAAAGTTTTGGGGGTAATAAGGGCTTAAAGGGCTTTAAGGTCATAAAACTAGGGCCCTATCAATAATAGTTTGATTATATATATATAATCAAATCTCACATATATATGGTTGATTCAGACAAACTAGATCTATGATAGTGGGGAGCTTGACAGCCAACAGGTAGGAATTGCACTGGGACAGTAACTGAGAACTTACTTCTTGATATATATGCTTGAAGAAGAGAGAGAGAGAGAGAGAGAGAGAGAGAGAGAGAGAGAGAGAGAGAGAGAATGAGAGAGGGAGAGACTATGAATGGTATGGGTTTTTGAAAGGCTAAAACCTATCCCCAGTGACACACTTCTTCCAACATGACCTCTTAAAACTTTCCAAACAATTCAACCAACTTGGGACCAAATATATGAGCCAATGGAAGCCATTATCATTCAAACCGTCACAAATCCCAGGCCACTATGGATGACACCATTCCCTGAGTTGTGAGTACATAACAGTAAAGAGAGCAAGCAAGCAGACAAGGATCTGAGCACTTGTTTCTCTGTGCTTTTGATTACGGGTGTGATGTGAGGAGCTGTTTAAGTGCCTGCCTTGATATCTCACAATAACGTACTCTGACCTGGAACTGTAAGCCAGAGAAACCCTCCCCGCTTCAAGTTGTTTATTGTCAGTGTGCTTTATCATGGCAACAGAACTGAAACTAGAATAGTGGTTGATAGACTTTTTTAATATTCAAGAGAACAGTTTTCTAGCTGGGATTAACTGTGTCATGCTACATTTTTTGATCTTCCTTCAAACCAAAACCTATTATATATATAAAATTAACCCATTTTAATGAAAGTAGAGGTGAGATAAGAGAGTAGCAAATGCTTCTGAGCTAGTCTTGTAGAAGCTTATGTTTCTGAAGAACTCACTTTGAAACATTTCTTACTTGAAATAAATAACAGTTTAGAGGACTTGATTGTGGGAAAGAATTGAATTCTTACTGTGAACCAGGATGGAAAGCGGGCTAACATGGTTGCTGAAGTGTTGCTAAGAATGAAATGACATCATTTGAGAGCAGGAAAATTGTAATTAGGAAAAGGTATGACAAATGCTAAAAATACCTGAAATAGTAGCATTTGAAGACAGCTGTGTCACCTAAAGTTTCAAATAACACTTTGATCCCTATCACTGAAACTCTGCTAAAACAACAATATCAAGCACTCCTCTTTTTCCTACGTAACTTCTCTTGACAAGCTGGTCGGTGGGATCTGCAAACCAGTGGACAGCATCATTGGAGTAGGCAAAACCCTAAGGGTTTTATATAAGTACATAATAAAGCATTAGTACCCGGATGCCTCATTGCTTATCATTTAAGTAGTCCTCCCTCCTTTTCCTTATATTTAGAGTCATGACTAGATTATTCATATCTAATCTAAGCAGCCATTTATCCTGTTTGGAAAGATTACAGTTTGATTATTTTTATCCAATTACATTAATACACTTACTGAGTCATTTGTTCAGGCTAGAGTAGAAGAGGTGGTAGATAGGAAAGTCAAAATGCAACTCATGACATAGATCACTTTTAGATACAAAGCAGAATAGAACTTACTTGAAAGGTAAAACTAACCCTTACAAATATATTCGGAGAAGATTATGTGGATTTTTACATCTTTTGATCCCCTAGTATTCGAATCCCAATTTTAATTATAGGAAGAAAATGGATGTAGTTACAGAAAAGTTCAATTGTATTTGTGATATTCTTAGAAATGGATCCAGTTGGCTCTCAGGTGACTGTATGCCTTCCAAAGTCTTCTAAGAAAAGAGATGCCTCCAGGTGAGAAATAGCAGAATTCATTATCTGCTGATATCTTGCCAGAAATAAAAAAAAATGTAGTCATCAGAGAATAAGGGTTCATGACACAATGGAGGAACATGACATTTGGGTAAAAATGTGGAACATTGTAAGGGGATTTGAGGGGACATCTCTGTTTCAAGCTACCATGGTGGAAATTATAGAGTGGTGGTGGAAATGAGGTATTGAGTCCTGGCTAAATTCTGATGGAAGGTGTAAATTAGCTTTATACTGCATGCATGTGCTGAATTGGTGAACTATTGTTTAGAAGTTCATTGTTTAACATGTCCAACACTTGAGGGCTGATGTAAACTATATTTCAGAACAAGGGAATGACCATTTATATTTCTATTATCTGTTGATGATCCCACTATGTATTTCATATTTGTTATTCTCACTCGATATTGATGACTAACCTGCCAGGTATCTATTATTTTCCCTAGCTGGTGCACATTAGGCATGTGCTCATTTATTCTATCAGGCTAGCTGCAAGTGTGCCAATTTGGAAAAGTCTAATCCAACTTTTAATTAGTGCTTTGCATATAGAACCATTTGTGCAAATGATATGATATAAATATAAATTCCACTCTATTATACAGTATAACTATAAACACTTTTTTAAAAGGTAATCCTATAATTTGGGGTATTAGTTTACTTCTTTAAAAAAGAGCGTGTTTTAGTTCATCACCATAGCTGTCTTGGGTACCATTTGTGCCTTTTATTCCTCTGTTATTGCCAAGCATGGAATTGACTTTATGAAGGTGATTCACTTAGGCATTAAGCCCCTCTATGGCAATGTGAATGTGATTATGTCCTCACATACTTAATTGGAAAAACAAAGTATGCCCTTTTATTCAAATCAATCAATGAACTCACATAATCAAGCCACCATGCATGGACACTAACACACACACACACACACACACACACACACACACACACACATACACACTCCATAAAAGTTTGTTCACTTTAATACAACCACATATATCTGTGAACTTTAATATTTTATTCACTGCAGTTAAAAATGAATCTACAGGGAAGGGTTACTTTTAAAAATCACTTTTGGTATAAATCTAGTTTCTTATTATACTGAGATGTTGCATTTGTCTTTCTGCCATGAATGCTTGCATACATTTCTAGCAGGAGCCATAGTAATTTAATGAGACCTTGAAAAGAATGGTGATTGTTTTGACTGGTTGCTGTATCCAATTTTAAAAAACAAAATATCAACTTTAATCATTACAGAATAAAACAAATAGCCAGCTGGTCATTGTACAACTTTCTTACTTAGCCTGGAAAGGAAGACCATAAAGCTATTGCTTTTCTAAATGAATGCATTTCATTTCAGAGTGAAATGAAGAAGCCAGCTAGAGTGTAGCACAGGGGAGAGTGTGAAGACACATCAGACACTGTACACCCTGCTTCCAGGTGTTGTTCAGTTTCTTTATCTTGAAGAGAGAGGGTTGGGTTAGCAGTTGCCTGTGGATACTTCAATCTCAGAAACGCCAAGATATGTATATGAAGTAGAAGTTCTGCCAATTATGTGAATTTAGGGATAGGAAGATAAGGCTGGTACATTAGCATATTCACCCATGTGGTACCTTACACATCTCTCTATACTCAAAACTGACATCTTACATTGATAATTCTTTAGTAGTTGGAATTCTTTGGAATTATTTTTCCTTTCAACAGAACTTCTTTATTATATTATATTATATTATATTTAAAAAGAAAACAAACTATCTTTTTTCATTATACATACCAATCCCAGTTCCCACTCCCTCCCCTCCTCCCATTCCCTCCACCTACCCCTTCTACCCCACCCCCATAGACTCCCCAGAGACCGCAAAGTACATTAATCTGAGGAAGGACCAAAGCCCTTCCTACTATATCCAGGGTGAGAAAGGTATCCATTCAAAGAGAATGGGTTCCAAAAAGCAAGTACAAGCAGCAGGAGCAAATCCTGGTGCCACTGCCAGTGGCCTCACCATCTGCCGCAGCCATACAACTGTAACCCACATTCAGAGGGTCTAGCTTGGTCCTGTGCTGGTTCCTTCCTTGTCCTGCTGGAGTTGGTGAGCTCCCATTAGCTCAGGTAGACTGTTTCAGTGGGTGTCCCCATCATGGTCCTGACTTCCTTGCTCATATTCTCATTCCTCCCACTCTTCAACTAGACTTTGGGAATTCAGTCCTGTGCTCCGATGCCGGTCTCTGCCTCTGTTTCCATCAGTTGCTGGGTGTAGGTTCTATGATGACATTTAAGAGATTCATCAATCTGACTATAGGGGAAGGCCAATTAGGGCACCCTCTGCACTATTGCTTAGAATCTTAGCTAGGGTCATCCCTGTGGATTCCTGAGAATTTCTCTAGTGCCAGGATTCTTGCTAGCCCCAGAATGGCTCCCTCAATCAAAATATCTCTTTCCTTGCTGTCTGTTTTGATCCCCCCATCTTGACTATTCTGTTCCCTCAAGTTCTCCCTCTCCTCTTCTGTCTTCCCTAATCTCCCTACCCCATGCTCCCAATTTTGTCAGGAGATCTTGTCTATTTCTTTTCCCCAGTGGGATCTATATATATTTCTCTTAGGGTTCACTTTGTTACTTAGCTTTTCTAGGGTCGTGAACCATAGGCTCGTTAACCATAGGCTCGTTATCTTTTGTTTTACAGATAGTATCCACTTATTGAGTGAGTACATACCATGTTCATCTTTCTGGATCTGGGTTACCTCACTCAGAATGTTTTTTCTAGTTCCATCCATTTGCAGGCAAATTTCAAGATGTCGTTTTGTTTTGTTTTGTTTTGTTTTCTGTTGAGCAGTACTCAATTGTACAAATGTACCACATTTTCTTTATCTGTTCTTTGGTTGAGGGTCATCTCAGTTGTGTACAGGTTCTAGCTATTACCAATAATGTTGCTTTGAACATAGTTGAACAAATGTCCTTGGAGAATAATTGAGCATCCCTTGGGTATGCACCCAAGAGTGGTATTGCTGAATCCTGAGGTAGGCTGATTCTCAATTTTCTGAGATACTGCCATGCTGATTCCTGGAGTGGTTGTACAAGTTTGCATTCCCATCAGCAATGAAGGAGTGTTCCCCTTACTCCACATCTTCTCTTTCTAGCGTAAGCTATCATTGGTGTTTTTGTTTTCAGCCATTCTGACTTGTGAAAGATGATATCTCAGAGTTCAACAGAACTTCTTTATGATCTTGGGGAAACATACTCAGTCATTTGAGAAACTCATTGACTATTAGCTTTATTTGGAACCATTGCCTCTTGGAAAGGAATTGGGAGAAATGGATCAAAACTATGTGGAAAGACAAGTACAGAGAGTGTATAAGATTTTGTTTCTAGAGTAAAAGAGAGAGAGAGAGAGAGAGAGAGAGAGAGAGAGAGAGAGAGAGAGAAGCAAAAGAACCACAAGGGGCTGGAGACCCTCTCAGTATTGTTTTCTGCTCATGACATTTACCACTGTTAGCCCTGGAAAACATGGCCACCATGTATGCCTATACCTTTTTTTTCATCTGTGGTTAGAGAAGTTTATATAATAATGGTGCTAGAAATACGTTGATTTATTTTATTGTTTTAGGTTTATGTTATACACAAGAGTGTTTTGCCTACATGCTTGCATATGTACCATATGTGTATTTAGTGTCCAAGGAGGTGAGAAGATGGCATTGGATCCCTTGGGACTGGAGGTACAGATGGTTGTGAGTCATCATGTGGATGCTAGGAATCAAACCTGGCTCCTCTATAAGAGCAATGAGTGTTCTTAACTGCTAAACCAACTCCTTAGCCCTAGAATTAGGATTAAAATGTATTTGGTGGTAAAGAATGATCTTTTGCTGTATACTGACAGCTGATAATCTTCAGTTTTCTTTTATAATGCATGAATCTTCATGCCAACTGTTGTGAGCAGCTATAACTTTTCCTACTTGGTAACTGAGCAGCTTGATGCCCAGAGATTGTGCCATTTTCTTCCATTTCCTAACTGTACTCCATTTAACCTTTCTCCATCTAATTCTAAAGTTTCAACTTCATCATGAAGTTAAAATACAATGCTGTCTCTCACTTTTTGGAGTTGGCATTTGTACTCAAATGCCAAGATTAACTCTGTTCACCTAAGATTTTGGGTTGTCATTTCCAATCAGATTTTTTGTGAATAGGCTACCATAGCTTTTGTGTGTCTCTCAGGAACACATCTTTTCAATACTTGACATTGGCTAAAACCCTATTGGGATATGCTGCTTTACCTCCATTTAGGCTCTTTGTACACCTGTCATAGAAAAATAATAATCTCCTACTTATACTGACCCGGTGTGCTTCACATGGAATTCAGAAAAAGTTC
Organism: Myodes glareolus; assembly: GCF_982192425.1. Classification (NCBI taxonomy): domain Eukaryota; kingdom Metazoa; phylum Chordata; class Mammalia; order Rodentia; family Cricetidae; genus Myodes; species Myodes glareolus. The sequence continues at coordinate 26,769,075 of NC_142053.1, read as the reverse complement.
TCATAATGATCCTGCTATGAACTATTTCAACCTTCACAAATGGAAATGCTGGAGCCAGAATTGAAGTCCAAGTTTGACTGACCCACAAACTGTTTCTCTTCTTTCTGTCATCAGACTTTCTATTTGAAAATTCCCATTACTACGAAGGCCTCTCTACCCATCTTACTTGCCTATTTTATCCTAAATCTTTGTTAAAGTCATCTTACTAACTGTATCATCTGAACAACTTAATTTCTGGGATGAAGTTATTCTTTTGTCATTTAAGTCTCTGTTTTCTTAGTGTTATGTATATAAACCACCACTAATTTATTCATGTGCTAAAGAAAAGGGAGATCATGGGCTCGGAACTGGATGCCTTTTATTTATTAACCACTCACATCAGCTCCCCCAAGGTATGTTACTGTGTACTTTATTTTATATAAAGTTGAAGTGAAGCTTAAAGATGCCAAGTGTCTTTATTATGGTACCAACAGACAAAAAACAAGCAATGCTTGTAGATGGTAACTGCTCATCAGTTGCCCCCTTTCTCCTATCGTGGGTCTTTTGCAGTTAGGCATGCCTATGCAGTTAATTGTGGCCAATGGGCTGCTAGGAACCAGGGGTATTCAGAACGTGGTCAAGTTTATCTCTTTGAGGTATTGTTAAAGATATAAAACAGCTATTAAGGCTGAAAAATTATCCAATTCATTATCAACCTTCTCCTCATTACAAATGGTTGAAAAGGAAAGGATTTTATTATCAGCATATTTCATATTTTAGATGATATATGTACAATGTATATATATTATATAAACATATGTATTATTTTACCAAGGCATTTTGCTTTTACTTTAAAAATACATTTATATGATCATTCATTTATATGCATTTAAAATAATTGCTCTATATGCCAGACAGTGGTGTTGCATGCTTTTAATCCCAGCACTCAGGAGGCAGAGGCAGGCAGATCTCTGTGAGTTCAAGGCCAGCCTGGTCTACAAGAGCTAGTTCCAGGACAAGCTCCAAAGCTACAGAGAAACCCTGTCTCCAAATAAAAAAAAACATAAAAACAAAAACAAAAAGTTGCTCCATAATGAAAAAGATGGCAATAGTGTCAGCAAACCTCTTCATGCATTTTCTAGTTCTTTTCTAGTAGTTTTAAATTAATCAAGTATTGGAGTGAGTATTATTGGCAGAAAGAAAGAAAATATACATGGTGTTTAGAAGGCATTCAGGTGCAGTGTGTGTGTTGCACGTGTGTGAATATGTGGGAATGTGATAACTGTGTCTCAGACTTCTGATGTCTTTCACTATAGCAGCCCACCCCCACCCCACCTAACTCAGTTTTTGAGACAGGACCTCTCGATGAATGGAAGTTCTCCATTTCTACTAGGCTGGCTAGCTAAGGAGTCCTTGGAATCAGCCTGTGTCTGTCCTCTAATCCTGGAGCTACAGACATGCACAACCCCGCCTCAGGATTAGGGTTAGTTACTTGGTATTTAGTCTTAGGTCTCAATGCTTTCAGCAAAAGCACTATCACTTTCTGAGCCATTTCTTTAGCCCCTGGTGTGTGTGAAACTTGCTTTAGCTTACTTCATTATTTAGAATCTCTTCATAGTCCTAACTCCTTAGTAGAGAACAATATTCCGAGTGAAACTAAGATGTGCACTTGCATAATTTCTAGATCTGTGTTGTTTACTCAATTATATGTGGGCTTAATCACTAAGTTGTTAAGCTATTGTCAGAAAGTATTTGAGAGCTGTCTTTATGATGGGTAGCTCAATTTCATCCTGAAGAAATTTGGTCATGTTGACCATTAAAAGGTAACATAATCCTAAGTTTCCCTAGTTGGCTGATGAATCATTTTTGTTTTAGTTTTTGCTGGTGAATTCATAATTCATTGGTCAGCTAATTGAAGTGTCATGAAGAGAGCCTTGTGTGGCTAGTGATGACATATGAATCCTGTGTTATCTCTCAAAGAATATTCAATTTAAGGAAAAAATAACTTAATAATAATGCTTTAGTTTTCTCTAATTTATTGAGCTATTCATAGAATTCAAAGATGATGGCTATTGTAAGTACGGAAATTTGATCTGATTATTGAAGTTGAGATTTTTTTTCTTTTTATGGTGAAAAATAATTTTGAGTAATCTCCCTTCCCTCCATAATCTTTTAGAACATAACAATCTTTACTAAAATTCCTAAGATCATTTCTGTAATTGTAATTATTCAGCCGAAGTACATTTCTTTCTAGACCCACAGCATCCAACATATGAATATAAACTCTATACAGTCTTTCTAACCTCCTTACTGCTCATTCTATAATATGCATGAAAAATTATTACCAAGAACTAAAGACTTGGTTCAGTGGTTAAGAGCACTCGTTGCTTGCTCTTAGGGAGAATTTTGATTCAGTTTCCAGCACCCACATGGTGGCTCATAATCATCCATAACTCCAGTTCTAGATGATCTGACATCCTCTTCTGACCTCCTCAGGCATGCATGCAGCACACATGCACACAGGCCATCAAAACTTTTATACATTTATACACATAAGACAAATAATCTTAAATAATTAAAACAAAATGTTTGCTTTACCATAACCGAGATTCCGAATTAACATACCATTTGTGATTCCTTTACAATATAGCAAAAGAAGCGTTTATCTCAGAGCAGGTAAAATGACTTGGCAGAGAATGGCACTTGTGGTATAAGCCTAGTGACCTGAGCTTGATCCCTGGAATAACCATAATGGTGAAAGGAGAGAACTGACTTTACAAACATGTCCACTGACCTCTGCACAGATGCTGCCCCACACACATCAAGCATATGTACATATACAACTATAATTGTAGTAATAATATGGTGTAGGGCAATTCTGTATTCTGTCAATTATGTTTTAAATAAACTCTGTTTGGCCAATCAGGAAGTATAGGTGGGAAAACCAGACAGGAAGTAGAGGCGGGGGAATGAGAACAGGAGTATTCTGGGAAGAAGGAAGCTCTCTCCCCAGTCCTGTCCAGACACTGAAGAAGCAGGATGTGACTTGCCCTACTGAAAAAGGTACTGAGCCATGTGACTAACATATACTAGAATAATGAGCTAATGTAAGTTATAAGAGTTAACCAGAACCCTGAGCTAATGGGCCAATAACTTATGGAGATCTCTGTGTGATTTTCTTTGGGACTTGCTTGCTGTGGGTTACTGGGTGGGACAGAAACCCCAACAAGCAGGCCCTCATGTTGCAATAATAAATAAAAATTTAAAGAAATATTAAGGTCAAATATAGCTTTTGAACTTCTTTTTATATCTTATTTATTTATTTTTTAGTTTCTCCAGATAGTTTCTCTGTGTAACTGCCATGGCTGTCCTGGAACTTGCTCTGTAGACCAGGCTGGTCTCAAACTCACAGAGATCCACCTACCTCTGCCTCCCCGAGCTGGGATTGAAGGCGTGTGTCACCACTGCCCAGTGTTTTTGAGCTTCTTGTTTCTTTCCCTTCTGTGTCATACTACAAAGTAAATAATCAAATCAATAAAAGCTTACAGCATTATTAAATCTGTATATACTTAAACCCTGCTCAGTCACTAACAAGCTACATAACCTTGCCAAGGCTTCGCTGAGTGTCAGTGTTTTTCTTTAACATCAGAGTGTTGTAGGAAAGGGCCTCTAGGATTACAGCTCTGTGCTACAACTCACAGACACGATGGAGAAAACCATGAGCTTTAATTAACTGTCTCTGGGTACAAATGTGAATGTTCTGGTTAAACAGGTTCAAAAATGAATTTTTTGCTGGGTGTTGGTGGTACATACTTTTAATCCTAGAACTCAGGAGGGAGAGGCAAGTTGAACAGTATGAGTTCAAGGCCAGCCTAGTCCACATAGTGAGCCCCAGCAAAAGAATTTGCTAATTGGAAACTTGTTACTAATCATTATTTTAATTAATTCTTCTGTTTTTCAAGTCCCCCTCCCTCTGTGTGTGTGTGAGTGAGTGTGTGTATTGTCCTGCCTTTTGTATTCTGTGCAAACTTTGGTGTTGCTAAACAGACATGACCTATATTTTAAAAGGCCTTTCCCAGTAATGTCCTTATAAATCCAGATTTATGGCAGAAAAGACAATTTCTTTTTACAAAAGAAAAGCAATGATAAGAAATGGAAAAGCATTTCATGTAACTCTGATTGAGACAGGTGCTATTAATAGTGTTGGCTTTCATTGGGTCTCCTCTCAGAAGAGTTCATAGCTCTGTGTCTCTGTTAAACTCCATTCTTTCAGAGTTCAAAGAGAGATCAAAAAGAAAGGAAAAGGTGAATAAAATGTAGGTAGTGGGGTAAAAATAACAGGTATGGCTTGGAAATAAACATAAAAGGAGCTAAAAGGCAGTTTATGGTCTCTGGGAAGAAGTCTGCTCTCGGCTCACACCCCTTGCTGATGCCCAGATGTTACTCTCAGCAATGCCATTATGTTATTACCCTGCCTAAGGACACAACTGAGTCTTGGATTGTCACCTGACATGGAGAATCTCCAATGGAATGTGTCTGTTTTCTTATACACCAGGGCTTTCAAAAGAAAGAACAGTTTGTCCAATATATGATAACTTTTAAGGCTTCCCATCTCTCCCACACAGATGGACTATCATAGTTTACAAAATAATATTATGATTTACCTTGGGAAAAGTGGGATCCTTTTTATGACTCATGGCTCCTCCTAGGAAAATATAGCCGTATTTTCTGATAGAAATTTACCCATAATTTTTTTGGTCATCATAATTGTTCAATTTTAATCTTGAATTTTGTTGATTTATTAATAAAGCCTGAGACTGCTGGAGCATCCCAATCTCTCTTGTGACATCAATAGTTTTCTAAGGCATTTGTTATTGTGGCAATTGGAAAGAATCATGCCATTTATAAGGGATGCAGAGAAACTGCCCTTTAAAACTCCTATGTAGATATGACCTTAAAACAGCATGTAATTAATTTATTTACCAAACAGGTATTGATTGTCCATTATGTGCCAGACATGATGCTAATTGCATCTACCTCAAAATTTCCACTGTGAACAATGAACAAGAGTGCAGGATAAATGATCTCAGATGGTGCTCACTCTAATATTATGCCTTGCCCATCCTCCCCCCAGAGCTGGCAGCAAGTCAACCAAGTCTGCTGTCCATAGGGCAGCAAGAGACAGTCGTAAGTATGTATTTTGGGGATCCTGAATATTCATGTTAAAATCAAAACTGGATGACTATGAAGTTTTGCTACACACACCTGAGGAATAGATCTCACATCAATTCCCACAGAACGCACTAGACCTGTTTGCATTTTCATAACAAAGTACAACTTTGTTTCAAAAGAGGTCACAGGCAGCCTTCATGTACTCTGTCCAAAGAGGAATATCAGCCTGTCCAGGAGGGACTAATAGACTTGAATTTGAAGACTGGAACTATTTGAGTAATTACATGGAGAATCAGATTGACCATAGTAGGACAAACAGAATCAATTGCCTTAGGTTTAATTGACTTAAACTTGTGAACAGTATGGGCAATCTCTCACACTGAGGGACTAGGTAGCAGCAGTAAAGAAACTTGATTAGGAATTGCTTTATGTTTACACTTGGTTACAGATTACATTTAATATGTGAATATAGGAAAAAGGCACCAAACCAATCATGTCCTGACATTTATTTGAATAGTTGGCATTTTCAGGTGGTCAGTTTATGTTATTGGCAATATTACTTTTGTATGCCTGTTGTATGTGGCTTGATAAACCCTTTATCTTGTGATTTATGAAAATCATATGAGAGGTGCAGTAATTATTTGTTTCATTTTGCAAGGAACAAAACAGAGTGAATGTAACTGACTTGGCCTAGTTACTGTTGCTAGGAAATAGTGCAATTCCTGCTTGTTGAGACATCTACTTTGTCAATGCTCGAGACAGTCTTATAAAGTGAAACAAAGCAAAACAAAACAAAAAGATACTTTTATTTTTAAGTGAGGAAATGTAAGTGGAATAGGAATCACTTGCCAAGGTCGCATGGTAGTAGGCAAAGCTGGCTGTGAATGCAATCTTTCTGGCTCCAGGGCCTGGGATTTCTAACCTCTAGGTTGTGTGCCTTTCTGTCTGCATTATTACTATTTTCACCTCACTGTGTTTCACCTCATTAAATTTCCCAGTGTTCAGGGGCTCTTCCTATCTAGCAATAGCTGGGCTTTTACCTGGCAGGTTAGTAGTACCATTCACAGATGCTGTTTTCCTTTGCAGGTCCCCATGCAGCGAGGCAGGTGTTCCGACATCACATTCAGTGCATCATTATTGCCATGCTCACAATCTGCCCACTTTGTCTCTGCAGTGTTTTTCGGAAGATGGATCTGAGTCCAGGATTTTCTTAGGAGGATGTAGAGATGAATATGTTAGTAGTTTGACTTTTTCATCAGGTGTTTGGAAACCTGCAATTCGATCTACAGCAAGTGTGGGTTCCAGAGATTGAATTCAGGTCATGAGGCGTGGTGGAAAGAACTTCTACCTGCTGAGTCATGCCAATGATCCTCATTGCCCATCTTTTTCATAATGTTTTGCCAGGGGAAAGCTCTTCATTTAATTTTAGTGTCTCTTATTGGACAAGGAAAGGAACAAGAGAAACAAGATTCGATGATGTTGACATATCTCAAAATCACGACTCTACACCATGGAATCTTTTACCCTGGAGAAAAATCATATAAAGTTGCAGCACGACTAGTAAAAACTCAGAGACAGATCCTGGGGATCAACCTGAAAACCAGAAAAACAAAGCAGCCAACCAACTGGCTTTTACCTTGACCTCAGTCCAAAAATGGTGATCCTGCCTCCAGGAATCTCAGAATGAGATTGTGTCTGAGAGCTGTCTCCTCCCGTTTTATAATCCTCTCTAGTTCTGAGATTAAGTGTGTGCACCATCTGGTTTCTATGGCAAGCTAGTGTGGCTACTGGGATTGAAGGTGTGTCTCATTGCTGCCTAGTCTGTAAGGCTGGCCAGTGTGGCTGTCTTACTTTTCTGAGCCTCAGGCAATCATTATTTACTAAAATACAAATGAAATTCAACTACATAAACCCACTTCTGAAAAAAAATGAACCTGTATCATTTACTTTCTGAGATTGTAATATTTTGGTCTTTTTCAGATATTGTGCCGAGAAAGTAAAGTTAAAGGTTTGTCAGAAATTATTGTACCAGTTTGTTATTTAGCTTCTTGATGGCATAAGTATTTGCTGTTCATCTTTTGCTTCCTTGATTGGTAGGGTACCAAGAACATTGGAAACATTGGATGACTCTTAAGAATTGAAAGAAAGCCCTTTGCTCAAATGCTTCTCTGGAAATGCCATTATATTTGCTGGGTGAAATAATACTGAGGAAGTGAGTGGAGCCCTATCTGAAGAAGGTGGAAAGGGCAACAGTGACTAGAGTCAGGTAGATTGAAGAGAGGCTGGATTTGATCAGTGTGCACTGTATGCATGTTTTGAAGTATCAAATATGTATAATTAATATGTGTTAATCAAAAATGAAATCAAAAATTAAAGCCTATTTGTGCCCTTTCCAACCTAAAGTCTGTTCATTACAGGCTTTAGTGTGTACTTCTGTACTCTTCCTAAGTAACCTTTACATTATTCAGCGAAGTCTGCTCACTTAGACCCTATTTGTTCATACTGGTTTTCAAGCTTATCTGTACGAGGACACCATGCTGTTGTGTGCCACTGTTCCTAGGGAGATGTGGACAAAGGTCTTACTCAGTTTAGAGAGGGAACTGATGGCAGATCCCAGTAGGGTTGTCCCTCAAGTCCTTATCTTCTGGTGAACAAATGAGGAGCTGCTTACATGAGCAGAAACTACACAAAGAGAGCTATCTCACCAAAAATCTACCTTAGCACAGGTGACATCACGGGTGGTATAAAATCTGGCATATACTGAAAAACCTGCTTGTAGCTCCACAGGTTGGGAAAGTGCCTTTTCTAGCTATCTCAGCTGGAGCCAGGAAGCTTAGTGATCTCTGCTTCTTCCAGGAAGCTCAGCAGGTGTAAGGGTCTTCTCTCAGCAATCCTTAGAGCTTATATATGCTTGAAGCTGGAGGATCCTAGTGAATATGATACATTTTAGGGACTTTCTGAAAACTTTGCCTTGTTTATTTGTTTGAGGTTATGTTTTGCCTCCCTTTCAACAACCTATTTCTTAATGAGTTCCCCTCCACGATTGGAGGCAACTGTTAACCTAACGCATGCTTGGATTGCAATAATGGACCCGGGCAAACTATGTTGATGAGATATTTGTGGCAGTAGTGATGAGCTGGGGAGTGTTGTGGAATAACAGATCAGAATTGGTGGAAGGGTAAATGTGTGTCCTTAGTGTTCAGATAATATACTTTGAAGGCAGGAGTTCTGAAAGCGAAACAATATCATTGCTTTGTGGAAAAAAATAACTGTGTTAGCCTTGGGTCTTTACCTCAATTGGGATGCAGGCAATCCAGTGACTCTTCCTGAGATTTAATGACTTATTCCTCTAGTAGAAGTTAGACTGTCTTTAGAATATGCTTTGAGTCTGGCAAAGCAACATATGACCTTGAGGGACTCCTCTGCTAGCCAGTCTTCATGTTTCAAAGGTCACACAATCTTCATTTTACTTTTCAGATTTTCCATTGTGTCGGCAGTTAGATTGACTCTAAATGTGGCCAGGAATCTTTCCATGATTTATATCCTGGTGTCTCTAGTTTTTGACTCAGCCTTTTTGATTCCAGGGTGAATCTCTCATGATTGAAATTTACCAGGTCTTCTATGGAGTCCTAACAAAGAACCAGACCCATTTATATTCAACAACATATATATTCATAGTCAACAATAGGGCAAAGCACATTTTTGCCAGGAGTCTGCAAATCCTAGGATGTCTTTCCAGATCCATTGGTTAGAGTCCATTTAGTTCTGAGTATTTATCCATCATGATTTGCCTGTTTACCTTAGGGCATCTTCAATAATGACTACTGCTTGATCTAGTTCGATCAGCATATGCATTGCAGAAATGGTGCAGAAATGGTGCAGAAATGGAGATTAATCAAGTATTCATCATTCTGGAGACTAACACAAAGCACCTCTCCACAATTTAATACCAGTTTCCTTAGAGCATCTCCTTTGTCCACAGTCATTAAAGGGATATTTGAAATTCTCTGCAGTTTTGTGTTTATCTTTGATATTAAAAAGAGTATTTTTTCTTGTACTTGTTTTCTTGCAAAACTTTCCTTATCATTTTTATTGAACCTTGTACTTCGTATTCAAAATGTTACATTGTATGTGCTTTCATACGCCTTTTTATTAGGGTTATTTTGGGGTGTGTGTGTGTGTGTGTGTTTGAGTGTTATGTTCCTTCCTGTGCATGCACATATGTGTGACAGTGCATGAAGTATAATTCATAAAAACTCAGAGAGAGAAATTGGGGTTCAACCTGAAGATCTAAAAAGCAAAACAGCAAGTCACTGACTCTTACCTCGACCTCGGTCCAAAAATGGTGATCCTGCCTCCAGGAATCTCAGAATGATACTGTGACTGAGAGCTGTCACCTCCCGTCCTAGAATCATCTCTAGACTGGGATTAAACACGTGCACCACTGATATTAAAGGCATGCACCGCCCGATTTCTATGGCAAACTAGTTTGGCTACTGGGATTAAAGGTGTATGTTACTACTGCCTGGTCTATAAGTCTGAGCAGTGGGGCTGTTTTACTCTCTGATCTTCAGGCAATCTTAACTTATTAAAATACAAATGCAATGTCACCACATTTCTCTTTTCTGTCTAAAATAAAAAGAAGACTGTAACTAATATAAGAAAAAACTATATGCAATAAGTACAATAACTATATACAATATATACAGGCAATAAATACATCAACAATGTCTAGTCCATTTGCATTTGACAAATTCAGAGAAAATACTCTATATCTATCCTATCTTGTGAGTCCAAAGTCTTGTACCTAATTTACTTTCTATCATAACTTGCTTTCTATATCAGGTAAACAAGGAAAACTATAACTATCTAGTCTTTAACTACCTCAGAGACCCAAGACGGAAATAATATTAACGAGTAAGCAGGAATTGCAAGCAAGTGACTTCCAAAAAATGTGAGAAATGACAGAAACAGCTGGCTGCCTGCACAGTCACCCAAAGTTCATCTGCAACATTGGGGCATCCATCTTCAGCCTACAGGCCTAGCATATCTGACAGACCTTTCTGTGAAGCAGGACATTCCGAAGGGCTGTCCCTCTGTGTCTTGACAATGCAGTCACTTTCTTTTGTGTCCTTCTTGTCCAATTAGGACAGTATACGGTCAGCAGTCAGGGCAAGAGCATTTTCTTGCTCAGTGGCTCACTTTTGCCACAAAAAAGTCAATTCTGTGCAGAGTGTCTTCAATGTCCATCATCTCCTCTGAAGTAGATTGGTGCTGCCAGGAGAAGACATGCCTCGTTGTCATAAAAAAGAAGGACCTATGCTATTAAAACATCTTAAATACCATATTCTGTAGCTCTCTGAATTGTTTAAAATGACCTGACTATCTGAAATGTCTGACTTTGAAAACATACCTAATGTGACTACAAGTTTGATTATACTAGGTGATTAACTACTAACCTATATTTCCTTATTATCTTAAAAGGTTGGTAATAATAATTCTCAAGGACTAACATTTGCATTACATTGTTAAGTGAGCTGTATAGGTACAATATCTTAAACAAGATTAGAAATGTATATACATTATATTTTAATAAAATTAATCTCAAATTTGCATCAATATACAAAATTTGTTTATAATATACAAAAGTACAATCCAATGTAAAAAATTTAAGACTAGTAGTGGTTTTTTAAAAGTAGATTCGACATTCTACCTTTTCATCTTATCATATCTATATCTTCCTTTTTCCTTTTCAGAGTAGATTCAATAATAATAATCTACCCTTTTATCCTATCATATCTGTATCCCCCTTTTTCCAAATCAAGAACCTTGAATCAATAGTGTCCATCAGTTATCTCTAATTTCCTTTGTTTAGGTTATTTCCTGATCATCAGCCATAACAATAATTCCATAATACAGACTTTGCTCTACTTTATAGTGTTCCATATATTCCTTAGATCCTGTTTCTTTGATTTCCCCATTTTTTTTTTACTCCTGAGATTTGGTCCTTTCCAAAGTTGTTTACAAGTTCATTGATCTATAATTTCTTCTATCTTTTCAATTCTTTAGGTTTTCACTTTTTCATTTTCATCTACATAATTTCCATATGTTTCTCTTTCTATAAAATTTTGTCTCTGCTGCTATTCTTATGTTCTATTATGTCTCTTTCCTTTATTTCCTTTGGTATTTCCCATTAGGTCTTTTATGTGTAAAGGCATTGTTTTAAAGTGTTTTGTTTATTTAAGATGCTTTCTAAAGATGAATTTAGTACCTCTGATTGGAATGTTTCCCTTTTGTTCATGTGCCTTAAGATCTTGTGTTGGACGTTGGATTTGTGAAGACAGTGATGCCGTCCATTCTCTGCAGACCGGCTGTGCAGGGGAAGACCTCTACTAATTAACAGGATACATTTGAGCTTGGAATCACCCTGCTGTGAAGGCTTAAAGTCCTCTCACTTTTCTGGGCATGTGTCTTCTCTGGGTCAGTGTCTGTGCTTTTGTCGATTTTACACTGGGCACAGCTGGGTTTCAACGTCTTAATTTCCCCAAGAGTCTTCCCACTGTTTTTCTCAGGGTCTTAAGCAGCTCTATTGTAGTCCTTGTCTGTAATCTCTTTCCCTGAGCATCTGTGGGCCTGCTGTCCCCATGTAGTACATTTATGAAAATCTAGAGATCTGAGTTGGGGCACTTTGGGCCATCTGAGCTCCAACTTAAGAAATACAGAGACCAATTTCTCAGGCATCGACCAGATAGGTTAAAAAATTACCAATTATAGCTACTGTGCTGTCTCTGGTTTAAGAAAAAGAGGCATGTGCTGGCCTGACATTTGCCCCAAAGTGTACTAGGGAGGAGTAAGCCCAAGGAAAGGTACTATTGTATTTCTAACCACTGAATATGTCTCCTTGCCAGCATTAGCTTGTTTGGCTGCTGTACTTTGAATTTTTTAAGCTAATATGAAGTGATTTCAGTCAATATCTGGTTTATTCAATATTTCTATGGGAGAATGAGTGCCTGAAACTTCCTAGACCTATCGATTTGTTGTTATTGGTGGTGGTGGTTGCGGGGGCAGTGGTGTAGCATGCAGACCAGATGTTTATGTGACAAATTGGAAAAACTGGAAATCTCTTCACTGACAATTCCTTTGGAAATTAAGAGAAGGAAACTAAAGCACAGAGATTTTAAATGGTTTGTTCATATTGAAATATATAATATATAATGGAAAGTTGGAATATGTGTGTGTGTGTGAGAGAGAGAGAGAGAGAGAAAGAGAGAGAGAGAGAGAGAGAGAGAGAGAGAGAGAGAGAGAGAGAGGATATGGTATGAAAGGGACTGCTACCTAAATTGTATGTTACTGTCACTGTTAGGAGAATCAGTGTTCCCAGATCGCCAAACATCATTGTTCAGCATGTTGAGCTGTTAAGCTTAACTGTTCTGACCCTTAGTGTTTTCTATAATCATGCAATTAGATAGATCGATACTGCCACAGCATGCAACAACTGTGTGTTACCCGAGGAGAGAGGGTCAACACGGAACTGGCTTGTTTATAACCTGCTCTAAAAGGTGTTTGAGTTCTTGGCTCTGAGTTCATTAAATCATTACTTCTGCATGTATTGCTTCTTTCTGGCTGATTCTACCACCTAGGAATTAAAGGACACACTACAAGGACAATACACTTGCCATTTGTGGCTATCAGTAAAGCTGTTGTATTCAAATCAGAGTCTCCCTGCCAAGTTTGGGCATCTATGGAACAGTGGCAAATGGCAAGCTTTGTCATCAAGTCTTGGTATTGTTGTAGAATTTTATTTTAAGGTGTGTTACTTTTGTTTATGCTTTGGAACATTTGTTTAATGATGCAGACATGTGTTTGATTAAATAAAATTCACCTGCGGTCCGGAGGTCGCGTCAACAACTAGCTGACAGGAAGTTGTAGGGAGGAGCCAGGTCGAGAAGGGTTTATAAGGGGGGGGGCGTGAAAAAGCGCTAGAACTTCTTGGGAGCTGCAAGGAGAAGAGGTAGGTAAGCTGCCTGCTATTCAGCCTTTCTGGGAAAGCAGGATTCAACCTCAACCTTTGAATCTTGAATTCTTTAGTAGCAGGACAGAGAATTAGATAAATTCTCTTAGGAGTTTTGTAAGAATCGGTGCCTGAGGAAACAAAATTTCTTCAGGCTGCGGCTCTTGCGGCCTAGCCGCTGGCAGCGGAGTTGCAGTTGCTGACTGGATAGCTGTAGTTTAAATGATAGACAATAAAAAAAGAGGACCAGATGGTATCACTTGCCAACCTATGTGAGGTAGAGATTTTGACATGGAATTGCTGTTATTTATCTTGTAGTTTTTATTTACAGGTCTTTTATTGATGTGTCCTCAAGTGATGGCTTAGAGGTTTAGTGCTATTGTTATTTTACTTGGAGGTCACAACCCGTGCCCCAAAGCAGGTCCAATTATCAATCAAATTAATAGTGGAAAATAGAGGGAGGAAAAAGATTTACTCAATATGGCCACATATTTTCTTTAAAAAGATAACTAAAACATCTTTGTTTTTGGAATTTGGGTATTGGCCAAAATTCCCATACCTGGTCCAATACTAGGCATTTTTACTATAATAAAGAAGATTAAAATTATAGAAACAACACAAATTAAGAACAAACACAAAGAAGGAGATATGCCTTATCAGGAGGTTAGGAGTTTTCCTAAGCTAAGCATCAATATACAAGATAATACAGCTGTGTCAGATTGCCTCTCACCATCCTTTCCTCTATTAGTATGTTAGTAGAGGGGCAAGGGCTTGCCAGACCTGAAAAGTGCTAGAAGAGTAAGCTCAAATCTACCCTTCTAGGAATGAACTTCCACCGGAGAACAAAGAATTTATCTAAGCATGGGAACTTCTCATCTATTGCCCCATAAATCCTGAAATCTCCTTCAAATTCAAAATCAGGGACTACCTCTCTGTGAGATACAATCTCTACTCCATTTTCCCAATCAAGCTATCTCCTCTACCGATTGCTATATTCTAATTTGTATCGGTAGCAGCAGCAGGTCCAGGACCTGGTAACCTGCCTACTATAGTCTCTTGTTCAGACCAAGTCATCCTCACGCTTCCTTCTGAGCCCTGGTTCCAAATGTTTACATCAGTGCATCTTAAGGCAGGGAAAGGGAGCCCCAGCAATATATGAATATATCAAAATACATTATTTACAACACAGAGGATTATTTCTTAGCATCTATCCTAGAGCCAAATTTTTTTCATCTTAACATTGCCAAACTATGTACATTTTTAATGGACCAAAGCAAAATTATCTGTATACAGGTCAATTCTGAAACTAGTCTTTTAATTTTTACAAAGTTTGTCTGGCAAAAACAATTCATATTTTGAACACTTAATAAAAAGATTATTTTAGCTATCTTTTCGTTATAGCTCATAAATTCTTTAATTAGATTTTTTTCCCTATACTTAGATTTGAAAGCACCAGACCAAAATCATTTTAAGGCATAGGCTTAAAATTAACATTTCAATTAGTCTTTTAGGTAAGTCTGCCAGAGGTAAAGTCCAGAAACTTGTTTCTTTTTAAAATAAATTAAAATTTTCTGAATCCCCGGGTTTTCGCTTAAAAATATAGACACAGAGGCAATTATTCTTATGTAGTTTAAAGTGACCCTAAACACATTCCTACACACAACCACTCAGAAGCTAATTAAAGACATGCCAACAATGATTATTAGTGTGCAATGAGCGAAAGGGAGGAAGGAAGAAAGAAGGGACATATTCACACACACACACACACACACACACACACACACACACGGGGTGGGGGAGGAGAAGAAGGGAAAGAGGAAAAACTGAGGTAGCTGGAGTTTTTTCTTTTTTCTTTTTTTCAGGCGCTCCCATAGTAGACTAGGTTTTTGGAAGAAGGAACCTCTATTGAGGAAAAGCCCACACCAGATCATTCTAAATTTATTAAAGACTAGTGTCAACTGTCATTCTCCCTGGGGAGTCCTACACTGTAAGGGCTTAATACATAAATCACAGGCCATCTCTTCAGTACCCTAGTCTCTTTATTTCAAATGATTCAAGAAAACCCTAAACCTTTCCGGTCATGCGCCAGATACCCTAAACAATCCATCAGAGTCCAAAGGCAAACGGAATAGTACAGACTGAAGGGTAGCAAGGATCAGGTTCTTCTTGAGTATTCAAAAAAAAAAATAAAGTCCAAATTAATTATTCGTGTGTCACCAAGTAGAAGCAAAATGCAGCTGATGCCAGCGGGGGTGGAAGGATGGAAAAATGTCCCTAGAATAAAATGACACCAGCAGCTAATAGGAATTTCCATATTCCCCCGTCACCAAGATCAGCCCATTGCGAGTGACAGACACATCCCAAATGTACTTTAGTCCCTTTATGATCATGGTTTCATTATCAGACTTGAGGGTCACAACTTGTGCTCCAAACCAGGTGCAGCCACTCATTCTCAATAAGCAAATTAAACAAGAAAACCCACAGAATCAACTAACCAGGGCTCATAGGGACTCACAGAAACTGAACCAACCACCAGGGAGTCTGCATGGGACTGACTTAGGTCCTCTGTGCATATGTTTACATTGTGTAGACTGATCCTCTTGTGGGACTCCTAACTGTGGGAACAGGAACTGTCTCTGACTGTTTTACTGACTTTTGAGAGCCTATTCCTAATACTGGGTCACCTTGCCCAGCCTCAGTAAATGGGGAGGTGCTTAGTCTTACTGCAACTTGATATGCCACGTTTTGTTGATATCTGTGAGAGACATGCCCTTTCCTAAACAAAACCAGAGGTGTAGATTGGGGGTAGGAACAGTGGAGGTAGGCTGTGGGGAGGGGCTTGGAGGAGAGGAGATGGGAGGGGAAACTGTGGTGGCTGGGATGTAAGATAAATAACAACAACAACAACAAAGTCATGGAGGTTCATTCAATGTGGCCATGGTAAGAAGGGGGTCAAAGAGGTACAGTTAGCTTCCCAAGTCTGTTTTCCAATTCCTGAAGTGAAATTAAAGTTAAAACGAAGAGCCAGGGATGTGTGCATCTAACTAGCGCTGATCAAGGTGTTGTTCTGCCCACCATTGACCCATCAGTGTCTAGACTTCAGCCTCCTCCTATAAAGTGTTAGAACTTGGAAAAGTCTTTTACGAAGTTCTCCCTCTAGCTGGTGCCTTTTTCTTTTCCAAACATAAGATTCCTGGGGAAATTTCCATTTCTTTGGAGTCCATTGCTTCAAGTATGACTTTGGCACCCCTCACTTCTCCCCAATCTGTTACTCTATGGAATCACAGCTTTCCCCAAAGGTCCTCCACCACTAGGAATCCATGTTGATGGATGAAAGTGTAGAAGTAGTCTTAAGTCGAAGGTGAACAGTGAAAATGGCCTCTCTTTTTTTGTAGATGGTATTTTATTTATAATTACACATATGTATGGGGGTTGTGCACACAGGTGCTTGTGTCCTTAGAGGCTTTAGAACTCCCTGAATCTGGAGTTAAGGTGGTTGTGAGTCACTGGGGATGCTGGAGACAGAACTCTGGTCCTCTAAAGAATAATGCATGCTTTTAACCGTGGAGCCATCTCTCCAGCCTCCCCCCTCAAATAGCTCCTCTTAAAAAGAGAGAATTCTACTATTTACAATGGAAATGGCTTGGATTTATTGAAGGAGAAACCTAGGCCCTAACTGAAATGGAAGCAGGTGGTGTAGGGCAGAGGAAAACAATAATAAATAACGTTGGTATAGTTAATATTGTTCTGGGAACTTACATGTATTTGTGTTTATTTCTGGGCTTGATTCTGCTTTATTGGTCTATGTGTACCCTCTTATCAACATACTACATGTGGTAATTTCTTTTTGTAGACGCTGTTTATCAGATTGAAGAAATTCTTAATTTCTGGATTGAGGAGAGGTTTTTTTTTACCGTAAGTGGCTTTTTAATTTTCATCAAAATTCTTATCTGTTGATATGGCAAATTATACTGATTAAGTTTAAGTCTATTGGTTATGCATTATGAAAATTTATAAGAATAATAATGATTATTATAATTAATTATTTTGTGTTTTCCATATGCTAAATACTTTAGGGTAGGAAATGCTGGTTTCTTATCATGCTTGATTTGCTTCTGTTTCTACAAAAACAAAAGTCTTAGGCTTCAAGGATACCAAATTAAAGAAAGGATCTGGACAGAGAGTAAGAAATTATATATACGTGTGTGTGCATGCGCAAGCCTGTGTGGGGAGGTTATAGAACAATGGATGGTAAAAGATATAATTCTACAGAAACTATTAAGTAAGATGCAGTAAAAGGAAATCTTATTCTAAAGTAAAAGGAAAGACAGCTCATCTTTGCTTCTCTGTACCTGTTTGCATCTTTGATGATCACAAATATCTTCTGTAACTTTCTCTATAGCAAGCACTGTGATAAGTGTTGAGTATAGAACAGTGAACATAACAGGTGACGCTCTTGCCCTTACAGTTCTTATAGTTGGGGGACGGGGGTTGGGGTTGGGAAGAAAACCTGATCAAGTCATTGTACAAATAAGCAAAAAATGTAACTGGCTGGTCAGTGGTGGCACATGTCTTTCATCCCAGAACTCAAGAGACAGAAGCAGTTGAATCTCTGTGAGTTCAAAGCCAACCTGTTCTACAGAATGAGTTCCAGTACAGCCAGTGATATACAGAGAAACTCTGCCTAAAAATAAGAGCAAAAACAACCTCCCCCCCCACAAAAAAAAATCCACAGATACTGAGTGGTTAGCGAGAAAGTCCTATGCATGATTCTTCATTCACTCTTTGGTGCTTCTTTTCACGAAGAGAAGGAAACCCTGGAAGTGAAACAGGTAGGATGGGATTAGGAACTGTTAACAACAATTTGATTTTGGAGTCGCTCAATTTGAAAGAGCTAAGAGGTATGTGGTAGTTTGAGAGTTGCCCCTATAGGCTCATATATTGAATGTCTGGTTCCTAGTTGGTGGAAAGGATTAGGAGGTGTGGCCTTGTTAGAGGAAGTGTAACACTGGAGGTGTTCTTTGAGGATTCAAAAGCCCAGTGTCTGTCTGCCTCCTCCCCCTCTCTCTCCCTCCCTCTCTCTTCTCCTCTCCTCTCCTCTCCCCTCCCCTCCCCTCCCCTCCCCTCCCCTCCCCTCCCCTCCCCTCCCCTCCCCTCCCCTCCCCTCCCCTCTCCTCTCCTCTCCTCTCCTCTCCTCTCTCTCCTCCTCTATCGCTCTTTCCTCTCCTCTCCCTCTCTCTTCCCCCCTCCCTCTCCCCCTCTTTCTCTCCCACTCTCTCCCTCCCTCTCTCTTCCCCATCTTCCTCTCTCTCCCCTCCCCTCCCTCTCTCTTCCCCATCTTCCTCTTTCCCTTTCCTCTCCCCTCCCATCCCCTCCTCCTCCTCCTTCTTCTCTCCTCTCTCTCTCTCTCTCTCTCTCTCTCTTTCTCTTTCTCTGCCTCATCTCTCTCTCTTTCTCTGCCTCATACTTGTAGATCAGATATATGCTTTAGGCTACTGTTCTAACACCATGCCTGCTGCTATGCTGTCCTGATGGTCATGAACTCACCCTCTGAATGGAAGCAAATCCCCACTTAAATACTTTCTTTTATGAGTTACCTTGGTCATGTTGTCTCTTCACAGCAATAGAACAGTGACTAAGACAGGTTTCATGTTGGTTATACAGAATTGGACAACTAATAGCTCTGACTAGGGCAGTATTCGTGGGACTTGAATAAAGTATACATATATCCCAAGTACTTTAAAAAGATGATATCAATGCATCTTAGAAACAAATTTAATAGTGGGGATGAGGGAGAGGGAAGAGTCAGGGATGAAACTTAGGTCTTAGGCTTGTGCTACTTCAGAGAAGAAGGTGTGCATGGGTGAGAATAACTCCAAAATCCACATATATGGTGAGAAAAAGTGTGCAGTTTTGATGTTTTTCAGCATTAATTGGTCCAAAGAGTTTCAATTGCTCATTACATGCTTCTCACTCCTTTGGTTGAATAAGTAATCATTTCTGAGGCAATTCCTTAAAAATGGAAAGTCATCATTTTTCTAGGAGGGGTTTGTATACATCCTTTTCGGCACAGCTACATAAATTTCAGGGGCAATTATGCTATCTGAATTCCCTTTGGTGAGTAAGATTTTTCTTTGCATTTTTAGGGCTGTAGTTTTGCTTTATCAAAAGCAAACTGAAGATCATTTCTGAATTTTGGAAATTGCGTTGATAAAACACCTGTTATGCCTATTGATTCCTGTGCTAGTCTACCATAGACTTGAGTTATCCTCCTTCATTTTGCATCACTAGCAGTTAAACAATGATTCTTCCTTCATAATGAAAATCCACTTGGCTTTGCCATGTAGACCATGGAGATAATTAAACTGGTTTAATCAAAGGTTTATATAATTAACACTTTTTGCAATACCCATGAATCCATGGTAGGTATCATGTGATGATTGCTGGCAGAGTTTCTGTCTCTAGGGCTGGTGTTTTCTTCATGTCATTAAAATTTTTGAAATAAAGAAGGTGAAGCTTAAAGAAATACTTACATTTAAGTGGTCCACGTTTTAATGGAGTGGAATAAGCCTTAACCTCCTTCATCTCTTTAACAAATTGTGAGGAGCTTGTTACCATCTACCTCCTTTCTTTCAAATGTAGACCAAAATCTTTGCTAAGATTGTTCAATACTCTTCAGTAAGTCATATATGAAGTGTGTGTGTGTGTGTGTGTGTGTGTGTCTGTGTGTGTATGTTTAGGCAGGGTTGCTTTTATCATACACAGAACAGTCTCTAAACTTCACAGCATTTCAAACCTGCTAAGAGGTGCTCTGAAGCCTTGTGAATCTATTTTTCTTAAGGTAAAAATCACTCTATAACATAAGGATGGGGAATTAATTCTGCTTTGGGAGATTTATATACATTGAGTTGTAGTTGAGTTTCTGATATCATTGACTTTTTGTTATGCACCTTAGATTCCATTTTGTTGACTCTGTGAGAAAGTGTCGGTGGACTTAGCAAAAGGTATGGAAGAAATATGATTTTAAGTGACATGTTAGGTCTCTTTGATTAGGAACATTCCACTGGAACTCAAAAAGAAGTTGTTACATGTCAATGTTTGGGTGTCTTTGGGAGCTCATTAACCAACAATTCCAAAAGAAGCAACCCATTAAAAAACAAAACAGTGTAGCACATCATAGTCTGGACTTGTTTCTTGCCCGACCCATCTTTGAAGTTTCTCCATTCCATTCTTGCCCATTTCTATGCATCATTTCACTTCTCATGTTGATCCTGGTTCCTACCTCAAAAAAATGTCTTTTTTAACCAGCCTTAGACTGCCAGGCATAGTGGTACATGCCTTTGATCCAGTTACTTAGCAGACAGAGGTAGGGGGATCTCTGTGGGTTTGAGGCCAGTCTCATCTACATAGTGAGTTCTTAGCCAACCAAAGTTACAAGGTGAGACCCTGTTTCCAGAAAAAAAAGAGTTCTGGATTATTTGGCCTGACAAACGTTCAGGGGAAGAATGGCCTTAGGCTTTCTGATATCTCTTCTCCTCTACAATTGGCTTATCCAGGACAGTGATGACTGCCATTTCCCAATGACAGGAGCCAGGAAAGTAGTTTAAAAAAGTACCCCTGGTTGGTTAGGTGAAAGGATAAACTCAACATTTATTAAATTATGTAGAAATGGAGAATGAAGAAGATAATAGGCATTGATAATTCCATTACCCTGTGATAGTCTCTCCAGTACTAGTAGGGATGTTTCAATATATTAAATGCAAAGAGGAATGAGATGTTAAATATGTAACTTTATACAAATATGCCATTTTATTAGCTGTTTTTAGCCTTAAAATGTAGACATTGTCTGTCTTTGTGTGTAGAAAGTCTATAGTGATGTTAAGGGTTATGTCGTGATGCATTGTGTATATTGATATCATGTATTTATTTAGGCTGGCCATTTGAACAAGGCAAAAATGGATGTTAGTAAAGCATGTCTTCAACATTTTCCTAGCTCTCATATTTCTTCCCATATCTCTTTCTTGAATTTCTCATTCTTGCCATTCCCAGTTCCATATATATGCATATATGCGCATATATGTATGTATATATGTGTGTATGTATATATGTATATTAAGGAGAGTTTAAGAACTTACTCTACTGAAACTATATCTGTGTTATCACAGGCTTCTTACAGCTTGAGAAAGAGGCAAGACTCTAATATAAACATTCCTAATGATGTCATTGAGCTGTGTCAGAGGACATACTGTTCAGCATTCATTTTCTCTTTTGCTCTTTACGACCAACTTTCTGGACTTTTTGTTCCCATCCCCCTTATCCTTGTGGGGAAAAATGCTTCCTAACATTTGCAGGTCCCCAATCTGAATCTGCAGTCTCAAAGGTTACCAGTGATTTTCTGATCTCTAGAGCCAAAGCCGCCTTTTATTTCTTAGCTCCACGCCACGTCGCAGATTATCCTTAGAACCCTTTCCTTGTAGATTTGTCCTCCTACATTTTTGATTACGCATGCCCTGTTCCCTTTGATGGCTTTTTCTTTCTGCTTTCTTACTGTAGGCAGCCTAGAGACTCAGTCTTTGGCTTTTTGTTCTTTTATCTTCCTCCCCCCTCCTCTTTTTTCTTTTTCCCTTTAAGCGTGATCCCTAAAGCTTTACTGTGTTTGTCAAAGGTGACACCATTCTTTAAATCACTCAGACCTAAGAGTTTGAAGTTATCTTTGACTGTGCTTTCCATTCCTGACCCAACCAGACCTTACATCTTGTCAGTTATTGCTTCAAAATATACCCTTATGCACTGTGATACACTGTGCATCAGCGCTCTTTCTTTAGGTCACACTTCTTCATTATTTACTAAAAGTTAAAGTGCATGCATGTGATGATACACCAAGTCTGGTTCTGTAAAACTAGTTTATGAGAATTCTCAAATGTGCCCACATATGTAAAGAAGGGTCAGTGCAGCACCAATTAGAATAGCAAACCTAAGAAGTGTCCTGTAAAACCTGTGTGCATCCCACAAGATACGGTTGTTACAAAGGCTGAAGCAAATTTATAAGAAGTAACATGAAAAGATGCCCAAGGTAGGTTTATAGAATCCTAAACAGGCCACTATGTGAAGTATGTATAATACAGTTCCATTTTATGTTCACATATATAAACATAGACGTGTATACTACTTTTGTAGGAAGAAAAACACTAAGCAAATAGTGAGCTGCTTAAAGGATTACCCATAAGGTTTTGAAAACATGGAATCTACTTGTACTTTCTAATGTGCACATTTCTAAATTACTTGTAAATTTGTGTATTTTAATAATTATTCAAAATCTTACTTACTTTTAAAAACCTGACTGCAGCTTAAATTTGGTTACCTGGTGCCTCTATCCTGGTAGAGTCTCCTAAAGGACTCCTAACAAATTCTAATTACTAGCCCTCTAACACTGGACATTGAGAATGTCTTTGATATGAAAATAATTCTGGCTGTCACCTGGAATCTTAAGATTCCAAAGGCATATGCATATTGATGAGTTCTGAAGATCTAGTCAGCACAATGCTAATAGAAGCATCATTTCCCCACATTACACAGTGACTGATCGCATAGCATAGGGTGTGTGGTCTACACAAGGTCTTGGAGAGCACACAAATAATATCACTAAGTTAACAAACCCAAATTCTTAAGGGTTCAATATTGGCTCTGACTGATTATCCGATGGGTTTCTTCAGCACTCACATCACCTTAGATTTAAATCAGATTGACTAGGAATTAAGCCTTGCAAAGCAATTCATGTTGGCAGTGATAAACAGTGCTTGCAGTTTGTTAGAGCTCTGCTGTTAGACTCATATTATTTGTAAGTATAATTGGTACAATTAAGATTCTAAGGACAAAAGAAGCTCTATATATTATGGACCAGAGCTAAGAATGTAACTTAGATTCCCAGAAGTGTATCGTTTCCCCTTCAAGTGAGCTATTTTATTTTAATTTTAATTTTTTAATTAATTGTTATTATTATCATTGTTATTAGTGTGTGTACGTGTGTGGATGCACAGACTGAGTATGTGGAGGTCAGAGGATAACTTGAATGAGCTGATTTTTTTCCCTTTTGTTGTGGAGTCTCAGAATCGAACTCGGGTTGGCAGGTTTGCATGGCAAGTACTTTTATTCACTGAGTCATCTTGCAAGCCCAATTCTAGTTTAAAGAAAGTACGCACACACAGATGTGTAAATCTTAATGCATGCACCCATATATGTGCCTGCAGAGGCCAGAAATTAGCGTCAGGTGTCCTCCTCAGTCATTCTGTACCTTAGTTCTTGAGGCAGGGTATACCACTGAAGTTGGAGCTTGGTGATTATTTAAATCGGTTGAGCAGGCAAGCAGCCAGGACTGAACCTGCCTTCCAGTACTGGGATTACAGTTCAACACTACAATCCAGTGTTTTATGTAGATGCTAGAGAGTGAGCTCAGGTTTCACACGTGTGCCACAAGCACTTTACCTACTGAGTCATCCACCCAGTCCCTAAATGAGTCTATTTTCATGAAACTTTTTATTCTACTTAATGAAAAATATCATTACTGAATAAAAATTGCATCTAGTATATAGGTGTACATCATGTTTATTCTTCTCCTGCCCACTTACTGTATCCATGAAGATGCCAAGATGTTTGTATTGGTATTGTTTTTCAATTGATGTACTGACAGATTGAACAATTCACTGAATAACTTTTGATACTTTCATAACTTAGTCCTTCAACTGTTTTCTCAAGTTACATGATCCTGTAGTGTAGTCATTGAACAGCTTGTCAGATTTGTAGTGTTTGTGGTAAATACTGCAACCAGGAACCTGAGGTCCGCTTGTGTCCTCAGAATTTCAAGTTCTAGCTACCCATACTCCATTCTCATTTTTTGGGCCAAGAATCAGATGAGTGTAAATAACATCCAATATATATTATTCTCTTATCAACCAGCAGAGGGTAATCACTAAGGAGAGCGGTCTCTGGGCAAAGGCTTCAAATCCTAGTCTACCAGAAACTTTCAGAACTTTTCTTCAAGGATTTTTTCTTCTTTTTGTAGTGTTGGTCACAGTTGCCAACTGGATAGGGGATAGAAAAGCCTGTAGTGCTTCCCATGCTAGGAAGATACATTTCAGGCAGTGATGATTAAGGAAGTTAAGGGATTGTAAAGCAGAGTTCATATATATAGGTGAAGAACATTTGTGGAGCAGGAGAGATGGCTCAGTGGTTAAGAGCACTAGCTGTTCTTCCAGAGACCCTGGACTCGATTCTCAGCATCCGTGTGCTGACTCACACTTATCTGTAACTCCAGCTCCAGAGCATCTGACCCCTCTTCTGACCTCTGTAGGCTTCTGCAGAAATATGGTGCACAAACAGACGTACAGGCCAAACGCCCATACACATAAAATTAAATACATAAATATAAAAATTAAGATCAAACGAAAAAGTTTTCCAATTGGTACTATGACAAACTTATATAGTTCAGAATATGCCCTCTTTTCCTCTTGATAATTTGAAATAAAGGTTTGTTTTCTTAAAGCAGTCATCACATCCCTTTAAATAGAGATATTCTAGAAATAACTCAGTGCTTTTCACATTTCATTAGAAAATTCCGTGATATGTGGTAGGATAATATTTTCAACTGCTAATTGGGGTTTCTAAGCTACCCACCTTTCTAGCTACACACACACACACGCACGCACACACACATTCTGTAGCTCAACAGAGTGTGGTATCTAACTTTTAAAAAAAACCTTACAAGTTTTAATGGAGATATTTATTTCATGGAATTTGCAATTCAGTTTACTAAGGTTTCTTGTTCCCGTTATGTGACACAGGCATGGTTCCAGGTGCTGATGGTGTTTGCAAGAGTGAGCAAAACATAGCCTGTTCTCCCGGGGAGGTTCTATACTCACCACCTAAACTGGTAGGCTGAGTATTTGGAATGGTTAAAATGTAGAATGCATGCTAAGATCATTCTTTAACCACTAAGAGTGTGTGAGTATTTTAGGAAAGTGGGAGGTCAAAGCAATTGGAAGATGGATGGGGGATAGTGGAGAAATTATTTTACCAAAGGCCAAATGATGATTAGTAGCTTCTTTACCTATCCACTTGAAACAAAATCTTACAATATCATTTTTCCTACTTTCTACTCAGTCATTTAAAAAGGGAAAGAATGGAGCTGGCAATATAACCATATTGAGTAAAAATATACTTGACACCAAGTCTCATGATTTGAGTGTAAACCTCCAAACCCACATGGTATGGTAAAGGGGAAAACTGACCCCTCCTAAAGTTGTCCTTCGACCCCCCCCCCACCACTGATGTGCCGTACACGTCTATGCACACTGCATGAATAAATGCACTAAAATGTTTTAGAAAGGTAAATCATGATCACACCTTACTAGAAACAATGAAGTGGCTTTCCCTGACCCAAAGGATAATGAAAAGCAATAGCTGGTGAATTAATGAATTTGCAGTGAAGCCATCTTATTTACATTTATCACCTGATTATCTCACAGAAAGGCATCAATAACCTTTTACAATAACACCTAAGAATGACTAAGCTACTGAATTTGGATCCAACAGATGACATATTTTAAGGTAGTTGATGATGAGTTCTACTGTAATAAAATGTCAAGGTGCCCGTGGCCATTGATGAGTTTCTGGGTGATTATATCATTTACCCATATTTCAATCTGTCACCTTCCTTTGCACGTGGCTGAAAGGTTCACGAGTCATGCTCTGCATCCCAAATGAGGGACAGGACCACACAATGACAATGTTCAGCTTTAAGCCTATTGCAGCAAAGCGACAAAAACCCTTTCTCTGAGGTGTCCTGTGTTTTACCAGCGGCTCATGAGAGCCCAAATGAATATATTATGCTAATATATTAATAATGTATTTATAAACCTTACAGCTGATTCAGTTTGAAAGGCAAGAATAGACCTGACCAAAGAGAGAGGGACATAGAACTGACAGATATCCACTGATGGTCAGGCAAAATCTGGAATTTGGGGATTGCATTATGAATCTGGCAGGAGCATATATTCTAGAATCTCTAGAAAAGAATTTTAAACATTTTAAAATTATAAGCTAGTACACAGATATATGAATGATTTAATAGCTGTAAATAGCACAGTGACATACCTAAATTAAATAAAAGTCTATATTAGTAGTGTACATTCAGTACACTTTCAACTATAAGAAAATAGGCAAAATACAATTGCAGGAACTATGTCAAAATAATTTGGGATCCTTAAGGAAAGTAACGGGATTATATATGTTATTTTTCTATTTTCTTCTAAATTTTCTGCAATAAAAGTATTGTTTAAAATAATACAAATATATGTTATATATAATTAATTAGGAAACACAAGAAAATATCAAAGAAGCATGCTTTTCCCACAGGAATCCTGCCATTGTCAGCATTTTAATGTCTATTCTTCCAAGTCTTTTCAAAATAAATTATCATTTTGAGTTTGATTTTGTTTGTTGACGATTTTTGCAGCTAATTGATCAAAGCCATGTATAGCTTTCTTTTTGTTGTACCCTGTTTCTATATTAAATATCAGGTTACTGCTGGCATAGTAGATTGAGTTTGGAAGAATCCTCTTATTTTAAAAATTTTACAAAAGTTTGAGACAACTTAATGTTAGCTCTTTTATGAATGTTGGATAGAATTCAGGAATGAAGCCATCTGTTCCTAACATTTTGCTGAAAAAGATTTTTTAATTGTTAAGAACTTGATTTTCTTCAATATTTTGTATTTCTGCTTTTGTTCATCATCCACACTATTCTTTATTTTATAAAAGCCTGAACCATTTGTTTGTCTAGTCCCCACACAGGACTCATTAACTCAAGTTAGAATTCCTTATCTCTTGTCTCTTGGCCTGTGTAATGCTTTGTAGAAAAGGAAGAATTTGAAAAACAAAGTCAAAGAATTTAAAGGCAAAATACGCAACCTAGTAGGGATACACAGGTTAAATCACAGAGCGGGCAAATACATTATGATGTTCTGGGCCCAGGGACAGTCATGTGCAATTCTAAGGGTGATAGTGAACTACTCTGAAATTAAAGAGCACATGGATTGAGCAAGATGAAGCAAGGTGGTCCACAGAACTGTGAGAAATGCAACGCAGAAGGCAATACAAAACATTCACGAATTAGACACCATATAATCACCCACATTAAAACAATTATGAAACCTAGAATCCAGACTTTCAATTGATTTAAAATTAATAAAGATTCAAGTTACTAATATGATGCTGTTTTTGGTTTAGAAGGAAAGAAATATAAGTATAATATAGAGAAGATACTTCACCAGTATATTCATTTTAAATTAAATAAATGTAAATTAATTAATTATTGTAAAAAGTCATGTCAATATACTAAATACTCAACAAAGGTACAGGATATGGGATATTTCAAACTAAATTTCTCAGGAAGTTGTCTCCTGTGCCAATGTGTTCAAGGTTCTATCATGTTTTCCTCCATGTTCTATCAGGTTCAGTGTGTCTGGTTTCATGTTGAGGTCTTTGATCCACATGGACTTGAGTTTTGTGCAGGGTGATAGATATGGATCTATTTGCATTCTTCTACATGCCAACATCCAATTAGACCAGAAACATTTGTGAAAGATGATTTCTTTTCTCCCCTGTATAATTTTGGCTCCTTTGTCATAAATCAAGAACCTGTAGGTATGTGGATTTATGTCTGGGTCTTCGATTCGATTCCCTTGATCCACCTGTCTGTTTTTATGCCAATCCCATGCAGTTTTTATTATTCTTTCTCGGTAGTACAGCCTCAAATTTGGCACGTTAAGACCTCCAGAAGTTCTTATTGTACAGAATTGGTTTAGTTATACTGTTTTCTTTTCCATATGAAGTTAAGTATTATTCTTTCAAGGTCTGTAAAGAATTGTGATGAGATTTTGATGGGGATTGCATTGAATCTGTAGATTGCTTTTGGTAAGATGGACATTTTTACTATGCTAATCCTACCAATCCATAAGCATGGGAGATCTTTCTGTCTTCTGAGATCTTCTCCAATTTCTTATTTCAGGGGCTTGTAGTTTTCATCATACAGGTCTTTCACTTGCTTAGTTAGAGTTATGCCAAGATATTTTATATTATCTGTAGCTATTGCAAAGGGTGTTTCTTCCTTGATTTTTATCTCAACTCATTTATTGTTTGTATATAGGAGGACTACTGATGTTTGTTGTTAATTTTAGTTAATTTTGTATCCAGAGTATTACTCAACTGTTAAAAAATGGCCTTAGGACATTTGTGGTAAACAGATGGAATTATAAAAAAATTTTCCTGAGTGATATAACCCAGACCCAGAAAGATAAACATGGTATAAACTCACTCATTAGTAGATATTAGCTTTGAAGTAAATGCTACAGTCCACAGACCCAGAGATGCTAGGTAATAAGATGGGATCAAGGTGGGGGGGATGTATGTATGAATCTCGCTGTGAAGAGGAAATAGAATGGACCTTGTCAGTTGATGGGGAGAAGGATCTAGAAAGGAGGGTGAGGACGGGAACAGGAGGGATCAGGTAGGGAGGATGGAGGGACAGAGTACTGGGAGAGGCAACAGTTATTTGAGGGCATCTCAGAGATGAGCTAGAAGCCTAGAGCAATGGAAACTCCCAGGAATCTACGAGGATGACCCTAGCTAAGACTACAAGCAATAAGGTAGCCTGAACTGGCAATCTCTAGTAATCAGATAAGATTTCAGTGTTAGACTGAGATATCAACCCAGCTACAAAAACTTTGACTTACAATTTGCCTATCTACAAGATGTGCTGGAGTAAAAAGAAGGCACGGAAACTGTGGGAGTGACCAACTAATGACTGGTCCATCTGGAAACCCATACCCTGGGAGGGAACTCACCCCCGAGGGCCAGGATCCAGATGTGGGATACCCCAGAGACAAGGATAGAATCAAACATGACTGGCAAAGAAGAAAAGGTCAATGAGATGATTCCTAATGATATTGTGCTATACTCATTCATTGGTGCCTAGCCCAACTGTCATAAGAGAGACTTTACCCAGGAACTGATGGAAAAAGAAGCAGAGACCCACAGCCCAACATTAGGAGAAGTCCAGGGAATCATGCTGAAAAGAGGGGAAGGATGGATTTTAGGAGCCAGCAGGGTCCAGGGCACAACAAGAAAACCCACAGATTCAACTAATCTGGGTTTATAGGGGTGCACAGAGACTGAACTGACAACCAGGTGTAGAAGGAACGGTAGGCTGCATTCCCGCCTGGATCCCGGCTAGCTTACCCCTGAAATAATTACACAGAAACTGTATTAATTTAAACACTGCCTGGCCCATTATCTGTAGCCTCTTCTTGGCTAACTCTCACGTCTTGATTCAACCCATTTCTAATAATCTGTATGTCACCACGAGGTCGTGGCTTACCGGAAAGATTCAGCATGTCTAACCTGGCAACTTCATGGCGGGTGGTTCTCTGGCTTCTGCCTTCTTCTTCCCAGAATTCAGTTCTGTCTACCCCTCCTACCTATGTTCTGACCTATCAGGCCAAGCAGTTTCTTTATTAATTAACCAATGAAAGCAACAGAAATACAGAAGACCCACCTACATCAACCAGGGAGCCTGCATGGGAATGACCTAGGTTCTCTGCTTATATGTTACAGTTATGTAACTCGGTCTTCTTTGAGACTCCTAAAAGTGGGAGCAGGAGCTGTCTCTGACTGTGTTGCCTGCTTTTAGATCCATTCCTCCCACAGGATTGCCTCATTCAATCTCAATAGAAAAGGAGTTGCCAAGTCTCACTGCAACTTAGTATACGATGGATGGCTGATATCCATGGGAGGCCCTCCTATATCTGAAAAGAAACAGAGGAGGAGTGGGTGGTAGAGAGAGGAGGAGGAACTGGGGTAAGAGGAGGGAAGGAAAACTTTGGTCGGGATGTAAAAGCAAAACATAAAAACTAACCAATAAAAAATTAGATAAAAACCCATAAATTTCTCTCTGATCAACAGCAAAAAAATTTATTAGTTTCTGTATTACATGTGCCAAGTTTTAGGGTGTAAGTAAGTTAAGGTCATTTCTGATTGAAAAACAAAATATGAATTCCACAGAATTCATTAGCTATGTATCCAAATACCTTACAGACATTTGGACATAAAGAGATGGCAAGTCATTTGGAAGAACTTTATGATGTGTACCAATGAAATTTCTGCAGCGAGACATCTGATGTTGACTTTGTATTGTGGGAATGTTTTTAATTCCATACAAAGAAGACACTGGGACTTAGCAATTTTAGGAAATTACTAGAACCATTAGGATGGAGGTAAAGAATTTGTTCAGCTTTCTACAATTTCTAAGAGGTAATGGTAGTTAGATATTGCACTCTTGGTAATAGCAAATGCAGTCTCTTATGACTTCTTCAGCTCATATTTGATGAGGGGTCAATAGGTGTTCCAGAGTATTTATGCTATCCCTGTTCCCAGCAACAAGTTACAAGTCTTTGACTATTAATGTCTGGACGACGGCTTGAACGAGAATAACCTCCAAATGCAGATATATTTAAATACTCAGTTCCCAGTTGGTGGAAATATTTGGGAAGAATTAGGATATGTGGCGTGTCACTGGGAATGGGCTTTTGCCATTCCTGATTAACTCTCTGTGTCTTGTGTTTGTGTCTCATGATGTAAGCTCTCAGGTACTGCTCCAGCACTGTGCCTTCCTGTTTGTTACCATGCTCCCCAGTGTAATGGTTGTGGACTCTAACCCTCTGTTACTATGAGATCCAAATTAAATGCTTTCTTCTATAAGTTGCCTTGGTCATGGTGTCTCATCACAACAGTAGAAGAGTAGCTAAGATATTCTGTCTTGAGCTGAGGTAAGTAAAGAGAGCACTTGGGTAATTCCACTTAAAGAGCTCTCTACAGGCTGTTCGGGTACCCACAATCATGGTTTGTACACAGGCTCCTTGCTCAACCAACTTATGGACAATGTCTGAACATCCATTGTTGACTGAAACTCATCCTATCACTAGTGTTCACGTGAGTGACCTCCTCAGAGAGGAACTTCTGTGCTGTAGTCAGCTGATACTTCTTTCAGGAGCTTAACTGAGCGATTTTCTTGGACTTGTCCCACCTTTTCCATGTGATTGCTACTAGTCCTCATTTTATTTTCATCTTGTTCTTCATCTTCATTGGACTTGCTTACTCTGAGATTTTGAGTATCAATAGGAATAAGGTGTCTATGTGTTCTCAATAATTCAAATTGGTTAATGCACTAAAAAAAAGTACAAAGAAATCTCTGGGTCTGGTTTTCTGTCATCAACTCACATTCTCTTTTTCCATTTCTGCTACTATCCTAAATAAAAGCATTTCAAACCCTGGGATATATTCTTTTTACAGATGAACTATGGCTGTATTTCTATATTCATTCAGATCTTTCAGAGATCATTCAGGTCTTACAGAAAGGAAAATCTCTGTCCAGAACCTCACTTCCCTGGTATTCTGGCTAGTTTTATATCAATTTGATACAAGCTAGAGTCATCAGAGAGGAAGGAACCTCAATTGAGAAAATGCCTCCATAAGATCAGCCTGTAGGCAAGCCTCTATCGCATTTTCTTAATTAGTGATGGGAAGGGCCCAACCCATTGTGGGTGGGGCCAGCCCTGAGCAGGCAGTCCCTGGGTGCTGTAAGAAAGCAGGCTGTCAAAGCTATGAAAAGCAAGCCAGCAGCAATCCTCCATGGCCTCTGCATCATCTCCTGCCTCCAGGTTCCTGCCCTGTTTTTAATTGTAACATGAGGGGCCGGCTTGTTGGGGTTTCCTTCTGCCCGGTACCCCAACAGCCGGCAAATCCCAAAGAGAAATTACACACAGGACTCCATAAGGTTATAAACTGATTGGTGCATTAGGTCAGGCTTCTTGTTAACTCTTATAACTTATGTTACCCCATTATCCTTATCTACATTAGCACATGGCTCCGTACCTTTCTCAGCTGGGCAAGTTACATGCTGCCTCTTCAGTGGTCTGCGCAGGAGTGCTGAGGGAGCTCTGCTTCCAGAATATCCCAGTCTCTTTGCTCCACCCCTACTTCCTGTCTGGCTTTCCTGCCTATACTGCCTGCCTGGCCAATCAGCGTTTTATTAAAATATGATTGACAGAATACAGACAATTCTCCCGTATCATTTAATGATAAACTGTTATACTGAACTATGAGTAAAATAAACCCTTTGTCCCCAAAAGCTGCTTTTGGTAATGTTATCACAGAAATAGTAACCTTAACTAAGACTCCAGGTTTGCCAACTGCGAGATACTTAGTACTGAGTCATCCCTAGTACTCATTATTACTTATGATTGGTTTTCCATTTCTTCAGGGCTCATATAGTCACATACACATGTCCAGAGCCATGTTCATTTTATCTAAGTTTTACAGTTTGCAACATGAAAATTGTTCCTAATTACCTCAAATGAATTTTTTGGTGTTTTTAATTTTAAAAATTTTATGTGTATCTTTTGCTGTGTGTGTGTGTGTGTGTGTGTGTGTGTGTGTGTGTGTGTGTGTGTATGACTCATTTCTTTGTCTGTTGCTCATGGAAGTCACAAAAGGGCATCAAATCCCCAGGAACCGGAGTTACAGATGGTGGGGAGCTGCCATGTGGGTGTTGAAGTTGAACTCTGGTCCTCTGGAAGAGTAGCCAGTGCCCTGAAACTGCTGAGCCATCTCTCCAACCCCTTTAATAATCTTTTAAAATTCTGTCTTCAGTTGTAGTGTGACCTTTTCCATCTCTATTACAATAATCTGATTAAAATGGCAAATGATCCAATCAGACACATATTGCCAATTAATGCACAAAAATATTTAACCTTAGCAATCATCAGGAAATCTCATTTCAAAGCTGTGATAAGATGTCATCTCACTCCAGGTGCAATGACTCTTATCAAAAAATAATTCCTTCCCCAAAAATATTCTAGTGAAGATAAGAAGAATCCTTATGAACTACTTGTGGGATTGTGATTCAGTATAGCAGTTTTGAAAACTCTTCAAAAAGTTGAAACTTGAACCACAATATAACTTTGTAATCCCATCCTTGGTATGTATCCAGGGACAACAAAAACTGTATGTTAGACATCTCTCTTTAATCTCACCACTGGTCCCAATAGCAGAGTCAAGGAAACTGAAAATTGATAAGAAAACATGAGACAAACACACAGTAATTCTGTGTACCACTAAGATATTACTGCTGATTATGCTGGACAGAACAGCTGACCATTATGTTAAGTGAAGTGAAGAAGGGACAGAAAGATAAATTCTGCATGATCTCACTTGTATGTGGAAATTTCAGTTTGCTCCCACAGAAGTGGAGAAAGTAATTGTGTTACTGTGAGTTTGGAATGGCGGGGACAGAGGAGGTAGAGGAAGATAGTAAGAGGATGTACAAAGGCGTAATCAGGAAGAAAATTATTTTGAAGGTTCCACAATTCGTCACATATTGCAAAATATCTGGAAGTGTTTGATGGTTGTTTTCATAGAAACAAATACTAATTCCTCTGGTTTGAGACATTTTACATGCATACTGGATTTTATACTATATACTAACATAAATATGTATAGTAATTGTATGATCATTTTAAATAATTTCAATATACCTGTATGACTGAACAAATATTTTAAACAATACTGTATATTCTTTTCTATAATCTAGCATTTTGTGGAGGTGGGATTATATGAGCAACGGAAGGTTAAGATCATGACGGGGGAATCCACAGAGACAGCTGATCTGAGCCTTGTGGAAACTCACAGACTCTAGACTGTCAGCTGGGGAGCCTGCATGGGACCGAACTAGGCCCTTTGCATGTGAGCAATAGTTGTATAGCTTGGTCTGTTCAAGGGGCCCCTAGCAGTGGGACCAGGATCTATCTCTTCTGTATGAACTGGCTTTTCGGAGCCCACTCCCTATGGTGGGATGCCTTGCTCAGCCTTGATGCATGGGGAGGGACTTGGTCCAGCCTGAATTTAATGTGCCAGACTTTGTTGACTCCCTATGGGAGGCCTTACCCTTTCTGAGGAGTTGATGAGGAAGTCGTTTGCAGGGGGAGGTACAGGGAGAGCAGGAGGAAGAGAGGGAGGGGGAACTGTGGTTTGTATGTAAAATGTAAAATGGCTAAAAAATTTAAAATAAAAAATTAACATTTTAAGTTAATGTACAAAGTACTGGATTTCATTATAGCATTTTGTTCTGTACTGTCTAGAGAATGATCTATGATAGCCACATCCTTTTGTTTTCAATGAGTTTGATTAGTATTTACAAAGTCTCTTTAAAGTAATAAATAGCAACCAGGCATAGTGGCATGCTTTAAACCCCAGCACTTGGAGGCAGAGGCAGGCGGGTCTCTGTGAGTTTGAGGCCAGCCTAGTCTATATAATGACTTCAGGACAGTCAAAAGTATATAGTGAGATTCTGTCTCAAAACAACAACAACATAATCATAAATAGTAAGGGTTAGGTAGGTAGATAAGTAACTAGATAAATGATAGGTAGATAGGTAGGTAAGTAGGTGCACAGATAGATAGCGTAACATCATCAAATTGGGAGCTCAAAACATCCCATACAATTCAACTAGAGAAGCCTTATTGAAGGAGCCAGTTCAAGTTCCCAAAGAAGAGAATCCCAAATGGAGCAGAATGTTCCCTTGGGTGAGGCTTCAAGGTAAAACAAACAAACAAAACGGGAAAAAGGCAGCATCAAATCAGGACTTACTAACATCTACCAGGAATCAACTGGGTAAGTATCATTGAGTCAGCCAGTTGGAGTTTTCACCTCTATGGGAGAACTTACTTACCATGGCTTAACTGTTGGTTTCTTTTTCCCACTGTATCTTTTTATAATCATGGGATAAGCTATAATAACCTATATTGAAAGTTGCTTACTTATAAGCTGTTTCCAAGGATGCAGTATTTTCATTCTTGGCTATTTTCTGCTCTCTTCCCTCCCTGCTACAGAGTTGGGGGAATAAAACCTACCCTAGACCTTGGTGTATTCTTTGAGACAAATAAGCTTGGGTCTGAAAAGGCAGTGGGGGCGGTTTACAAGCCTATTTTTATGGTCAGCTCAAATAGCATAAGACAAATTGTCATTGTAATATATAGTATATATTTCATACATAAAAGTCACAATTCTTTATCCATATTCATCTCCCTACCTATTCCTATGCTTACTTCTTGCTGACAACCTTCCCTCCCCCCAAATAGTCCTTTCTCTTCTTTCATGTAACATGTATATTGTTACCTCTCTTTCATTCATTTTCTTATAGTTCACTTACTACTTTCATGACCTGTGAAAATGTGTGCATGCACATACAAACATACTTAAATTTAGATTCTGCATAGAAAATAGAAAACTGATAGTGTTTGTCTTCCAGGGCCTGGTTTTGTTTTTGTTTTTTTTTTTTTTTGCTTAACATAATGGCCTCTAGTTCCATCTCATTTCCTGTTGATGTGAACAATCTATTCTTTATTACAGCTAAATAGAACTTCACTCTGCATTTATAATACATTTTTCTTTACTGTTTAACTGTTAATGGACCTTTAAACAGGTTTTACTTATCTAGTACGAACAGTGCAACAGCAAATGTGGACAATGTAATTAATACTATGATACAGTGACTTAGAGTCCTGAGGTTAAGTGGGCAGGAGTGGTATTTCTGGATTGTATGGTAGTTATATTTTTAGTTTTTGAGTAATGTCTACATTGACTTCCATTGTATCCAAACAGATTTCATTCCTGATGGAATATATAAGGTTTCCTTTCTCTCTACATCCTCATCAGAATTTTTTAATTTCTTTTCTTGAAAGTATTCATTCTGACTTGGTTGAGATGAAATCTCAAAGTAGTTTGAGTTTGCATTTCCTTGGTGAATAGAGATATTGAACACTTATTCACATGTTTATTGAACATTTGTATTTCTTTTTTTTTGAGAACTATCTGTTCAG
This sequence comes from Myodes glareolus, assembly GCF_982192425.1. Classification (NCBI taxonomy): domain Eukaryota; kingdom Metazoa; phylum Chordata; class Mammalia; order Rodentia; family Cricetidae; genus Myodes; species Myodes glareolus. The sequence continues at coordinate 26,732,926 of NC_142053.1, read as the reverse complement.
TTAGGTAGCCTGTTTTCTAACTAAATGGTTTGAGGCTTATGGTACAAAATTTTGCAATGCTTTACAAATACTAGTTATTAATTCCTTGTCAGATATATAGTTTGAAAATCTTTTCTGTTTCTCTAGGATGTTTCTCTTCTCAGTTGCTTCCTTTGTTGTACAGAAGCTTTTCATTTCATCCAATTCCAGTTCTTAGAATTATTTCTTCAGCTGTTAGAGTCCTTTGCCTGTGAAGTCCATTTCCTATCAGTTTCAGGCCTTGGATTTAGATCTTGATCTATTTTGAATGTACTTCGGTGCAGGGTGAGAGATTTTAATCTAGTTTTATTCTTCTACATATTTTGTTTTCCCAGCACCATTTGTTACAGAGGCTATCTTTCCCAGTGTGGATTTTCCAAACTTTTCTTGAAAACTAGACAGGTGTGACTGTGTGCATTTAATTCTGGATTCTGTCTTCAATTTTGTTGATCTGAATGTGTGTTTTTGTGTCAGTATCACAGTCTTCTTCCCCTTGCTCTGTAGTATAATTTAAGAATCCATATGGTGATGCCACCAACATATCTTTCTACTTTGAATATTTTTTACTACATTTGTTTGTTTATTTATTATTATTATTATTTATTTGTGTGTGTGTGAGAGAAAGAGGGAGGGAGGGAGGGAAGGAGAGAGGGAGAGAGGGAAAGAGGGAAAGAGGAAGGAAGGGAGGAAGAGTGTGTAAGTGTGTAGGCATGTGTGTGCCACAGCAGGCATGTGGAGGACAGAGGTCAACTTCCAGAAGGTTTATTATTATTTTGAGTAATGCAGTATATCATTTTATAGCCTATTCTTATTATGAATGATTTTAAGCGCTCAGTCAGGTACCAATGATAATAAAAATAATAGTGTTCTGCCTACAAATTGGCCCATTTGCTCTTTTATAAAGATAGTTTTTTAGATATTCAGTATCGATTCATATTTGATGTGTGTAATTTTATCATTTCATCATGCAAACTTTCACTTTTTAGTCGTCAGATTTGATACTTTTTATTATGGTTTGTTCTTTTTTCTTGTTTGAATTTAGACTTTTGTCTCTCCCCAAATTTATTTGGACTCTTTGAAGATTTGTTTTTATTTTTAATTATGTATAAGTATGTGTGTCTTCATGTGGGTAAATGAACATGAATGAAAGTGACTGCAAAATCTAGAAGTTTTAGTTTCCTGGAGCTGGAATTATAGATGGTTGTGAGTTGCCTGATATGGGTGCTGGGAACTCAGTTTGAGTCCCCTGGGAGAGTAGCAAGTGCTCTTTGCTGGTGACCCATCCTACCAGCCCCCGAGAGTTTTCTTTAATTTTCCCATTTATAAATTGTTCTTTCTCCTATTCATGTATTTAATTCAATTGGAATTTATCTTCCTGGTATGCTATAGTATTTGACTGTAACCCATGAATATAATCTCTTCTCAATAGAAAATTTTATATTATCATTTTGTTGATGAATATATTATTCTATTATAATTCATTTAATGTATCACCTCTTGCTTTATAATAGTTTGTATGTATTAGTACATATTTCCCTTTCTAAATACTGAAAAAGTCAACATTCAATTGAAATGAATAATCATTTACAATCAAGACATAAGAGAAAACAGGAAAAAAGGGCACATCTTTAGAAAGTACCAAAAAACTTTTTAGTATTCTCACATCTAGAATTCATAAATTCACCACGTATTTATTAAATGCATCCTATGAGCCAAAACTATTCTGAATTGCTAAAGATATCCCATACATATGATGGTAGACTTTTACTTAGCATATAGCAATTTCTTACATGCTTTTTAATCTTTCTCTATCTATCTATCTATCTATCTATCTATCTATCTATCTATCTATCTATCTATCTATCTATCTATCTATCTTGGTTTTTCAAGACAGGGTTTCTCTCTCTGTAGCTTTGGAGTTTGTCCTGAAATTCACTGTAGACCATTTTGGCCTCAAAGTCACAAAGACCTGCCTGCCTCTGCCTCCCGAGTGCTGGGATTAAAGGCCTACACCATCACTAGCCGGTTCTTACATGCTTTTCAATGTTCCATTTAACTAATTTTAAAGTATCTCAGTCTCTTGTAGCTAATTATCTGAATCCACCAAGAAAAAAATAACACTCCTGTTGGATTTGGAGGCAGTAATGAGTAAGTGGCTATTCTACTGGCCTGGCTGTGACTGCTTTCAAGCATAGTTATAAAAAGAGTGGGTTTTTATGAAGCATCTATCATTAGTAGCCTTGTGAATGGGGACAAAGGCAGTATGATCATGGCTGTGCATACCACTGGATGTCATGTATAGTGCTGAGTTCTACAGCTCAGGTTCTCTAGTGCTGACTTTATTCTTTACAATCCTAGTTGTGGCAAAGGCTCTCTGTGGAGCCTGGACAGATGTGCTGTTCAAGAAGCATCAACATAGGCCCAACAAATTAATCACTCCCTGCCACTTCCAGTGATCACAAATACAGCATCCTTGCCTTGTCTTGTCTCCTGCATGTGGTGGTTTGATAATGGCTTCAGTAAGCTCATATATTTGATGTTTTTTTTCCAGTTGATGGGCTATTTTGGAAGGGTTAGGTGTGGCCTTGTTGGAGAAGGTGTCTCATTGGGTGGGCTTTGAGGTTTCAAAAGCCCAACTAGGCCCACTCAGTCATCTCTCTCTCTCTCTCTCTCTCTCTCTCTCTCTCTCTCTCTCTCTCCCCCTCTCCCCCTCCCTCCCTCCCTCCCTCCCTCCCTCCCTCCCTCCCTCTCTCTCTGTGTCTTATATCTATGAATCAGATGTAAACTCTCAGCTACTACTCCATGGTCATGCCTGCCTGCTACCATGCTCCCTGCCATAGTGGCCATGAACTCACCCTTGGAATCTGTAAGAAAACCCTCATTAAACACTGTCTTCCATAAGTTGCCTTGGTCATGTCTCTTTACATCAATAGAGAAGTAACTAAGAGACTTCATTAAATTTCATGAATTCTGTGTCATGCAACTCATCCTAACTTCACAGCCATTTGAAATGGGGGATGAAACATAAACTAAATAAGCCACCCAATTTTCAAACTGTGAGTCACTAATCTATTAGGCGATGTAGCATCATGGAGAGAGGATTATTTTGACTTAAAAGTGTCAGACAAATTTCACTTAGGAGATGAGTTTAGCTTAGTCTTCAAGAGTAATTGAAGCAGAAGGAACAAGCTGAGAAAGTCCAGGGACGCGATTCTGACACAGGTACTTTGATGAGGCTGAGTCATGAGGTGGGTGTGATGGCTACGTGCATGATGACTTGGAAAAACAGAAAAAAGCAGAGTGAAGGAAGAATTAAGAAAAGGAAATGACAAAAAATTGAAAGTGCTAGATGAAAAACAAGTCAAGGACTGTAAAGTTTTGTCTTTATGGTAGTCCGTCCCTTGTTCTGCCCTTCCCTATTTCCCTTCTTTCCTTCCCCACAAACAATGGCCACTGTGTTCTTTCTGGTGCTAAGGATAGAACCTAGGACAAGGCTCATTTTAAGAGCACATTTTACTGCCTAGCTACCCCCACACTTCACAGCAACAATGAAAATCTCACTGTGTTAAACTCATTCATTGATATGGGATTTCTCCTGTGTCCCTTCTAACATTCAGCACAATGCCTTGAGCATGGTACTGCTCGATAAATATTGGTTGAATGTTTGATCTGAGCTACTTGATTGAACCTTTAAGAGTAGTTAACAGAGTTAAGAAAATCAATGTGCTAGTCTAAGTCATTATTTGGAAAAGATTTACGTCTTCACAATGGATTATCTGAGCTCATTCATTTATTTTATCTTCTTCAAGAGAGAACTCTTTATTCGTTTCTTTCTGAGTTGATCAGAAGAAACATTATCTTGTATCTCCAGCACTCCCTGTCTGGAGACTAGTGTCTATTTTTTCCCTAAAGTCTTTTACCTTCCTGCAGCAGAAAGCTGAGATTTTTGTTGCTCTTTTTCTACAACAAGAGTCTCAAATAGCACTAATACTAGCATTGCTGCTATTAATAATGTTGATGAAATGTCAGAATAAATCAGCATCTCGTTCCTTCAGTGAACTTCTCTGTTCTGTATTGGTGTTTTCATAGTCAGCGCTAAGATTTCTGTTGAGTTAAATTTACTTTTCATATTTTTCCCCTAGGAATTGAATAATAAAACCATTTTTGTTCTTAAAAAAATAACACGTGAAGGAAATTGTTAGTTATGACCCTTGTTTTACTTCAGAGACACCTTCTGTTACAACCATAAAAAAATGATACAGCAAAAACTTAGAACATGTTTTTAACCAGCAATTAAACAGAACAAATTATCAGATTTTTCACAGGGTGTTATTGAAGTTAAAAAAAGTAAAATTCACGGATTGTAAGAAATCGGTAAATGCCCAGTTCAGCAAACAACTTCTGAGCTTGGATAGAGGAGTAGACTTTGGGGAAGTATGGGAAGGAAAATGATTTAAGGTATATCATGAGAAAAGATATGAAATATGAATGATGAAAAAATTCAAAGTCCAGAAAAAGAGGCTATCCTAACTGATGGAATGGATACGGAGAAGGAAACACTGGTAGATCCAGAGAGCCCATTATTCTTACTTATCCTGTTTTTGCATGCACGTTAGGGTTAAGAGCATGCCACACTATTAGACAAGATGGTAGTCATTATCTAGATCAGGAATTTTTAAACTTGTGCAATTTACAACCCCTTTACTCTGAAAATTTAAAGATGTATGCATTTTTATTTTATGCTTATGAGGGTTTTGCATGCATGTATGTCATCTATGTAACACTTGTATGCCTCATGCCAATAGAGGCCAGAAGAGGGGGTTGGATCCTCTGGAACTGCTTTTACAGGTAGTTGTTAATCATCATGTGGGTACTGATAACAAACCCAAGTTCCCTAGAAGAGCAACCGGTGCTCTTCACTGCTGAACTTTCTATTTTGCCCCCTCTCAATTAAGATATATTATTATTATTTATTATTTAATTACTTCCTACATGTATATACTGTATTCTGCTCATACCCACTTCTAGTTTCTTCCATTCAGTTCCAACTGGAGCACCCCCAACTTCAAGTCTGTTTTTGAAAAGTGTATTCCAGTTTATCTGTTTAGTGTTACCCTTATAAACATAGGAATTGGGCCATCCACTGGAGTATGGGAAACCTTCCCATGACCATAACCTCAAAGAGAAATGAGTCTCCCTCCCCAGATTGCCATTGCTTATCAATAGTTCCCCAACTAGGTAGTGCCATTTTCTGCTAATTTCAATGAAATCAAAATGTTTTAAAGAGTTGATATGATCATCCTCTCTAAATGATGCAAGGGGAGGAGCTCGGTCCTGCCTCAACTTGATATGCCTTTCTTCGGTCAAAACCGTGAGAGGCCTGCCTATTTCTGAGTGGAGGTAGAGGAGGAACTGGGAGATAAGGGGGTTGGGAGGAGTGGAAGGAGGTGAAATTGTGTTTGGGATGTAAAATAAATGGAAAAAAGTTATCTAAATAAAATTCAATTAAAAAATAAAATATATAAACCAGTGGGAAAGGAGTATCTTTGATATTTGAGAAAGTAGATGAATTATTATTTATTTAAACATGAATTGTATTTAGATAACTCTTGGAGGACTTTGACTACAAGGTTCCTAAATTTATATTGTCCAATCTATGGAAACATTTACCTAATACAATTAAATTCCTCTGTGATCTGTGCAGACTCAAAAGGGACCTATCAACAAACAATCTAAATCAATTAATGTTTTCTTTTCAAAAATTTACATTGTCAGAGAAAATTATGGGAACAGATAATGACCCTACTCTAAGGAACTGTCTCTTGTCATTCTGGTTTTAAGCCTTAACCTGTGACAACTGAGCCATTTCTCCAGCCCAGGAACTGTTTCTATATGGCTTCACGTAAGACAAAATGAACTCCCAGCTGGTACAGGCCTTTCGTGAGGTCATCTGATCTACTTACTGGGTATGTGCACAGCCTAAATATGACAGGAAGCAGGAAAGATTTGCTTTTCCTTGCTTTCTGATAGTGGGATTGACATGCATAGTATAGTTAAAAAGAGACCAAAAACAGTCATGTGAAATGAAGCCGAAGTCAATGGATTTGAGACAATTGATTCTACTTCAGAATGATTGCTGCTTTGCCCGCTTGCTCTCTCTCTCTGTTGTCTTCTTGCCATGCCATTGTTGGATATTTCCTACACAGAAAGCAATTAGTGATGGAAGTCATGGTTAATACAAATAGCTCGGTAAATGATAGGTTAGTGGCTTATTAAATCTAGTTCTATTTTTTGATTCTCAAATGGCTATAACCAGAAAAACAAGGCAAATAATTTACAAATCTGATGCGTTTACAAATCCATTGATTCGTCAAATTTTTATTGAGTGCTTATTATATTCCAGTCACTGTGCTAGATGTGACAAGCAAATGTAATAGGCACATGCCACATAAGTGTCTTCTGCACACTCAGAAGTGAAATCATCCTCAGTGCTGTCATGCTGTTGTTGCCAAGAAGATGCTGGCAGCAACCTTTTATATTGATTTTGCTTCCCAAGGAAATAATAATTGACCTGAAGACGTAGAAATTAAGGTAAATATTCCTTCTACAATCTAAAGCAAAGTGAAGGATGATCTGGTTTTCTTAGCTGAATAAAATTCTGTATAACTGATTCATAAATCTCAAACCAAATACAGAAAGAGTCTTCATCAAGTCTCTCTTTTTACTCCAGAGTATTTTCCCCATTACAAGTTAAATACATATCTATATCTCATTTCAGATTGTTCGTTTTTAAAGAAACTGCTTATAGCCACATGATGATTGTAATTTCAGGTCTCCAACTATTATGTTTATGTTTAATTTTATTTTTTGATCTTTAACAATTATTTTTATTATTTTTTAATTAGATATTTTTGTGTATACACGATGTTTGATGTGTGTGCCAAATATGCCTATTCATGAGCATAGGTGGGCGCATATACTTGTATCTGTGTGACTACAGAGACCTAAGGTTGAGAATGATGTGGCCTTTGCACTTATGAGCTCACAGAAGCTAGTTACTTTTATATGATTGGGTTGTTTAACAATCCATCATGGAAGTTGGGGTAGCTAATGAGACCCCACCCTTTCCTGGAAAACTACTAGCAGTTAATGATTGCTCCTCAAGCTGCGGGTGTATCTTTTTATTTTAAGTTATATAGCCACTGGGCAATTGTCTGTGCTCTGGTAAATGTCCCCTCATCTATGCTTGTGTAAGCAACCCTAATGAACTACAGCAAATTATTTGTAAAAAGGGGAAAGTGCCGGGCAGTAGTGGAGCATGCCTTGAATCCCAGCACTTGGGAGGCAGAGGCAGACAGATCTCTGTGAGTTCGAGGCCAGCCTGGTCTACCAGAGTTAGTTCCAGGATATATAGTTCCAAAACTATACAGAGAAAACCTGTCTTGAAAAACAAAAACAAAAACAAACAAACAAAAAACAAAAATGGGGGGAAAGTATGGTCTGGAGATATAACTCAGCAGTTAACAGAGCATCTGTTATTCTTGCACAGAACGTGGTTTGGGGTCTTAGCACCCACAATGGTGATTCACAACCATCTGTAACTCCAGGTCCAGGAGACATAGTGCTTTCTTTGGGCCTCTGAGGGCACCAAGCACAAATATAGTACACATACATACCTGTAGGCAAAACACTGATACATATAAAAGCAAAATATGGAAGTCTAAAAGAAATTTTTTTTTACAAAAAAAGGAGGAAGGGGGCTTCTTGAGAATAGGGATTCAATGGAAGAAGGAGTGGGATAAGAAAGAGTAATAACAGGAGTATGATCAAGATCCATATGTGCATGGATAAAACTGTTTAAAATTAATGAAAAGATTTTTTTAAAAAATGAGTTTTCTGGTTATTCATGAGACCAGATGGAGTTAAACTTTTAACAGAAAATCAAGTTTAGGTATAGGAATAGGAAAGAAATAAAAAGCTGAAAATTGGAGTTTCAAATAAAAGTCTATAGTAAAAATCTAATGCTAGAAGCCACAGTGGAACATCAGTTTGTCCTATAAGTGAGCTGGGGTCTTGGGAGGAAAATTAGAAGTCTTTACTTAGCTTGTGAAATGACACGAAGCACTAAGCTTTTCTACACACTTAAATGCAAAGGAAATCAATACATGACCCTTTGGGGATGTTTTTGAAAGAGTGGATTAGGGTCAGATAATTTTGTTAAGATTTTGCGAGGCAAATTGCTGGTACTTGAATTGAGCCTTTCCCTTTCTTCTTATTTTTGAGAAAATAAATCTCTAATTGTATTCCATTATTGGATTTTAATCAAGAGAAACAATTGAATCAGCTCATTCTGAGCCATTGTTCGTGGCAAGATGATTGCTTTACAGCTGGGCTTCAATTGGAGGTAGTCCAGAGAATAGAGGTTCTCAAATCTGAACATGTATCAGCAATCCCACAGGGCAGTGGAGAGATGGCTCAACACTTATGCTCCTCGTCCACCAGACCTTCTTCCACTTTGCTTCCTCTTCCACAGTTTGCAGCACCCACATGGACGCTCACAGCTGTCTACAACTCCAGTTTTATGGGTTCTGATGCCACCTTCAGACCTGTGAGGCACTGTGTGCATGCAGCACTAAGACATACACACAGACAAAACACTCATATATATAGAATAAAATATATAAAATAATAATACTAAAGACATAGCTCGTTCTATTAAAACACAAAATCATCAGGCCATCCTACACAAAATCATCAGGCCATCCTCAGCTATTGATGGTTCTGATAAAGTGATTCTGTCTGAAATTCCCTGAACTTCCATTTCCAACAAAATTTCAAGGGATGTAAATGTTTTAGTCCCATGAACTATTGTGAGAATCACTGTTCTGGGATGAGTTCCAAAGTTCCTGCTGCAAAGTCAGTTAAATGAAACTAAGATAGATAGATAGATAGATAGATAGATAGAGATAGACAGACAGACAGACAGACAGACAGGTAATAGATAAGTAGATAAGAAACAAGCAACTATCCCTGTAAGTAATTTAAAGGAGATATTAATGTGTACTTCCATAGAAATGCCTCATGTTGAGCTAATTTATATGCAGGGATTAAAACTCAGTTTTTTGTATGCAAGTATATATTGAACGTGTGTGTGGGTCAGATGCATATTCGTGTAAGTACATGGGTGTGCATGTGCCTATGGAGACCTTGGCCGTTGGTTTCGAGACAGGATGTCTGACTGGGACTTGGAGTTCATTGATTAGACTAGGTTGGCTGGTCACTGAACTCCATGAATCCATATGTCTCTACCTCCTCTGTGCTCAGATCCCCGGACATCATCCTGCCACACTTGTTTTTATGTAGGTTCTGGAGGTAGAAATCACATCCTCTTGCTTACAACACAAACACTTCCTGCAGGCCCAGGAGATCTTTTTTTTAATGAAAACATGTACAAAATTAAAATAACGCATAACTTTGTGATTGGACAACATGCATTTCTATCCCAGCTTTGCTTTTTGTTAGATGCATAGCTTTTTAAGTTACTTAACCTTTCCAAGCTCCTGTCACCTGACCTCTAAAATACACTTAATAACATATAATTGTGATCGCGTTGCTAGGAGGATTAAATGCAACAGTTTAGGGTAAAACTGGATGTCTGCTTTGCTAGACTTTCTATTTCGTAAATGGGTACTTTATTGAGGAAAACAGCGCTTAAGTAGTTTTTGAAGGTATAAGTGGGATCATGTGGCTTCACCAATGATTTAATTCTTTTTAACTGTTCCTCCTTGCATCAGATTGAATTGTAGCAGTCCGATACTGTTTTCTGATGAGAATCAAGGATTAAAAAGTACTCTCTTTAAAACTATTTTTTTCTGAAGATTAGATTTCTTCATTGAAATAGCGTTGAAGCACAAGAAAGGTTGCTGTCATCATCCATCAGAAGGGTAACACTTCATTTTATGTTTCATGTTTTAAAAGATAGTTCCTCTGTTTGCCTTCTTTTTAAAATCTTATTTTTATGAAATTAAAGTATAATTACTTTATTTCTCTTCTTTTCTTTCATTCTTCCAACACCCCATGCATTACTTTATTTCTCTTATTTTCTTTCATTCTTCCAACACCCCATGCAACCCCTTGCTCTCTCTCAAACTCATGTCCTCTTTTTTAAATATACAATACACAGTCATTTAATAAGGATTTAATTTAATATAATCCTAAATATGTAAACATAGCCTGCTTAGTACATGTAATGTTACTTGTATGCTTCATTGCCTGTAGTTCTCTGTCTAGGTGTGCTGCTTCATGAGATTCCCCCCCTTCCACATTAGCACATCAGTTGGTGTTATACTTGTGTATGTCTTGTTTAGGCAGTCACATTGTTGAGGCATCATAGGTGAATTTTGATTGGTAGAGGTTTTCTGAAATAATCTCTGTATGTGTCAAAGAGAAGTTTCTTTGATGAGGAGTGATAGCTACAATTATCTATGAATATAAGGATAAGCGTTTAGAATTACAGTTTGGGATTATGCTAGTTTAGTACAGTTGTAAATGTGGTTGTGGGTTCTCCAAGATCCATGACCACACTAGCCCTGGGTAGTTGGCTGTTTTCTAGTACAGTACCAGGATTGATTTCCTTCTTGCTAAGTAGAGCTTAAGTCGAATTAGGGAGCTAATGGTTACTGTCTAGATACATGTGCCACTGTTGCCCCTAATGTCAGGCCATGCTGGTCGTTATTTTAGTTAATAGGCATCAAATCTTCACAGGACCATGTTTGCTTCATTTCCTTGGAATCTTGCTTAGCACCTTCTGGCATTACAAAAATCTAATCCTCAGGAAGGAAGCTTTCAGGTCATACATATCCTCCAGGGTCTGTATCTGAAGTGCATGATATCTTTAGCAATAAATACTTACCTTCAACTACTAGGAGGCAACCAAGAGCAGTAGCAATAACCTAAAAATATTTTAGGAATCTTTGGGACTCCTTAAGTAACAACTTGAAAGGAGGCTTGTTATGCCTAATTTGAGTTTTTTCCCCTTAGTTTATAGCTTTTAAAGGGAATATTGTAAGCCCAAGTAGAAACATTTCATTTAAACTATATATGCAAGTGTATATATATATATGCACACATAGACTATATTATATTTAGATATTAAGTAATAATATAATTTACTATGAATTTTTTAGAGATCTTCATTTTTATTTTACACTCTTTCTGTGGTGACCTTCCTCTCCTCTTCTAAATTAAAGACCCCCCTTGTTTTTCTCATTTCCCACTTCAAATCACATATACCTTAATATTTTCTGCCCTATATTGCTCCCCACATGGTCTCTTTTTACTTTATTAGCTTCTTTAATTACTTCAGGATATGTACCAATATCTGAAATTTGAAGCTAGAAGTCCAAGATGAGAAAAAAAAAAAACATGTGACATTTGTTTTTAACAGTTCTAGGTTAACTCATTCAATACGATATTTTCTAATTCCATTCATTTAGCTGAAAAGTTTATGATTTCATTTTTTTCTTTACAGATGAATAGTATTCCATAGTTATATGTACCACATTTTCATTATCAACTCATCAGTTGAAGGACATTTATACTGTTTCCAATTCCTGGCTATTTCAAATAGAGCAACTATAAACATAGCTGGGCAGGTACTATCTGTGGGGTAATATGTTAAGCCTTTGGGCCTATGCCAAAGAATGGTGTGGTACATCTGGGTCTTATATTAGATTTATTTTTATTTTTTGAGGGTTCTTCATACTGATTCCCAGTGTGGCTGGACCAGTTTGCAATCCCACAAACTGAATGAGGATTCCCCTGTCCCCACAATGTAACCAGCATTTTCTCTGGTTGTTTTGTTGACCTTTGCCATTCTGTCAGGGTAAGATAAATTTTCAAAGATGTTTTGGTTTCCACTTCTAATTGCTAGAGATGATTAGCATTTTTTGAGATATTTCTTAGCCAATTTTTTCTTCTTTTGAGAAAACTCTGTTCAGGTCCCAGACCTATTATCTGAATGAGTCATTTGTTCTTTTGTCTCTTTGTATTTTGAGTTCTTTGTATATTTTGGATAGCAATCCTCTGTCAGATAGCTAGTTAACAAAAATTCTTTCCCACTCTCAGCGATTCCTCTTCACCCAAATAAGTGTTTCTTTCGTTGTGCAGTAGCACTTTCATTTTAATATGCTACCTCTTGTCAATTGTTGGCCTTAATTCTTTGGCAAATGGAGTCTTATTCGAAAAGCCTATTACTACACCATGCAGGTTTTCTTACTTTTATTTTCTTACAGCAGTTTTGGTGTTTCACATTTAGGTCTTTGATGTATTTGGAGTTAGTTTTCACGCAAGGTGATAGATATGGATCTAATAAAATTCTGTGTATGGAAGGTGCATCTTTTTCAAATAATTTCTTCTCATGATATATATATATATATATATATGGATATTTTACTTTCATATGGGTCTGGGTACCATGTGAGTACAGTGGTTGCAGTGACCAGAAGAGAGGTTATCAATTCCCTTGGATCTGGAATTACATATGGTTGTGACCTACCATGTGGGCGCTGAAAAACTAACCCCAGTCTTCCATAAAAGCAACACATACTCTTAAACATTAAGTCATCTCTCCATCCCCATAAATGTTCATGTTATAGTTATTATTGCTCCTGTGGGGGAGTGAAATATTGGAGGAAAAAGAGTCCCATTGATTGTTTCTGGATTAAGAGAGCCTCAAGTTCTCTGGATGGAATAATATGCTCTTTGATCTGCATTTTGGTTTCAATTCCCTGTTGACATTTTTTCTGCTATGATTTGGATATAGAATGTCCCCTAAGTGTTCATATTTTGAATGATTGTTCTTCACCCAATATGAGAGGCTGTAGAACTTTTAAGAGGTAAGGCTTTGCTAGTGAAAATAGGTCATCAGGGTAGACCTATGAAGGTTATTGGGTGGTCCCTGGTTTCTGGACTCTTCCATGCTTCCCTATCTTTTGTGATATGAATGCAGTCTGTAATACACAGTGTTATGCCTGCCCTACCATGATGGACTGAAATTTTCTGAAACTGTGAGGTAAAATAATTCTTTCTTCCTTTAAGTTGTTTCTATTGTGTAATATAATTAAAGATATAGCAAAGTAACTAATAATCTATCTTTTAAATAGTTGCATTGACAATGAATGTGCCTTTATGTGCCCCTAAAATCCTACTACCTCCAGTGCATTACTCAATTAGTCTCCAGCAGGAAGATTCCCTGAAAACACTCTAAGAATTGCAGAATGTTAAGGTCACCTCAGACACACTGAGTAGATGTTTCCAATTCCTCAAGTTTCTCAGATGAAATTTGATAAGTAATTTTAGCCACCTTCTAAAGCCCAGTGAGGTCTAGTGTTTGGGATTCTAATGAAATTTTCAGTATTTTTACTCTTAGAATTATTTTGGTGGAAGTACTCAAAGTAATCATGCTTTCTATACTATGGCTTTCATTTTCAATATAATTAGCTCAAATATCTATTGTTTTGTGAATGGTTCTCTTCATTTCTCTATTTGTACACCTAGAACGGTGTATCACACATCTCCCACTGCTTCAGTGCCTTGGATTTTTCTTATTGTTGCTTCTTTCTTTGGGACAGGATCTTTCTATGTAGCCTTGGTTGTCCTGAAACTATGCAATCAAAAACTTTGCGAGGTTATAGTCTAGGCATCAGAATTTAAAACAAATCTGTAAGTAAAATTCTTGTGCCTTTCCAATAGAGAAGTGCCAGGTTAGGAAATGAGCCTCGTGTGGGCCTTGGCTCTTTTTGCTTCCCTAGTCTTTTGTGCTTGCCACCAAGTAGTCTCTTAAATATTTGACATCTTGAAAGTTGACTGATTTACTTATTTATATTTTACTGCAGATAAAGCTAAATTGAAAAGCCCTTATATTTTGTAACTTTTTCATATTGAAAACTTTTCAGAAGACTTGACAAATGAATAGGTATTCACCAGATCTTTATTCACTCAGTTCATTCAATCAATGTTTTTAATATTCATCAACTCTATCCATGCACCAGACTCAGTAATTGGGATATCACGGTGAATAAGACAGGTAAGTTCTTATCTTCTTGGAGCACCCATTCAAGTGGATAAATCAAACAAAGAAAACTAGGTAAAGGGCCAAAAAAATGTTTAAATTGACATAAATAATATACAGGCCCAACAGCGACAACCGAAAGACTGAAACGGAGAGTGGAGGACAGGAAGAGTATAGGAACTTACTTTATATAGAAAGCTAGTTAGGTTAATGGTTAAGGCAAGCTGAGAAAGCAGAATGTATGTAATGAACCCAAAGCAGGGAACGCTCAGTGAAATTTACAACTGAAGGAAGAGCTCAATGAATATGGGAAAGTTCCGATGTGCATGTAGAAGTATTGATCTTAGGGGACAGCAATGCCTGTAAGTTGCTTTGACCTAGTTATCCTGGTGAAAGAAATGAGATATTAGTTTATATTTAGTTATGCTAACCCACAAGCAGCACCAAGGAGAACTAGCTTGGAATCCATAATGTAGCTTCAAACTCTCATGACATGTTCACCTAATTTTGGGGATCTGATAACCTCTGGTAAGGCACATTTGGTGCTCTTAGAGTATCGCTGCACATGAGACAGGCAGAGGAGACCGCTCTGGTCAGGTTTTTAAGGATATCTTGTCTAGTAGCATTGATAACATGTGGCTTATATGTCTCATAACATATATGACTTTTCAATACAAAAGTAAACCATCTACAGCTGAATAGTGGTGGCGCATGCCTTTAATCCCAGCACTTGAAAGGCAGAGGCAGGTGGATCTCTGAGTTCGAGGCCAGCCTGGTCTATAGAGCAAGTTCCAGAACAACCAGTGCTGCACACAGAAACCTTGTCTCACAAAAAGAAAAAAAAGAAACACCATCTACAGGAAATTTTGCTCTCATAGGTATCACAAACTCTGATCATTCAAAATAGTGACTCATTTGAGAGGTTGAAGAGTGAGAAAGGTTGAGATAACCAAAAGAAAAGACAAAGTATTCTTTCTGCTACATGCCTCAACCTAATTAAATTTCAGTTAGTTTCCTTATCTTGAAGATACAGAAACTTGCAGAAACTACATCAAATAATTAGTGTGAACATGAAATCTGATAATGCATATATAGTCATGTACATTGTCTAATGTGAAAAATCTATGGAAGTACTTTACAAAAATCATTATGCCCAGGATGGTGACTAAGATATACTTGAAAAATTTGTTTAATTTTAAGGTGATAAGTGACTATAATTCATTGCTCCTAGTCTTGTCATGACTTCATATCTATAGCGGGGGATGGAAATTGGGGGGGGGGGTGTTTTCTTCTGGAGTCCTGCAGTTCTAGTCCCTTGAAATCTTGGTAGTCAGATTTGGTTTGTGAATTTGAAACCAGGGACAGGAATGAGGAGTGTTGGCAGTGGCAATGTATCTCCAAAACTGCAAAGGATCACAAAAGATTCTAGAGAACCAAAAAACAAAAAGTAGTTGCAAAGATTTCTAAGAAATTGGTAGAAAATATTAAACAGGCTTTCTAGGTGACATATGAATGTGTGCGTTGATGGTATTCACTCTGGTTTTGTGTGCATGTGGATTATCTGATTATCAGTGTAGCCACATATGGAGGCCAAACGTAGATAACAGGTGTTATCCTCAAACTGCCTTTTTAAATTTTGAGGCAAGGTCTGTCACTACACCTAGAGCTCACTGATTGTCTAGACAGACTGGCTAGTGAGCTTCAGGAATCCTCTCATCTCTGCTTACCAGTGCTGAGTTTCTAACCATACTCTGCCATACCCACAGTGTTTACATGTGTATTGGGGTTCAAAACTCAAGGTCTTCATACTTTCACAGCAATTATTGAGCCATCTCCCTAAACCCCCAAGCGTGTCTGTGTGAATTGTAGTGAGATGAATGATTTTTTTTCAAATTTGAATGTGTGTATGTGTGTGTGAGAGAGAGAGAGGAGGGGGGTGGGGGAATCGTAAGCATCTTTCTTTTTTTCCTTTTCCTTTTTCAAATCTAGGAGTCTGTTCCTCATTTCCTCCTAAACCAAGTTGTGACAGGCAGTGCTGCTTTCTTGAATCACCCTCTTTGTTGGGTGACATATATCCCTTTTGCCAAGGATAAGCCATTTTTGTTGAACTATAAATTGGGTCATTCATTAGTATGGAAATCAGGTTTTCTGCAACCAAGAACAGCTTATATATAAATACTCTATTCCTTCAACTATGAAACAAAGAAATGATTGAGGCTCAAATGCAGCCAGAGTCATCAGTAGCCTATAGGAAAATGGATGACAGTCTATCCTCCTAAGCCTTTGCTGCTGGTACACACTAACTTGAGGAGAAACACTTTACCAGGTGTCTGGAAAAAAACAGGAAATGAATATACACATAACCTATGTGTGTAACTGGTAGGAATAGATCCCTTTTATAATTAAATGAGCACTTTTATTCATCTGTATCTTTTCTGCAGGAAAAGCGACCATACTCGGTGGGGGCAGGTGCTGAATTGATGTTGTATAACATACCCTGGACACTGAACTCACATAGATGACAACAAATGTGATTCATGTTTGCTTACAGATTTTTAAGTGTTTATTTTATGCATGTGTGTGCACTCACACACTTGTGCACATGCCTAGATGTCTGCATATGTATCACTTCTGTACAGGAGTCTCATAGAGATCAGAAGAGGGAATCAGATCCCCTGGAACTCCAGTTACAAGTAGAGCAAACTTGGGTCTCTGCAAAGTGTGGCAGTTGCTCTTACCCACTGAGCCATCTTTCCAGTCCCTGCTTACAGATTGATTTTTCTTTTTAGTTTCAGTTTCTCTGAGGTCATTAAGGTGCCCAGCAAATCTTTCACATAGTACCTTGTTTAGATCATTTATACCCCCCAAAAAATCCTGAATCCTGCTTACATTGTTTCAAGCAAATAGAAGGTCTATCCATTGTCTGAGAAAGAAATTATCTGGTACAGGAAATCTGGAATTCATATTGGGGATATATATATATATATATATATATATATGTATATGAATATGAGACAGTACTTTTCTGAATATAGTCAAGCTACCTCTCTGATAAACATATGCAATCATCTTGTCAGGAAACCAATCTTTGATTCCTATTTGAACTAAAACTAAAATTATGGTTTGCGGTAATTAAGGTAAATCATTGTCATCAGAGATGGTGATTCATTTGACACGTCTAGAATCTAGCAGCAGGCAGTTTTGTGTTTGGCAACTGTATGAGTAATAATTCAGTGGCACAGAACCCTAAATATGCTTTTTGGCATTCTGCAGTAATACTTAGTGATTACCAATATGCAATTACACATGATGCCAAAGCATTTTGTTAACAGTTTTAATGGTCAGGCTTCCTAAAATAACTATAGAAAATTAAGTGCCTGGAGGAACAGAACAAAAACCCCAAATTTGGGCTCTTCAATCTCTCTCAGAGTTTGCATAAACAGGTTGAAAAGTAAACTACTCAGTCAGATTTGGTAAGGATTTTGTTTTCCCATCTAGATTAGTGCCCAGCATCTAGCTATGCTGAGACAGTAGGGTAGCTTGATGGGAAACAGAAACAAACTGCCCAGAGGTAGTATGGAAAGTGACTACCAACCAGAGTAGCTAGCAGCTGCAGTGATAAAGCTTACCAAGAGGGAGCTCATATAAAAGGGAGGAACTTGCTAAGAGCAAAGTTCCAATGACACCAGCATGTCTCTGTCCTGGTGCTTCACCACGAAGCCTTAGGCATTAGAACCTCTCTCCTGTTCTTCTCAACTCCATGTTCAAGCAGTGAGTATCTTCTCCGTGATGTAAGTATGGCCCAGTGGTGGCTGGCTGGACCACTGACACTTATCTTCTCCAGGGTGCTTCTTTACAAACTCAGATCATAAATCCCATTGGGAAAGGGATTCTAAAAGAAGCTAGACTATTAGGAGTTGCATTTTTAACTTTGTCTTTATGTGATCAACATTCTCATGGGTAACAGATAGTGTAGAGCAGGGGAGTGAGTTCTGTTCTAAATAATACTAGTTTGCTTTAAGCTCTAGAACTTGCAGAGATCCACCTCCTGAGTGCTGGGATGAAAGGCGTGCACCAACATGTCCGACTGAATCCTCCAGTGCCAGTCTATTCTCATAGTCTCTTCACTTGGCAAAGGCTTGAGGAACGGAAAAGGCCTTTGTACTAACTGTCCTTTTCTCAATAGTTATACATAAATTCTTAGCCAAATGACATAGCCTTACTTAGTTTTATTTTGTATCCAATTAAACTGTCTGTACCTGGGTTTAAAGAAACCAAGTAAATGGGAAATTCCAAGCATTATAAGGAAGAAATGAGATAGCGTAGAATAAGCTTATTAATATTTGTGATTTGTTTTGTTAGAATATAGATGTATCACCTAGAACCTGAATATCTTGGTGAGATCCTGAATGCAAATTTACCTTTGATGAGTTGGCTCTTTAGAATTCAGAACTTCAGAAATAGTTGGAGAAAGAAAGACACTCCATGATAAAACAAAATTTAAATGGTAGCTATCTCAATTCCAACTCTACAGAAGGTAGAATAAAATCTTCAACATGAAGAGGCTAACCACAGCCAAGAAAACACTAGGAATAAATAATAATAAAACAGAAAATAAAAGAAGGGGAAACACACACACACACACATAACAGGAATCAGCAAACATTGCTCATTGAATGCTCTCAATATCAAAGTTCTCAACTCTCCAATAAAAAGACAACAACTAAGAGAGTGAATTAGAAAAAAGTATCAATCCTTGTGCTACATTCAAAAAATATACCTCAACATCAAGGATAGACATCAACTCAGAGTAAAGGGATGGAAAAAGATATTCCAAGTGAATGGACCTAAAAAAAAAAAGCTTAGTATAACCATTTTAATATCTGACAAAATAGACTTCAGACAAAAAATAATCAGAAGAGATAAGGAAGGACACTGCATATGTATCAAAAGAAAAATCCACCAAAAGGACATTGCAATTCTTAACATCTCTACACCAAACACAAGGGCACCCAAGTTCATAAAAGAAACATTATTAAGAGCTTAAATTACATATTGACACTCACACAGTGATTCAAAACTCACTCTTATCAATGGACAGGTCATCCAAACAAAAACTAAACAGAAAAATATTGGAGCTAATGCTCTGCATCCTATCAGACCACCACAGATGCCAACAACAGAAAGTCTACATACTCAAAGAAACTGAGCAACCCTCTACAGGATGAAAAATGTGTCAAGACAGAAATAAAGACTTCCTAGAATTCAATGTAAATGAATACACAGCATATCCAAACTTACCAAACACAAAGAATGCAGAGCTAAGAGGAAACTTCTTAGCACTAAAATGTACGAGAGAGAGAGAGAGAGAGAGAGAGAGAGAGAGAGAGAGAGAGAGAGAGAGATTGAGATTGCCTATAGTTCTTTACTTTTGACTTCCTCTTTCTTCCAAGCCAGCCACAAATCCTCCTTGTAATTCCACCCACAGTATCCTCTTCCATTTCTGCTACCAGCCTGACCAAAACTCAGCTTTTATAGTGTCTTTCATTAGTAACAGAGATAATTTCTCTTTTCCCTTGTCATGTACAATGATCATGGGCTAAGGGAGTGATAATGGGAACCGAGATCTTGTCCATAATATCTGTTATTTCTCATAGTGACCAACTTCCTATTATAACCAGCCTGGGCCCCAAGTATGTCTTATCAATGTCTTGTCATTTTTTCATAATATTCATATTCAGTTGAGCCATCCTAGTGATTTAATTTTTATTCCTAACCCTAGGATGCTGAGTAAAGTAGGAACTCATTCTAATGTATGCACAAGGACTTTTAGTAAATTATTTTCTGTTTGAATATTGCACTAGTTCTGTAAGATGCAAACTAATGGGCTCTAGCCCATCCATCCCTCCAACTGATGGTCGAGGGAATTTTCTGTAATGCAACTCTGTTCAGGCTGATGAGCTGTATGTAAAAGCTCGGGATGGTTTCCCATAGTTTTCAGGACAAGTTTCCATGTTCTGTGCCAATGAAAGTAACTTTGTACCATTTCTCAAGCTTCAATCCCACAGAAAGCTCTCCTCAAGCTACACTAAGTCAATCTCCTGTTCACTGATTGTGCCATGCCTTTCCGTGCTGCCATATCATATGCACACAGAACTCGTTTATCTTATGCCCATCACACCTTCCCGTCCTCATCCTCCCGGAAATATTTCAAATATCAGCTTGTGAAGATGTCTCGGTTCCATTCGTCTCTCAGACAAAGTTATTCATTCTTTCATAGAAAAATCTTTATCTGCCATTCAAATCACACTAAATTTATGATTATGTGCCCTTGGGGCTAGAGGACTAAGATTTCTCTCTTTCTTTTCTCCTGACTTGTAAGGGAGGTAAGTACACACTACATCCATAGTATTCATTTGAATAATTGTATTTATTCTAGATAAGTTATTCTAGTTTGAGTAATAGATCAGTTGAATCAAACATTCAATACTCAGAGATTATGATTCCTTTTGTTGTTGTTTGGTTTTGTTGTGTTTTGTTTTGTTCTTTGCGACAGGAATTTTCTCTGTAGTCTTGGCTGTCCTAGGACTCACTCTGTAGACCAGGCTGGCCTTGAACCCAGAGACTTGCCTCTGTCTCCTGAGTGCTGGGCTTAAAGGTGTGTGCCACCCACTGCCCAGTATATGATTGTTATTCTTAACCCTGCAAAATTTGAAGTTTTCCCAGACTGTATTCAGTTGTGTTTCCTTTAGTTAGAATGACCCATATATTAATGAAAAATAATATGACCTCTATAATATTCTTTGGTACTTAGTAATAATTAAAACATGTCATTAGATGATCATTTTCCCATCTGGTAAAACAGGTTGCATATAGTAACACAGAGCTTGACTACTTTTCTAAGAGTCATGGAATTTTTTATTTCACTTGGCTTTGTTGCTTCCTGCTTTGTATGCAACCTGGTTGTCTCAGTAGTTATTTTTTCTAGTTTCTTTCATCATGCCAGGTTTGTATCTGCATTTGTGCCATAATGGAATGCAACATAGAGAGGAGATGAATTTTAATTGCCTCTGTATACTAGAGATACAAAGCTGTGCCTTCATGTGCAGAATATCACACTGATAGAAACCGTGAAGCCAACTGGAGGACTCTATATGGGAAGCTGTGGAGAATTTAATCATCACTAATTAAATATATTAAGTCCAGTTATTTGAGATGTTATATTTTTCTCAGTCCAAATTGATACAAACGACTATATCCCCTAATCAATAGTCATATAGCTTGCTTATTTTCCTTATACAAAATGTTTATGTGATCTGAATATGATCCTTTTCTAAGAAGTGGATCACTGTCACTCTTTTTACTTTAAGGAGAGTTGTTGAAACATCTTTTTGTTACAGAATGTAGTTTTATTGCATATAAATTAAATTAAACCTCATGTATTGGGTTCTATAGCTAATTCAATTATTCCCATTTAAAGAATGAATGATGGGCCTTTTTTTTCTCTGTTGAATACCAAAAGCATTCTGAATTTAGAAGGCTTTCCTTCCTGAAGATTAATTCCTTCTTGGTATATATGTACAAGAAGCTTCCACAGTTACATGATCGGTGGGGGAGGGGGTGTCTCTGGTGAGCACAGGTGCACTTGTGACTTCTAACAGCCCAGGGTCTGTCTTAAATTACTCACGTGCTAAGGTTTCTGGAACGATTCATTTATAGGTAAGAAATGTCTTGTTGACATTATGCAGGAGGGATTATACTCAGCCTTAAGAAGAACAAGGTTTTGAAAGTCAAGGACTAAGAACACTGATTAGAAAAATATAGACATAGAGAAACAGATCAAACTGCACATGAGTCTTAAAAAAATTCCCCCAAAGAAAAAGAATGGCATGGAGTTAGAAAGTAGGACCCCTCCCTACCCCAGTGATTCATTATATTGAAACATGTGATTGACTTGCAAGGAAACCTTATTTGACCCTCCGTCCTACTTGATCCATGAAATAACTGAACCCCAGACTGTGGCAGCAGCTTGCTCAGACTTGCAGGTCATTTGTAGCTGAGTCAGGACTATCCTGACACCTTCTGGGTCAGTGTGAGCTTTATCACATGCTGCTGCTTTTCTTTGCTGCTTTTCCCCCCTTTCATATTAAAGCAATAGCCTGAGTCTTGGAATTTAATAAAAATTTACTTTAAAAATTATTGATATTTTCGCATTCTTCTTGGGTGCACCTCATCTGTAACAGCAGAAGGGGTTAGCTAGTAACATGTTGGTTCTTAAGGAAACCTTGCTACTTTTCAAAAGGAACGGTTTGGGAAATGCTTTTTCCATGCTCAGTAGAGTGTAGAACCCTGGTATGTGAGAGAAACCTCTTTGTACTGTATGAGAGAGCCTTTGTTGCTTTACACTGTCGACCTTTTGAATGGAAGGGAGGGGGGGATGAGGCTATTATGCTCTTTTGCATTTACAATTCAGAATTATGTCCTTCATAATGCTGAAAGAAATTTCATGATGGGATATTAGAAGGTGTTAAGCCCACTCAGGCAATTATTTATCAGTCTATTTCAAACCTTTCCACGCTGAAAAAAAAGTGATGAAATAAAAAATGAAATAGTGTACAATGAATTTGATGAAATCTTGTAAGTGCTTCTGGTTGCTAGGGCAACGTCTTCTTTTGTCTCTATTTAATGTGACTTTTTTCTCTGTGGCATGACTTCTTGGGAGTAGATATTTATTTTTAAAGAGAAACAAAACTCCGAGCTTATGGCAAAATAACAAGCCCTCTCACTCCAAATTATTTTTCTTGTATAAAATTCAGATTAAGAAGAACTACTTCCTTACTTGCAGGGATAGCCTTAGGCAAAGTGGAAAATTAGTCCAAGTTCAGCTTTTGAAGCCTTTGTCCTTTTTGGTGTTTCATCCTCATCTTTCGGTGTCTTGAGATTGCTTTTTAGATGATTTTTAGAATACCCTGCCAACCTCCCCCTGTACGTGAAACCTCAGTACCACCCACACTTCCAAACCCAGCCCCATTGTCTTTATCTTGTGCGCATCCTTTTGGATATTATTCACTACTTTGTAAATGGCCTGCTGGCTGAAACAGTTGACTTTAATGTATGTTGATTTGTTCACATATTTGTCTCTTAGCAGAATCCTTACATATAAATTTATTTTGCTGTAGCAAAAGTTTACCTCTGAGTTTCTCAACTCTGGCACTATTGACATTTTAGAAGAGTTACTTAGCTCATTGTTACAGGTTATGTCTTTTACACTGTAGGATAATTAGTAATATCTCTGCCTCTATCCAAGTGCTGCTAGTGGGAAGTGGTCCAGTTTGACTTCTAAAATGAGATTGTACATTGTTAAAAGTCAAGTGTGGATCCAGCTATCACTCATTTGAAAGCCATTACTTTATCCTAAAACTTTGGTTCTCTACCTGTGGGTTGCAATCCCTTGAGAGTTGAATGACTCACAGGGGCCACCTAAGACCATTGGAAAACACGGATATTTACATTACAGTTCATAACAGTAGCAACATTACAGTTATGAAATCGCAATGAAAATTTATGATTGGGGGTCACCACAGCATGAGGACCTGTATTAAAGGGTTGCAGCATTGGGAAGGTTGAGAACTGCTTCCCTAAAGAAATCACACTTTTTTGACCATTTTAGTAGCTGTAAAATGGACAATGGGAAGAATTGTACCTGTAGACATAATAATGCATTTACATGTCTTAATGGTAGATAGTATGAATCTTTTAATGATCAATGTAGTTGGTTTTCTATCCTTTGTTACTAAGCATAAAAGTGTAGTGTTTATACTTCACTTACCTAGTTAATAATTTTGATTATGTTATTGAACCATCATTTTAGCTATGAAAGTAAATGAATGATAGCAAACATATACTTCCGTGTTACCACCCTAAAGCCCATGCTTAAATATTACTCTTATTTCATGTAATTTCCTTGTGCTTTTTTCCTAGAAGGTAACCTGTCTCATGTCACCATAGATGAGTTTTATATTTTCTAGGATTTCCTACAACTAGAATCCTATAGCATGTAGACTCTTATGCCTAGATTTTGAGATTCATGTTTCATATATTGGAATTTTGTTGCTAAGTGGCAGCAAAATTTATTGTATAATACTACTTATCTATTCATGTATTGATGGACATGAGTTACCTGTGGGCTTTTATTCTTGTTGATGAATGGTGTAAAAACATTTATGTAAAAGTCTTTGTGGACGTAGTTATTTCTTTTATATATCTCTGTATCTACCCATATATACAATAATTAGAATTCATATATAATTCATGGTGTCTTTAACTAGTTTTGTTGATTCAAAGATGATCTTTCAGTCCTGAACTAAAATTCTGGAAACTTTAAGAGAAACAGAAAGCATAGAGCAAAAGCTTTGCATTCTACTTTCATCGAAGAAGCTGCTTCTTGCAGTAGACGGCAGTCAGCACAGAGACCCACAGCTGGGCAATGTGCAAGAGTAAAATATTGGGCTGAAGAGATGGCTCAGCAGTGAAGATCACTGACTGCTCTTCCAGAGGTCCGGAGTTCAATTTCCAGCAATCACAAGATGGCTCACAACCATCTGTAATGAGATCTGGTGCCCTCTTTTGGCCTGCAGGCAGACATGCAGGGAGAACACTCTATACACAATATAAATAAATCTTTAAAAAAGAGTGAGAGACTTTGAAATGCTTGACTCAGAATGAAATGTCTTTATCACATGTCCCTCCTCAAGGTCAGGGATCAGTGTGGAACGGGGAGAAGGAAGATTCTATGAACCAGAGCTGGTAGATGATTTTAGAGTAACATTGTTCAAATGTACCAAGGCTGATGACACATATATAAACTCACAGAAACTGTGACCTGCACAAGTTCAAGGCACATAAAACTATAGCACAGAAGAGAGGAAGTGGGCATACTTCTAGTATACTACTGGCTAGTCAAGAAGCTAATTGCAAATAATAACTACTGAGAGAGAAAGAGAAGAGAGTTCTTTTTTGGAGTGATACCATCTATATCAACCATATTCTAGGGTAGGTCCTATACTCAAAAGTAGCTGACCAACATAAATCAGCAATTTTTTTTTTGGTTTTTGTGGGTTTTTTAGGAGAGAAAAACGAGAAGTTGAGTTACTAAGGAAGTGGATGATCTGAGAGCAGTTGAGGGGTAAAACATTGTGATAAAATATGACTGTATGGAATTATCAAAGAATTAAAGAATATGGACTTCGGGGCACTGGGAAGACTGAGGAAGGAGGATTGTGGATTCAAATTCATAAAGAGGG
Organism: Myodes glareolus; assembly: GCF_982192425.1. Taxonomy (NCBI): domain Eukaryota; kingdom Metazoa; phylum Chordata; class Mammalia; order Rodentia; family Cricetidae; genus Myodes; species Myodes glareolus. The sequence goes on along the minus strand of NC_142053.1, from coordinate 26,707,534 downwards.
ATCTGGAGAGATAGTTTAGGGTTAGTGCACTGTTTGCTCTTACAATGAACCTGGGATAGATTCCCAGAACCCAAATATATGGTGGCTAACATTAAATCTAGTTCCAGGGAATCTAATGCTAATTTCTGTTTTTTATCACCATCAGGCATGCAAGTGGTGCACAGACATACATGCAGGCAAACCATTACACACACAGAGACACACAAACACAAATTCACATACACATATGAAAAATAAATAATAATAACAACAAAAACCCTCACAAAGAGATCCTGAGTTTAGTGGCCAGTAGGCTTGAATACAAATCTTAACCCTGTTATTTAGTAACAGTGAACTTGGACCAATTCCTAAATGTCTTTACTTCAATTTCCTTACCTACAAAATGGTGATAATAATAGTGTTTTGGGGTTTCTAATGTTGTGTAAAGACACGATGATCATGACAACTCTTATAAGAAAACCATTTAATTATGGTGGCTCACTTGGAGTTCCAGAGGCTCATTCCATTGTCATTATGGTGGGGAGCATGGAGGCATGCAGGCACAGGTAGTGCTGGCTGCATCTTGAAGGCAACAGGAAGTTGACTGACTATCACATTGAGAGAAGCTTGAACAAAAGTGTGATCAAAGCCTACACCCACACTTCCTCCAACAAGACCACACCTACTCCAACAAAGCAATGCCTCCTGATAGTGTCACTCCCTTTGGAGGCCACTTCCTTTCAAACCACCACAAATAGTTACTTTGGAAAATTGTTTCGAGAATCTAACACAATAGTGCAGGCTAACATATCTTCGATAGGTCATGCTCTATGGTAAACAAGAGTTTTTAATTCTTGCCATTGCTGATTTTATTGAAATGTAAATATGGCAATAATATTGTTTTATAGAAAGTTAATCTAATCAGAGACTGTGGTTCATAAATGCATAACACAAAGTGGAATTGTAAGTTGTTAAATCAAGATAGGGGAGGTTAGCAGGCCTTTAAGTGGATATAATGAATAGAGCTATTAAATGTTCTGAGTGGTGGAGACAAGAGATAAGGATAATTTAAGAAGAATCCAAAAGGAGCTGATTCAGATCAGTTGTACTGTCTTTTAGAAGCAAAAACAAGAAATGTTAAGGATGATTGTAATTACTCGACCAAAAAAAGACTGAAACTAAACTGTTCAGAACAAAGGAGGGGCAGAATTATTCTCCAGATAGAGTTTAGAACTGGAATTCTCCATCAAATTCCTATGGATATCTTTCAAAAAGAAAAGACCTATGTTCTACAAAATACATGTACATATTTGCTTGCAAAATTCTGCCTATGTCAGGAGATAAGATTCCTTAAAACTCAGAAAATGGACTTCCTAAGACTGAACCAGGAACCATGACTTTTATAGAACTTGAAACTGAAGATTGGATAGAAATAAAAGCTATGTTTTATTAAGATTTCATTTAAATTATTTTTTAATTTTATGTGTATGAGTGTTTTGCCTTGTTGAATGTAAGTGTATTGTGTGCATACCTGGTGCCTGTGAATGCCAGAAGAGGGTATTAGGTTCTCTGGGACTGGAGTTACAGACAGTTGTATGCTGACATGTGAATTCTGTGAATTGAACCTGTGTCCTCTGCAAGAGCAGTCAGTGTTGTTAAGTGCTGAGCCATCTTCCAGTCCCAGATATTTTTTTTACTAGAAAAGCTGAGAGAAACTATTGCATATTAAATTAGGAATAGGAAATAGAGGTGAACTGAAAAAGAAGACAGAAATGACTTTTCTCTGACAAAGTAAAGCAGACAATGTCTATAGAGAAAATATAGAAGAATACTATGCATATATTAAAATAAGGTCATTGGATAACAGAAAGCTTTATCCCTGAAACTTCCCAGATATAGAAGCTGTTAACACAGGTTACAGCATCAAAGACCATTAGAGCTTATGAACTACATCTTCATCATTTTACTCAGGAGGGAGTTATCAGGAAGTTTTATGACTACTCAGTAGGCATTTGAGATTTGGATCTTTGTCTTATAGCTTCCAGGCAATTCTTAGTTTTTTTTTTTCTAATAGTCTTGCCTTGTCTTTTGTATTTAGAAAGCAGTCAAAAAAAAAAAAACCTGATATATGTTTTCAAGTACTCCAGATCTTTGGTACTTGGAGGCTTTGAAGGATTTTGATCTGAGAGTAACTGACTAAATTTATAATTATTAAGATAACTGGTGAGTTATAGTTTCATTTGCCATTTTCTTTGAATTGATTTTCATCAAGATGCCAGAATTCTATTTTAATATAATATGTAAATATATATTTTACTGTCTGAAGCTTATATTTGACTTTATAATTTATCTAAAAAGTATATAAGAAGCTATGTTGACAGTGATGAGGGTATATAGATTTATTGGTAAGTAGAAATTTCCTAGATATGTATTGTTATATTTGTGCTTTCGTTTTTGGGACAGAATCTTGCTATGTAGCCTTGGCTGGCCTGGAATACACCATGTAGACCAGGCTGGTCTTGAATTCATAAAGACCCATCTGCCTCTGTCTCCTGAGTCCTGTGATTAAAGAGGTACCTCACACCTGGTGGTTGTCTTTTTAAGACTAAGGAGAAAGATGGAGAAGGAGTCACAATTCATTTACCCCATGGGATTGAGATTGCAGAAGAGAAGTATTGCAAGAGAATAACTTTGCTTTTCAAAAAAAGTCACATTAAAATATAACTCAAAACTGAGCAATTTTAAAGGGATTCACAATTCTTATTATTCTAGAAGATACCCTTCTAGATACTCTAGGATGTGTTTACTGTCTGGTGCAGGATTCTGTGCCTTCGAGTTTTCCCTCTAATTGAATAACTTGGATGTATGAATCAAGCTGTCTCATTGAACAATGTTTTGGGTGTTACATGAGTAATAGGTATAAATTATGCTAAAATTTATGGAGAATGTAAAATTATTTGCATTTGGAATGATAAGGAGAGCAGTAATATAAGCATGGGGGTATGAACTTTCAAAATGAAGGGCTTTAGCAAATGAACCATGTGAAAAATTAGCTATAAAATAATTTTATATGTAAAAAATGGATAGCATATAAATGTAAATCGTACATATTACATATGTATCATATATTAATTTTTATAGAGGTTATATGGTATACAGTGCTTTGCAACTCTATATACATATATTTTGGACATATTTTCATGTATGTGTATGTAAGAATGAACCCATTTTAATAGTTGTGCTTTATAGCTAATTTTGTTATTTATTGTACATATTTAGATTTTGAAGACTAGTAGTATTACAAACAATGTTGCTAAATATGTTTGTATAGTTTTTTTTGGATATTATCATTATATTTTTCCTGTGGAAGAAAATCATTTGAAGTAAAATTTTAAGCTCTAAAGTATATGGAATTTCCATTTTGTCTTATATTATGTAATTTCCTTCAAATTCTTTCTAACTTTATAGTCACACCAACAGTTTATGCAAGTTACTCTTCATCTACATACTTCCCTGATTATAATTTCTTTTGCTTGTTGACATTGTTGTACCTGCACTATATTATTTTTAATTAACTTATTTGTTTATGAATTCGGAAGCATTATATGTGTTTATGAGTCATTTTCTTTCCTCTAGCAAATTTTGGCTTCTACATAGAATTTTTCTACTGAGTTGTTGATTTTTAGAAGGTGTTTTACATTAAAGAACTTCCATTTTCTGCTATAAGTTTAAAATAAACTATACTTTACCATTTGCTTTTTGTCTCTTGGTTTATTGATATTTTTAACAATCAGGAGTGTCAAATTTGTGTATAGCCAATCATTGACATTTATGTCTTCATAATTATTCCATCCTTTGTGTATAACATTGAGTAGAGAGTTCCTATCAAGGACATATGAGTTGGGAACTGTAGGCTGGAACTGAATGCCTTGCTAAGGGTGTTGGCTTTATGGTGCTTGACAGTGAGGATGCCCTATGGGACATGGGGAGAGTAGAACGATTATTAAGATGTGGAAGTAGCTAGAAGAGAAGGAAGAACAGAATCTAGAAGTTCAGTTAGGAGGCTGTTTTATTAGTAGTCAGACATTCTGACACCTGTCACATCTAGGCCATGACTGTAGACTCTGAGAAGGTCTGGTGACTTGTCTGGGTGCCAGTAGTGTCATACATCAATTTTATAAAGCATGGAAGTCTGGAACAGAGTGGCATACACCACTACAGTGGCTGGAAAATATTAATAGCAAAGTTAAACTATAAGGACTGGCTGCACACAGCTGGCTCAAGGGATAAGACCACGTGGTGCCAAGCCTGACAACTTGAGTTAGTTCTCTGGGCACACAAATGGTGGAAGAGAGAATCCACTCCTGCATGTCGTTCTCCGACATCTCCACCCCTGCCGTGGCACATGCATGCCCCCACCTCAATAAAAAATAAATGTAATAGAAATTAAGAAGGAGATTAATAGCAGATATAGATTAATTGTTAAACAACAGTCGGTCTATAGAGGGCTTTGTACACCCTTCAGGATCTCGACAGATTTTAAACAGAAAGAACCTAAATGGCCTACAATAAGTCTGATGGCCCTCCATCGAGATCCAATGAAGACTCAACAGTGAGAGGGACATACACTGGGGTAGGGGAAGGTGGAGTCACTTTGCGAAAGATTTAGGAACATCTAAACTATACATAATTTATGGAACATTTGAATTTTGACTAATTGTTTTCCCAGAGGCAGTTTTTAATAGGCGTGATAATACATTTCCCACTGGAATCCCCAGTGGAATAGCTGTGTAAAACTGGTGGGACAGAAGTAGGAAGCATTCCTTTATTAATCTGGAGTTGAATTCACTGGTCCTAAACTTGCTTTCTCTCCCCACACTGTGAAATTGGCATCCATCAATAACATCATTCATGACCCTGCAGTCATTTTTAAACTTGGTGGGGAGGAGCAAAATGAGGAAAGTTATAGCATCTCCTTGGGAATAGGAACAGTGGGCCTAGTGGGAATTGTGCTATGTGGCAATTCTCTCAATTCTCTGCCAAACAAATACTTTAGAATCACTGGGAGATTTTCAGTATTTATGAGAACACACACACACACACACACACACACACACACACACACACAAAAGACAGCAAGCTAATCAGTAATTGAATTCACATTCAGACGATAAGTTCTATACAGCCCCTAGGAATCAACATCATAGCATTCTAGTTCTCTGTGATGCTGTGATTTTTTTAAATACATTTTTTTGATAAATATTAAGTCAACACACTGGGAGAATGTTAACCCATGGGGACTGTTAAGGGATAAATCATGGAACAATTTCTAATCTATATAGAAGGGGATATTAGATGATTAATTATTTCCATGCAAATGTGAATTCTGCACTGGCGCCTGTCATGAAGCTGCCAGAGAATGAGACAAATAAGTCAAGAAGTGCAGTATCTGGCAGTGAAGCCAGAAGAGAAGTTGCTGTAGGAGACACCTGTGTTATTTGCTGAGATAAAGTAGACTGTCAAGGAGACATTGTTTGATCCATGGTAGTCACTTCTATTGGGTCTCGAGTTAGCACAATAAAATCTTGTTTTCCTTCCAGGTCCCTCTATCCTCCCTGCTTCCGGTGAAGTCAGGTTATCACTTCAGCTGCCTGTTCTCATATTACATCTGGGTCCATATCATAGCTTACTGCCTCATCATAACTTATGCGCAGTAGACATGTGATCACAATGGGGTGAGTATCTAGAGAAGTTTAGGTTGCATCATCCCTGTGAATATGAAAATAACGAATACTTGGAGGAGGATTTTATTTTTAATGTTATCTTAAGCCAGGAAGTTCACAGCTTGGTATGTTTTGACATGACAGATGGCTTTGTCCTCATGTCGTCTGCAGTCTGGTAGACAAAATGGACAATGAACACATAATTATAACCATTCTAGCTTTTTTGAGAGGGACAACACAGGCAATGAATCTTTATTTGTAGGATCTGTAGGCAAGAGAAAAAAATGTCTATTTTGAATGGGATTGTTGCCGTTACTTTTCTCAGAAGATATCCCAGAATTTTCTCAAGACTCTTCCTCAGTTTGCTTTTGAGGATGACAGCTTGGGGATGTGCTGGCCAGCCGCTGCGCAAGGCATAGCTTTCCCTTCTCTGCCTGCATTTTCTGACTGAACACTTCCCTTGTCTAGAGCTTAAGACATAGAGCAGAGGAAGAAGAAGAATATGGATAATACATGGCTCATATTTTATAACATGAAGTTTTATTTTCACATAGAAATTCATTATAGATTGTTTCAAAAGATTATTTACCCATAGAAAAAGACATCAAAGCTTTAATAAATAAATAAGTAAAAGATGGCTCTAACCACCTGCATTTGGGTATGACTCCTTCTTACAGGGCCTCTGCAGGGAAAACTTTCTTCCCCTCTGTTCTGGCACTTGTTGGTTTGCTTGATGGGTTTAAATTCACAAATACCACAGAAGATTTTTTTCCCATAGAATCTTCTGTGCCCATCCCTAAAGGGTCCATTGTACACTATCATTTTGGCTCATTTATGTAACTGGCTTGGCATGCTCACACTCCCCAGAAACGCAGGTGGCAGACGCCCAAGAAGCCCAGGGACTGGAGGTCATCGTGACGTCTGTTTTCCAGGAATCTTGTGAAAAAGTATCAGGTGCCAGCCATTGGAAGCTGAATTCTTTTCCTCACCTTATAAATTCTGACCTCAGGTTGTCTTCTCCACATAAACTGTCCCAGGGCCATGGTGCTTCCTGCCACTCCCGCAGTTTATTCTCTCTTGTCATAAATCAGTTCCTTACTGGAATACTCAGGTTTAGCCTGTACTTGCATTTACTGCTGCCTTGCCTATCAGGGACGACAATTTCTAACTCTGGCAGTCTTAATAGCATGCTGTTACAAAAGTGTGGCCTTTTGTCGTGGAGGTATTTACAAGCGTACTTGGTGGTGTCAAATGAGTTGTTGATTACAGATGGCTGTGGACTCACTTTTAGGTGGTGAAACTAATGCAGCTCTGTGTGCTTTTTGTTTATGTGTTTGGCACAGTTGCTAGGCTGGACTGGGCAAAATCAGATACTGAAAGTAGGGAGTCCAATTGCTTCCACTAATTGCCTTCTTCAAAGTGAACCTTATTTTTGTTGTCTTTCAGCATCATAACCTGGTGAGACAAGAATTATAATAAGAATTATCAGATTGGCAGCCTAAAATAGGAATTTGATTCTAAATTGGCAATCAGAACATTTCCTATGTTAGCAATTGCCAAGGGTTAGCATAAGCCAAGATATGGAAGCCAATAATTTATGGCAAGGAGTAGTCTAGGTTTATGCATGGTCAAAAGTAAATTAAATGTCTGAAATTCAGGCACACAGGCATGACGCAGAGAATAAATGATATCTTGGAGATCAAGGTAGGCAGGAACCCAGAAATATAAGCAGATAAAGACCAAGATGCTGAAGAAGCATTGAGGAAATTTCTACTTTAAGTCAGGACTCTTTTCCTTCTGGGCTCATTGATAGCTCATTTGAGTAGAGGTATCTCCTGATCAATGCATACACAGCTAAAAATAGATTCTCACCTGGCTAGTGCAGGGTTACCAAAAGTTGGAGCCAGAAATAATTCTCAGTCCACTGAAAGTTGTGTTGGAGTGAAGAGCTAGACAATAATCATGGCAATTGGTAATAAGAGCAGAACATGATTGTCAGGGATGGCTCAGTAGTTAAGAATGCTGGCTGTTCTTCTGAACAACCTGGGTTCAATCCCAACATGCACATGTGGCTAACAACCATCTGTAACTCCAGTTCCAGAGGCTCCAGTGCCCTCTTCTGGCCTCCACAGGCACCAGAAAAACTGGTGCAAAGAAATACATGGAGGCAAAGCATCTATACACATTAAATTAAATTCAAGTGAGTATTTGTCAGTGATAGTGGTGAGATTCAGCCAAGTACTACCACCACCAGTAGACCAAGGAGTCCCCTTCTTAGGGACTTCCACTCAGTTCAAGAGCAAGCAAATCAATAAAGCTCATTAATTATGTACAGATAAGGATAGTACATGCTTCATATTTAACATTCAAAGAGATGAGACTCCCTTAAGTGTGTTTACAATAGCAGTGGACACACTCCTGTGGCTTTCTAAATTACCTTGCTCAGAGGAAGTCATTTACCAAAAGCTTTAAAGATTAAGTTAAGTTTAAAGTTAAATTCAACCATGAAATAAAAAATGCATGAGTTGATTTACTGGTTTCATCTTTTAAATAATTTTATTTGTTTATCCGTTTCTTCTTAAACAATTTCCTTTCGTAAATTAAATTGTGAGGTGATTTTATGTGGTACTTCATTTATATTTAGGGCTCAAGGTCACAAATATTCTGTCCCCAAGCAAACTTAGTTTATTTGTTGTTTCTCAAATCCTAGACTGAGATGTCTTCACAAAAGTGAGCATGGCCTCTGTAGGCAATTCTGACTTTGCCCATTGTGTTAACATTTCTGGCGCCTAGTCAGACTGTAGAATGAGGGACATTTTGCCCGTTTGTCTTCTTCGTTACAGTGGTGGTTCTACCCTGCCTCATCTTGGCAAACTTCATCTCATCTCATCCTTTCAGCAGCCGTCTGTGGCTATCTAGTTTTGTCCATGGGAAATTGTCTCAGAAAACTTCAGCAATTTCTCTGAAGATGAGGTAGCAAGTATGTTGTAGAAACAAGATTCTGAATGCCTACACACCATTGCTTGAGTCAGAATGAGATAAGAGTTCTCTCAGCTCCATATTCCTCTCTACCCACAGGAGAAATCTGGCTCTGTATGAACAGAAATGAGCACAGTAAACATGGTAAAATGGCCAGCCTAGCTAATGATTCTAAAGACAGACTTTCAGAGGATGGTTGTTTAATCCATTGGCATTTTTCTGGGGCTCTGCTTTCTTCCTAGTAATACATTGGACCATCAGTAGTTTTCTTCTTAGTAATACATTGGACCATCAACAGTTTTCTTCCTAGTAATACATTGGACCATCAACAGTTTTCTTTCCTATATGTTTTTGTGAGAAAAAAATAGATAAGAACAGGAATGTTTAGCCTGCATAGATTATTCCCAACACTGTGTCCCATTTTCTTAATGTGATTAGTTCATCCCTTGTTTTTGATCATTAGGTTTTTTTTTTTAAAAAAAAAAAACTCCATACCTAGTTAGTTGCAAGCATGATTCAAAACAGCACTCCAGTGGTGTTGTATTCTTCCATTGCTTCTCTATTCCAGGGGAGGAACTTTGTTGCCCTTGCTCTGCAGAAGTCCTCCGACCAGTTGCTGCTTTTCAGGTAGCCTGAGGGTTCTGCCATATTCCTTTGGTTTTGGAGTACTTAACACTAAGAAACAGGTTTTCAAGCAATAATCACAATGTGAGCTCAAGAATCAGTTGCATATCCTTCACTTGGAGCCTGACTCTGTGAATGAAGATTTACGGTGTTGATATCTGTGCCTTTTATCACAGTAAACTGGATGATATGTATATGTGTCATAATAGCTTTTGATTAAGAGTGTTTCCAGAAGAACTCCAGTACCACTGTTCTGTCAGGTTCATTAGTCTTCTGAACTATCAAGTTAGTAAGCCTAATTTTCCTGCTTCCATCATTATGTGTAGCATATTACTTACATCCCAATTCCTTATCATTTTGACTATAAAATGGGGATAATCATTCTTGTGCCATTCTTGATCACATGAGTAAGAGGTGGATGAATGTTTTCTGCTGTAGAGTTCTTTGGGCTCTTTGTGGGGGTGACACTCTATTAATTCAAGACAGTACTATAGAGAAAGGATGGCTAGTAAATTTAGAGTTTGATCACCTCAGTTGAAGTTTATACAAGGTAATTTTTAGTGTTGGGCAGCTTTCAGAGGCTATGATAGATCTTTCCAAAGCCATTTAAAAGGTGTTCAGGCATATGCTGATATTAATTTAAGTAAAATATGGGATCCTCCTGCAAGCAGGGTAATTAAGGTAATTTATTATTGGTGCATATTCCTTTACTAACTAATCCTGAGAGAGGCCCCATCTTTTAGCCTGAAACAAACCATCTAAACTTAACTTTAAGGAGGTGGCATAGGGAAAATAGTCTTGAGACTCTCACAAAAAATTTCTGTTTCTTTCTCTTTTGAAAACTCTCCATAAGAGTGGGACATAATTGGTGGTCATCTATTTTGTTTTATTATTTTAAAAAGAGAACCATGCTATTGACTAGCCCACATATGGAAATAATGCTGGCACTGGAGGGTGAAACATAGCCCAGTGGGACTCCATATTCTCAGGCAGTCTTTCTTCTATCTGTGTGAAATAGGCAAGGTTTAAAGGATTTTCAGTGATGATGAGATTCTTCTTGGCCCCTGTGAGAATACTTCAGGAACAGCCCATTCTTCCTTTGCTACTTCATGGTGTAGAGTGTGCATATTGGGGCAGTGGGGTGAGAGTTGGGGGTGTTTTAGAAGCAATGGGAAGATGACTTTATGTGACTCTTCTGTTAAACTCTTTGAGCATATTGCCCTGCCGTCACTCTCAGACAGTATACTTGTGTGGGCTCTTCGAATGAGGCAAAATCTTGACAACCCAACTGAGTGTGCAGGCAATCATTGCAACTAAACCCTTCCACATTTCCCCTCTTGACTTCCCTTGAACTTTATGTGACTTCTTCCATTCATTCTTACTTTGTGAATTTAAATTTCTTGTTCTTCTCATTTAGAGGTTTTTATTGAAATCAATGTCCCTTCAAAATGATGAAAAGGAGAGATGAATTTGAACTGTTTAAGTAAATACCTAATCACTGATACATCAGACAACATCCCTTCATCCACTCAGAAACCTCTGAAAGGAAAGATTATGTCTGTTGCACATGATGGTTGACTTGATTAAAAAATTTAGTGGTTTTTTTTATTCAAATACAGTACCATCATCAAATGCTGGCATGAATATTTACAGAGTCATCAAGGGAAAAAGAAGCTTTTCAGAATTTTCTGTTAAATTTTGCGTAGGTTCTTTGATAGCTGAAACTGAGTTGTTAGCTGTTGTACTCCCTCCGTCTCGTTCACACCACAAGGTGTTCACAAGTGGGATTTTGGGGGAACAGAAGTTACACATACTGCATGTCCTCTGGCATTTGTCACCCCTGAATATAGGTGATTTGGGGTATTCAGTTTTTAGCCTCAGAGTTGGCATTTGTACTTATTGTGGCATGCTAACAAAGATGAAACAGCTGAAGCCAAGATGTGTATATAGTAGATTTTATGGAGCCACCATGTCTATAGTTAGTAAATAGCAAACCTGTGACACAAACCTAGGCTTGTCTAATTAGATACTGTGCTTCTAAACCCTAGATAACTAGGTTATTAGAGGCACCATCGTTATCCTCTCATGAGTATAATTGCACTGTGACAGACACTGCAGTTACTCATTGTCACATTTACCACATCACAGCTGAGGAAATGGAGACTTAAAGAAATCTCTCTGTGATTGTTAGCAAGTCACTTTGTTTCCCTGAACTTAAATCACCTACACTGTTTTTTTCAAAGCCTTTAAGAAAAATTTAGCTGTCAGGAGTATATGGGATGACAGTATTGTGTTTCTTCCATCAGACTAGGTCTGGAAACTCCCACCCCCACCCTTCCCTCAGTTCCCTTTTGCCGTCTGAAATTCAGTTACTTCATATTTCTCACTATCCTATTGTTTCTGCTAGTCTCCACCCACGTTTTCCCAAGACTCCTCTTCCACCATCATCCTGTCTTTTGTCTGCTTTTCATACCTCTCCTCTTTCCTATGAGCATTTAAGTATGCCCATATATCACCCTTCTTAAAAATTGTTGTTAAACTTCTCCCCCAAACCTCTGTGCTCTTTCTCTTAGTATTTTCTTTTCAATTGCAATGAAATAAATTTTTGAGTAAGCTAGACTTCTTCATCACCTACGTTTTCTTACCTTCCAGTCACCATTCATCCCACTGTGACCCGACTTCTGCCCCATCTCTCTGCCTATGCTTCTTAATCTTGCTGCAACAAATTATCATCCTAGTCAATGGCTTTAGGCAAGATTTCATTATTATCTTATAGCTCTATAGTTCTAATGTAATCTCACTGGGATAAACTTAAGATGGGGACAGGATTGCTTTTCTTTCTGGAAACAAAAGGGAAAAATCAATTTCCTTGCCTTTTGTAGCCTTAAGACTTCCTATGTTCTTTGATTCATAGCCACCCTTCCTCTATCTCTTCAGCCAATGGCATTGTTTATATATCTACTTTATATTTTCTTGTCATATCTTCCAAGAAAAATCTACTACAAACAGTACATATTTTTCACATTCCTTTCCATTTTTGGTTCACAGTATAGCCCTATTTTAGGTTTACATATACATTCCAGGATCGAAAGACTTTTAGGTTGGCTCCTGGGTTTTGTTTTTATGAACATTGCAACAGGGATTATCCTTGCACAAATTCCGCACTGTGAACATGGGGAAATGTGTCTTTATAGTAGACATCAAAAGAGAGCATTCTAATGGCACTGATAATGGGTCCATAATGAATATTATCCATTTTCTTGTTTGTCTTTTTACCATCTTCTCAATGGAAAGGACTATGATTTTATAGTTTTAGACCTTGACAGAATCTAGTATGTAATAAATAAATCTTGGGCTTTGTATGTGTTAGGAATATTTATTAAGATGAGCCTCTCCACCGGTGCAAGGAACTCCAATCAAGCCAAATTAGACCAAATCAAAAATGCCCACATTTAATGAATGCTGTACTTGGGTGGCTAGGAACATGGCAAGGAAAAGACAGAGAGAGCACACGCAAAACCCGGCTTAGGCAGATCCTGGCACATGTGTCAGGTAAGGATTTATTGTCGCCTATTACTAGGAGTCATTGTTAGGGTTATTCTTATAGATTCCATGGAGTTTCCTTTTACTAGGTGTTTACTCTGCCTCCCAAATGCGCCAAAATTCCAGTACTCCCCCAATTTGATCCCTTCTTTTCCCACCCCCACCCACCCCCACCCATGAGATCTAATCTTTTTCCTTGTCCCAAGGAGGTCCTTGAGTCCCCTCTTAAGCCCTCTTTGTTGTTACTTAGTCTCTTTGGATCTCTAGACCATAGCATGATTATTTTGTTCACTGTACAGCTAATATCCAGTTATAAGTGAGTGTATACCATGTTTGTATTTCTGGGTCTGGGTTACCTCACTCTGGATGATTTTTTTTCTTGTTCCATCCATTTGCCTGAAATTTTTATGATATAATAGTTTTAACAGCTGAGTAATACTCCATTATGTAAATGTACCACATTTTCTTCTTTTTTTCACAAATCCACTTTTATTTATTTACTTTTCATTGGTTTAAATCCAAGGTGGGTACAGCATCAAACGGATTCTGTGTCCAGTGGCCTTTGCGGGAAGGTTGCTTCGGAATTTGGCACGGACCATGCCACTGTTTCCATGGGCCCGAGTAACTTTCCCCCAGATCACTCTGGTTTTGTTTGGTTTGCCTCCAGGTGTCACCGTGTTGTTTTTCGCTTTATAAACATAAGTGCATCTCTTGCCCAAGTAGAATTCAGTTTCATCTCAGGCATAAACGCCTTCAATTTTAAGAAGAGCCGTGTGCTTTCTCTGGTTCCGGAGACCTTGCTTATAGCCAGCAAACGTGGCGTTGCACCACAGCCTTCCAGACATAGTGTCTTCTAGAAGTCCTGTTCCCAGCAGGCCTCCACAGACGCCAAGATGGCCGAAAGACGTACCACATTTTCTTTATCCAGTCTTCAATTGAGGGACATTTAGGTTGTTTCCAGGTTCTGGCTAGTATGAATAATACTGTGATGAACATATTTGAGCAAATGTCTTTGTGATAGGGTAGAGCATCCTTTGGGTGTGTGCCCAAGAGTGGTACAGTTATATCTTGAAATAGATCTATTCTCAATTTTCTGAGAAATTGCCATATTGATTTCCAAAGTGGCTGTACAAGTTTGCACTCCCATAGGCAATGGAGGAGTGTTCTTGCTCCACATTCTTGCCAGCATGAGATATTTTTGTTTTTGATCTTAGTCATTCTGACAGGTGTAGAATGGTATCTCAGAGTCATTTAATTTGCATTTCCCTGATGACTAAGGAGGTTAAACATTTACTTAAAATGTCTTTGGGTCATTTTAGATTACTCTGTTGAGAATTCTCTGTTTATATCTGTACCCCATTTTAAATTGGATTATTTGGTTATTTGATGTCTAGTTTCTTCAGTTCTTTATATATTTTAGATATTATCCCCCTATCACATGTGCAGTTGGTGAAAATCTTTTCCCGTTCTGTGGGCTGCCTTTTTGTCCTATTGGCAGGACATGGAGCTTGAACCAGCCATCTTCTGTAACTAAGCAAGGCCTCAAATGGAATTGTCATCAAATAGACCAGAGAGACTTCATCCAGCAACTGATGGGAGAAGATGCAGAGCCCCACAGCCAAACACTAAGCAGACGTTGGAGAGTCCTAGGGAAGGAGGAAGAATCAGAGGAACCAGAGGAGTCAGGGACACCATGAGGACATGACGCACAGAATAAATTGATGGGGCCTCATAGAGATCAGGAAGCCTGCAGGGGTGTGACCTAGGTCCTCAACATATATATTACAGCGGAGTAGCTTGGTGTCTTGTGTGATTCCTAACACTGGTAACAGGAGCAGTCACTGACTCTTTTGCCTTCTTATGTGACTCTTTTCCTTCTATTGGGTTGCCTCATCCAGCTTTGTTTTGATAGTATGTGCCTCGTCTTATAGTAGCATATTATGCCATTTTTGGTTGATGTCCCTGGAAAGCTTGCTCTTTTCTGAGGGCAGATGGAACTGAAGGGTGGATCTGGAAGAGAAAGGAGGTAGAGGAGAGACTGGGGGAGGTGAGGGAAGGTAAACTGCAGTTGGGCTATAATATACGATAGAAGAATAAAAATAAATTAATAAATCTTGTAAAAATGAAAGTAAAAAACATTTGTCTCTCTCTCCTTAAGAATCGGGTATGAGTAGACAACACAGAGGTCAGACAATGAATGCAAGATTGTATGCTATTTTCTATAGTGCAAGTGTGCCCTGGAGAACCTGTCAGAGTACAGGAAAGTAACCCTCAAATTATCTGCATGTAGGCTAGACTGGTATGTTGAAGAAGTCATATGTGAATTTAAAAGAGGCATATGATCTAACAGTTCATCTATTGAAGACAATTCATGCCAATGATTTGTGGTAATTTACATCAAAACTAAATGGAGATAATAATATATGATCAGTGATAGAAGTCCTTTTTCTTCAGGACCACCAGCCCACAAATAACAACATGGAGATTTATTATTAATTATACAAGCTCAGCCTTAGCTTAGGTTTGTTCCTAACTAGCTCTTATAACTTAAATTAAACATTTATATTATTCTATGTTCTATCATGGGGCATTGTCCCTCTTTCCATCTTGCACCTTCTGCTTCTTCTCTGTGTTTTCTGGCATCCCCGTGCGCCTAGATTTCTCTTCCTCTTCTTTCTCTACCCAGAAATCTTGCCTGTATCTGCTGGCTAGTTATTGTCTGCTCAGCTTTTTATTATACCAGTCACAGGAATATGCCTTCACACAGTGTACCAATGACCACAGCAAACAGGAAAATCATGGGAAAAATCCTTTGTGCTTTAGAGATGATTGGGTACCTCATAATATTTTTACTGCTTTTTATACAGGAAATCATTGAGGTTCCAGAAAGATGTTTTGCATTTCAAGGATTTAAACAACCAGTTCTTGTCAAAAACAAGGTCTTTAAGAATAGGTGGCAGTTTAGTGCAATGGCTGTTTAAAGTCTCCAAAATGCGTTCACAAACCCAAAATGGCAGGTCGACTATATAATACATCTAACATCTAAGGTTTCTTTTGCCTAGCACAACTCTATTACCCCTATCAAATATCCTGCATGTTAAATAATCATAATCACTCCCTTGTTTCAGGATAAATGCAAATATTGATTCTGCAAAGTAAGAAGGATTAAAGGCTTAACAAGCTTACACATGCTACTTCCATGCTGAAAGAAAAAAAACCTATTAAATTCTTATTTCTTGCCTGTACGCATTTCAATATGCTGTCTATGTCAGTGTGTGGAGGAAGGGTTCAATTTATAATGCATACTTAGATGCCTTGATAAGAAGGAAACATTTTATAGCTTAGTAGACAGAGGCACTAGATTGTAGCTCACACTTCAAAACCTTTGGAGATTAACACTCTACCTACTCTGAGACAGTTCATCTGTTGGTGTCAGCAATTGGCTGTTGGGTTCCCAGAAGCCGTAGGACAATCATGAGAATCCAAGGAGAATCTTGAATTTTGGCTGGACTTATGGGAGAGCAGGTGGTTAGGCATAATTAAGGTCTGATTCCTCATGGCCTCACACCAACATAATTAGGTGTCTTCAACCACTAATGAATCTCACACCCGTGTTGGGCAATTTAAATCATCCAAGAAAGCCTTGGCCACAAAGATATGTCTTACATCATACTCAGTGACAATGTGCTGGATGTTCTCTCAATTTCTGTCCCCAGAACATGCCAGTCCTCACAATTATAATCACCTACACTTTCACCCTAGGTCTCCTATTTAAGATAGTGAATTTGAGGTTCTCAGGGCAGTAGTTAAGCATCCTCATCATGATTTGAACTTATGAATCCGTCCAAAAGTTTAGATTTCTTTCATTCCTGTAACTTTTGTTCTTAATGCCTGAGTTTTATGGTAGATGCTATTTTGAGTCCACAGGGTTTCAGCCTTAGACTCTCTTCTAGCTTTCTTAGCCCATTGTATTCCTTTCTGCTAGTAGTACCAGACAAGCAGTTCTTAAATATCTGATGCTCCCATGTTCATCCATGAATTCACTAATTTCTGAATAACTGTTATGTGCTAAGAATTGTTATAAGTACTGGGAATATATTTTTGAGCAAGGGAATGTATGATCTGCATTTTCTATTATGTTCTTGGTGGGAAGGAATGAGCAATAGCAAATGTATAAAAACAAATAGCAAGTGATTGGTGATTTATAGATTTTGTTTAGATTTTAATGGTATTTTATTTAGTATTTA
This sequence comes from Myodes glareolus, assembly GCF_982192425.1. Classification (NCBI taxonomy): domain Eukaryota; kingdom Metazoa; phylum Chordata; class Mammalia; order Rodentia; family Cricetidae; genus Myodes; species Myodes glareolus. The sequence goes on along the minus strand of NC_142053.1, from coordinate 26,690,439 downwards.
AAATTTCTATACATGTATAAGACATATCATGATTGTACACTCCTCTATTGCCCCCTCAAACTCCCACAGGATTCAACACATCTCCTTATCAACTTCATATCTTCTTTTATTATTAAGAAGAGTATAATATGTGTATTACCTTGTTTGTTATTTTTAATATAATAAATTATTATAATTCATTTATTCACTGCGTCCAGTTAGTGATACATGTGTGCATGAATATGTAGTCATCCATTAGCGAATGAATAGCCACCTGTCTGTGATCACGTGCACCAAAGGAAAGTAACTGTACTTCTGTTAGTCCTTATATCTGCTAAAGGGGCCTCAGCTGGAGGTAGACAGTTGAGAGCTCCTCCCTGCCAAATGCTGGATTTCTTAACTGCCTTGAATTTGTAGGTTTTATATAGATAAATAAAATCATGTACACATATATGACATGAAAATAGAAATAAAATTATCTAGGGGAACAAATAGGAAGGGGAATTGAAGGTGTGCATCCAAATAGAATAGGGTCCCCAAAAGGAAGTACGTGCAGTAGAGCAAATCCCAGTGCCATTATCATTGGCTTCTCAGTCTGCCCCAATTTTCAGCCACATTCAGAGGGTCCAGTTTGATCACATACTCGTTCAGTCCCAGTCCAGCTGGATTTGGTGAGCTCCCATTAGTTTAGGCACACTGTCTCAGTGAGTGGACCAACCCCTCCCAGTCCTGACTTCCTTGCTCATATTCTCCCTCCTTTTGCTCTTCAACTGGACCTTGGGAGCTCAGTCCAATGCTCCGATGTGGGTCTCTGTCTCTATCTCTATCTGTTGCCAGATGAAGGTTCTATGGTGATATGCAAGATAATCATCAGTCTGACTACAGGACAAGACCAGTTCAGGCACCCTCTCCTCCACTGCCCAGGGATGGAGAGGGGAGGGCCTTAGACTTTCCACAGATCAGGGCACCTTGCCCTCTCATAGGACTGGAGGGGGGTTGAGTGGGGGAGCGGGAAGGAAGTGGGAGGAGGGGAGGAAGTGGAAATTTTTTATTCCTATTTATAAAGTAATAAAAAATTATCAGAGAAAAATAAAGAAAAATAGCAATAAAAAGGAAGGGGAATTGAAAAAGGAAGGGTGTTGAATGATATGAGAGGGTATATGGTCAAGGTACAATATTTACATGTGCAAAAACTTAAAATAATAAACTTAAAAGAAAGCTTCAGGAGATGGTACATGGAATGCAATGAATTAAAAGACAGTACACAGAGAAACTGAAAGGCTGTCTTTATTTGGACAGTCAGAGACACATTTTATGTGGGAGGTAGGTTTCAAACTAGCACTTGAAAGAAATGTAGGAGCCAGGCATATGAAAACCAGGAGGAAGAGAAGAGTTGGTGTAGGGATTGCAGGTCAATGGCAAGTTAGTGTGTTTGAAAAGAGAAAGAAGAGTGGCTTGAAAATTATATGATAGGTGAAAGAGGAGCATAGATATGAATGGTTAGAGAAGTACAATCACCTTCATTGTGTTCTGGATGTTAGGACTGATTGTGTGTGTGTGTGTGTGTGTGTGTGTGTGTGTGTGTGTGTGAGAGAGAGAGAGAGAGAGAGAGAGAGAGAGAGAGAGAGAGAGAGAGAGAGATTGCTTTATTCAGAAACAAATAGATTTAGGGCTTATTATCATATAGGTATGGTGATAGTTGTTTTTGAATTAAGGGAGAGAGAGAGGTGGGGATTTGGGGAGCATATATGTGTGCGTAGGGAGAAGAGACTTTTTGGATATGTTAAATTTGAGGTGTGCATCATATATGCAAATATAGGTGAAATGGGGTGTCTTAGGGTTTCTATTACTTTGAAGAGACACCATGACCACAGCAGCTCTTACAAAGGAAAACATTTAACTGAGGTGGCAGTTTACAGTTTCAGAGGTTTAGTCCATTATCATCATGGCGGGACATGGTGGATGGAGTTCAGGCAGACATGGTGCTGGAGGAGCAGTTGAGAGTCCTTACATCTTGACTCACAGGCAATAGGAAGTTGTCTGAGGTCTGAGACACTGTAGATGACTTGAGCATATATGAGACTTCAAAGCCCACCTCCACAGAGACACACTCTCGGCAACAAAGCTATACCTACTCTAACAAAGTCATACTTCCTCTAATAGTGCCACTTTCTTTTGGGGGCCATTTTCTTTCAAATCAACACAGGGAGTGACTGTGGAATAGATATGCAAATTTGATAATCCTTATTTTATTACTGAAATTAAATCCATATGATGTAAGATTTCTGGAGGGAATTTAGATTAAACAGTGTCACCTCGGTCTAACCCTTTAGACAATAAAACACTGAGAAATCAAGCAAAAGAGGATAATTGGAATAATAGGAGGAATACAGTACATAGTATTAAGGCAGTGTTTTAAAGAAGAGAATATTGCCAACTGTGTCAAATGCTATTGCGATGTCCAGTAGAATCAGAGTATGACCAGTCATTGGATACTACTACCTCCAGTGCTGCTGGGAATTTCGAACATAGTGGTTTCAGTGGTAATAGTGTGGGCACAGGTCCCAATCAAATGGGTTGAAAAGAAAATAAGATAGTGATGAGAGAGAGAAAGATAGACGGTTCTTCAAAGAAATGTTACTGGGGAAGAGATCAAAGCAACAGGCATCGTTATCCATGGTTTTACTCTCTACTGTTTCACTTACTTGAGGGCCAGTAAGCTCGAAATATCATTAAATATGAAGTTCTAGAAATGAGCAATTTATGTGTTTTAAAATACATTCAATCCTAAGTAGTGTAATGAAATCACTGAACATGAACCATCCCTTTGTCCAGCGTATCTGTGCTGTATAGGTTACCTGCCTGCTATTTACTTAGTTGTTATGTTCATTATCACTTTAACCTCATAGTTTGTGCTCAATGATAATTTACTTCATACTGGACCCTGAACTCAAACATTGTGATATAAGAAATTTGGGTATGCGAAAGACAAGCTATCCAAGGGTTTCTTTAAGTGAAAGGGTGAAAGTTCCCAAATTCATAAAGGGGAGAAGTGATGAAATTTTTAAGATCTATGGCAAGAATAAATCATCTGTCGAAGTGAAGAAGAAAAAGAGAAACTCATAATGGTTTTTCTGTTACTTTTCACAGCAACAGTTGTAACATGATGCATAAGTACTCAACATGGAAAAGGCCTGCAAATTAGGGTTGTGCTGCAAGCTGAGCTTTTAATCCTATGTTAAGATCTTTGGGATATATCCTCCTCAGATAAGGGTAGATAACTATATACAGAACAGGTGAAAATTAAGTTTTTTTTACTTTGTTTCTTTTTAGGGGAGGGGTCTTCTTTCTTGAGACAGGGTTTCTTTCTGTAGCTCTGGCTGTCCAAGAACTCACTCTGTAGACCAGGCTGACCTCAAACTCAGAGATCTCCCTGTCTCTGCCTGGTGATGGGATTAAAGGCATGCATCATTAGTATGCAGTGATTCCACTCAGAAAATAGTGGAATAGAAACTGAGCTTGTAGAAGATAGCACAATTATAAGATCAACATTTTTGAATAGGAAAACAGGAGGTGACATTGAGAGCACAGTAGGGGTTCACCTATCTGAGTCTCTCTGAAGATGCAAAAAAAACTTAAGTATTTTTATGTATGACTAACTTTATTTCATTTACAGTGTCTTAATTATCACTCTCATGACTATTCACATGATGCAGAAAAATTGTCTGTATTCTGTCAATCATATTTTAAATAAACGCTGATTGGCCAGTCAGAAAGTATAGGTGGGTCAACCAGACAGAAAGTAGAGGTGGGGCAATGAAAACAGGAGTATTCTGGGAAGCAGGAAGTTCCCTCCACAGTCCAGCCCAGATCACCGAAGAAGCAACATGTGAGCTGCCAAGCTGAGAAAGGTACTGAGCCATGTGGCTAACATAGATAAGAACAATGGGTTAATATAAGCTACAAGAGCTAATAAGTAGCCTGAGCTAATGGGACAATCAATTTATAGCTAATGCAGACTCTCTGTGTGACTTTCTTTGGGGCTTGCCGGCTGTGGGGAACCGGGCAGACAGAAACCCCAATAAGCGGGCCCTCATTGTTACATTCCCATATCTCAAACTTTCAGATGACCTATCATAGTTTGATCTGGGTGTCTGGGCACCAGGCCACTACTTAGTCTGCAATCAACTACAAGTAGCTTTCCAGGCTTTGAATGCAGCCATCTTAGAGTTTGAAGAAGATCATGCAGGTCCTTGTAATCATTGCAAAATTTTTGATTTTTATTTTTAAATGTGGTGTCAAATTGCTAAAAGCTTTTAAGCAAGAGATGACATGATTTCCTCTATGTTCATTTTCATTTGAAGATGGTGATTCTTGCTGGTCTGTGTGCAGCAGATGGAAAGGGACAGTGGTAGATGATGAGAGAGCACAAAGGAGGTTTCTGTAATATTGTCAGCAAAAATTGGCAGTGTTTCATGCCCATTAGTGTGGTAGTGATGGATACAGACAGAAGTAAACAGATTTGAGCATTTTCCCAAGTTAGCTCTCAAATGACCAGGTAACTTATTAACATTTACCTAGCATGATGCTGCATACCATTAATCCCAGCACTGAGGAGGCAGAGGCAGAGGCAGACTTATCTATAAGTTTTAGTCCAACCTGGCCTACATAAGGAGTCCCAAGTCATCCAGGGATACATAGTGAGACCCTGTCTAAAAACAGCAACAGTACTGCTTAAATGAAATAGAAATTTAGTCAAATAAAGAGTATACAGTTAAAATTTTAGTTGCTAATACATAATCAGAGACACTTACATGGTAAAGAAATGGCCCATATTGAAATACTTGGTACATAGTATATACTCAGTTTTAAAGTGCATGGAAGGAAAATAGTTAAATAAATTGACTCATTATTATGATATACTTTAAAATATAAATGCAACTGAAAACTATTTCTTGGAACATTTTAAAGGAATGAATATATTCCAGATCATTACAATTATTGTGGAATGTTTATACTACAAGTATCATTATGTATTATTGTCTTCTAAGGGATAAGCACATATACAAAAAATCATTAGAATTGATTTTGAACATGTGTATATGCTTAGGCAAGTGTACCAAGGGCTCTGCCTATTTATAATCCTATATTTTGGTATTTCAAAAGTAATTCCAAGTATCACTCAAGGCAAAAGAGTTGGCTTAGTCCTACAGTGTAACCATCACCACATTAGATACTGTGTTTATGAAGCTTGCATTCTTAAAGACTACTATAATAATTGATTAGCATAGGCTACCGCACCATTTCCAGAAGAATCAAGACAATAGAAATTACAGAACAAGTCTAAGGTCCCACTGGGGTTGACATTTATCTAGTGCTGTTTTGGGACTGTATAATTTTCGTATGTGGTTTTTTGGGGATTCCTAGGAGATAAGGATGGAAAATCAGGGTAGGATAAAATCATGAGAAATGTTTGTAGCCTTCACTTGTTAGTCAGACCCTAACCTTGATTTCAGCAGGGAGCCACTGTAGGGCTTAGAGTAGAGGCATTTAACCTTGATTTGCGTTCAGTTCTTGAGTGTAAAAGTCACTTTGCTTATGGGGAGTACCACAGAGACAAAGTCTAGCAGTGAACCTTTTGGAATTCAACTATAGTGGCTACTTTATTACTATTTCTTCTCATATAGCCTCCCCACTCATATTAGTGAACTCAAGGAGGCATTTACTGAAGGACTGCTAGGTGGAAGGCACTGAGCTAGATACGCCTCTGTTATTTCTTTAGCAGGGATAACAGATATAAATCCTTGGGGAGTAAGAATTTGAAAATGATTTTTTTCTTTAACACGGGCTGAAACATTTATTTTTTGTTATTTAAACTTTTTTGCATATTTTAAGCAAATTCTTTCCCCTTTTTCAGTTCCTCCCAAATACTTCCCAGTACTCTATGCACCCAAATTCATCCTTCCTCTGTCTTTAAAAAAAGTCCACAAACCTTCCCCCTGGGGAAAAAAAAAGATCAAAACAGACAAGCAGAACCAATAAGGTTAAAAAAAAATCAAAGCAAATCAAAATGAAACACACACACACACACACACACACACACACACACACACACACCCCAAAACAAAACAAAATCAAAACAAAAATCACATGAAGTCAATTTTGTGTTGGCCAATAGTAGTTGACTTGCCCTGGAGTGTAGTTGATACATCCAGTGACACTCTACTTTTTCTTCCCTATTGATCCCAGAAACAAATATTTAAATGTTCTAATAAAGTTCTTCTCTGTGGATTATTTATTCATGGTTGAAATGGACAATCTAGGCTTTGAGTTCCTTCCCAAGACTACAGTCACTTCTGCCATCAAGCAATGCCATTCCGTTTGCCAGTTCACTGTTGCCTCCAGGATCAAATCCAAATGTTTTAATTTGGCGTACTTGACTCTTCACTAGTCTGGGTTCAGCCAGCAATTCAGTTGTGTTTGTTCTACCCTTGAACTCATTGTTCTACCTCCACCTGCCCCCAGCTACAAGTACTGTGACTACGGAGCATGCTTGAGTTATAATTATGACTTTGTTAGTACATCATGTTATTATTTCTTATCTTGGTGACTTTTGTATGCCAATGAAATTAATGGTACTGTGTCAAATTTAAGTGAATTGGGACAAAAAAAATTCAATGTTGAATTAGACTAAAATTATTTTTTATTAAAATATCTATTATTTTTAGGAAGGTACCATGTCCTTATCATTTCTGTCTCTGTCTGTCTGTCTGTCTTTACTTTTAGGGCCTAGGAGAGTGTCTGGTAAATAGTAGATGGCCAGTATAATTCTTCAGGTGAATAAATAGGTGCACCAAGAATGAAATGTGCTTTTTGTATAACCCAAGCCAAGAAGAAATAAGAAGCCAGGAAGAGCAAAGTAGTAGGCAGTAAGAGGAAAGTGAGTATGGGGTGTACCTGTAAGTCAGTAGGCAGAGTTTTTGATTATCTACTCCTGTAGATCATCTGCCTCAGTGCTCCTTCCACTGGTGTGTATAATTGAGAGCAAGGAATGGATCTTCTGGTTAATTGGTTTTTCTGATTAACCAGTAGTTGCCTGGAAAGCTTTTACTTTTTTTAGGGAAAAAAATCTTCTCTAAGATATATGAAATACTTCTTTCATAGCACAACCTAATGCCAGAAATAAATCTCATGATGAAGAGATTTATTCTCTCTTCATAAAGATATTCAATCATAATAGAGATATGATTCAATCATAATAGAGATATCTTCATAAAGATATTCAATCATAATAGAGACTAAAGATAGCTCTATTATAACATTGGCAATTATTTAGTAAGTACACATTAGATGCAAGCCTGTGGAAGATATAAACATGAGATCCGCAGAATGCTATGGGAGCGATTCATGAAGGAAATGGTATAAATGTTAGAATTTGAAATATGTCCGATACATAGGTCATAGAAAAATGGAAGGGACAAAGATGTGCTCCAAACTGTGTGTGAACTAGTGAGGCATAGAGAAGAGATTGTACCCTGGGATTGTGGAACATTAGCTATAGCTATAGAATGAAGAGGGCTGTGCCTTTGTACGCTTCTCTGTGGCTGTGATAAAACAATTACCAAACTATCTTGGGGAAGAAAAAAGGTTTATTTCACCTGATACTTCCAGGTCACTGGCTACGGAAGTTTAAATGTATTGGCCTCCATCATTTCATAGTGAGTGGTACTATTAGGAGGCATAGCTTTGTTGGTGTGTATATGGCCTTCCTTGTTAGAAAAAATGTGTCACTGTGGGGGCAGTTTTTGAGGTTTCCTATGCTCAGGATAATTCCCAGTGACTTCCTGTTGCCTACAAGATGTAGAACTCTCAGCTACCTTGCCAGCCATATGTCTGCTTACATGCCACCATGCTCCCCACCATGGTGATAATGGACTGAACCTCTGAAACTATAGGCTACCACCTCAGTTAAATGTTTCATTTGTAACAGTTGCCGTGGTCCATGGTGCCCCTTCACAGCAATAGAACCCCTAACTAAGACAAAGGTTGGTACCAGGGACTGGGGTATTGTTGTGATAGGTCAGACCATGTTTTTATTTGGGGGAATTTGGACATTAGGAGTTAGGGTTTGAAAAGCAGTAGAGGCTTTAAGTATTGCTTAATGGACTGTACCTACTGGAAGCCTGGATGACAGTGGTGTTGAGTTATTTAAAACTGTGGGGGCTCACTCAGAAGTTTCAGAGGAAAAGAATTTTAGTATATTGACTGGAGATCATTCCTATGATATTTTGGTGAAAAAAGTGGCTGCCTTTTGCCCTTGTCTGAAGAGTCTACCTGAGGCTAAAGTGAAGAGTTTAAGAATAATTCTGTTGGCAGAGGTAATCTCAAAATAGCCTATATAGACTTTGTTATGTGGTTGTTAGTGGTAACTCTAATGAAGATTTATAAAGAAAAGGGGCAAGCTGAGCAAGGTAGATTATAAAATGTAACACTTGAGGATAAAGGAATGGAGTTAAGTAAAATGAAGCTCCATCCCAAGTTCAAGGAGATAAATGGATTAAAAATGGAATAAACAGAGTGGTGACCTAAGGTCAAGATCCCACCAAGCTAAGTTTCCCAATTGTAAAAAGAAACTAAAGGAAAGTTTGGAGCCGGGTGTGGTGGTACACACCTTTAATCTCAGCACCTGGAAGGCAGAAGCTGGCAGATCTCTGAGTTTGAGGCCAGCCTGGTATACAGAGCAAGTTTCAGGGCTGCCAAGTTTAGGCAGTGAAGGACAGAAAGTTGGTGAAGATGTAATTGAACAAGGGGAGCATGTTCCAGCCTCAACAAGCAGCAGAACATGTCAGCTTCAGCCACTTGGTTCTCCCTTTAGAGTTAAGGATAAAAGAAATGGGTTTGGACTTTGCCTCTGCTCCTAAGGAAATCCACTGAGGCCAGGCATGTGTCAGAAGTGTCCCTGAATGGAGACCTAGAGAGGTCATTGCATGAAGTTATGAGGTTGAAGCCTGGATGGCCTTAGAGACCCAAAGATGTTGGAGATGCCAGAGCTGTGGGATACCTGATGAGGAAAGCTGCTAACAGGGAGGGGAACCAGCCCAAGAGAGTGGCATCTCGCAGCTCTAAGTAACCCAGTTCCAAAGAATGCATTGCCAGTGCTCTCTCCTGGTCTCTGCAGGCACCAGGAACACATGTGGTACACAGACATATATGCAGGGAACACCTATACACACACACACACACACACACACACACACACACACACACTCTCAAGGACATACTAGACAAATGAATAAGATAGATACAGGGTTATCTCACCAGCTCATTCAGTCAGTCATTCTCTTATACATTTATTAGCTAAATCTACAAGTATTAAGCCATGATTTATTTTGGCAAGGCATTATTCTAGCCTGGAGAAGAAATGTCAATATGAAGGAAAGCAAGCTGAAAGAGTGGGTGGAGAGATAAGAAGAATGGAGACGGAAATCACGGAGAAGAGTGCAGTTTCGATGTTACAAAGGTAGAAACTGGACCAATTCCAGATCTCAACCTCGAATTGTGCACAGTTTGACTGGGATGCAGGAACCAAGATTGGAATTTTTTTGCTGGGATATTAAGAGCATCGTCAGGACACAGGACAGGTTTTAAGACAAAGGCTTTGGGGAAATGGCACAGCTTCTTTTCAGGGTTCATACCCACAGAGAGCATAAAACACCTGCTGGATGAAGGGTTAGACATCCCAAATCATGTTCTTTCCTAATCTCAATGGTACCCTCAGAAGTGGCTTGATTTATATCAGGAGTTACGTTGTTCTTGGACTTTTTTTGAACTGGTATTGGAAAGAGCATTTTAACTCTGGTACATGCACATATACTTCTGGAGTATCAGACACTTGCTAGGGATGAGGTTTGAGAGACTGAATCTGAACTGAAGAGGATGTGAAGGGCCTCATGGAGACATTGATATTATTGCTATTATTAGATTTTAATGGTAACACAAAGGGAACAGAGTGATTCTGAAACTACTAATATCATTAACTAGAGAGTCTACTTATTTTTACTTCTTACGTCTCATCTGTCAAATGAAATTGTTGAAACAAGCCACCTCTGTGCGAGGCAGTGTTATGATCCTCCAAAGATGTCAGTGTCTTAAAGATGAGGACACAGATGGAATTCAAGTTGCTAATTAGGTAGTATTAAAGACATTAGTTTGGACTAATCAAGGCAGTTTGACCTTTTCACGAAAAGGAAAGCCAAAAGGAAGCAGAGGCAGAATCAGATAGATGTGTTCATGGGAAAGAATTTAAACATCTACTTCTAGCTTCAAGGCTGGAAAGTCCACAAGCAAACGGATGCAGGAAGCCTCTAGGTTCTGGAGAAAGGAAGGGTCATTTTTTTTTTTTTTTTTTTTTTGCCGAGAGCCTTTAAAAAGGAATACAGCCCTACTGATATCTTGATATTAGCTCAGCAAAATCCTTTTTAAACTTCTGACCTCAGAAGCTGTTAAATGCCACACTTATGTTGCATAAACTGCTTAGCTTGTGATATTTTTATAGGTGCAGTAGGAAATTGCTATAAACTTCATCACTTAACATACTGAAGTGTCTCCTCATTTTAAGTTCTCATAAAAGATAATCATTTTCATTGGTTGCTAGCAGAATAGCCGAGTCTCCATTGTAGCTGTGGTTATCCATATAAGACCTGAACAAGATTAAGCCACACCAAATCTCTGCCTAGATAGGGTAGATGATCTCCAGGCCTTTCCCCTTCCTGAGGAGTTATTTGTTGGAGAATATTATTTTAAGGTGTGTTGCTTTTGTTTAGGCTGTATTTGTTTAACTTTCTGTGAAGCTATGTTACTTTGCCTATCTAAAACACCTGATGGTCTAATAAAGAGCTCAACAGCCAATAGCAAGACAGGAGTAAGAACAGGCAGGGCTGGCAGGCAGAGAGTATAAATAGAAGGAGAAACACGGAAGAAGAGGAGCAAGAGAACAAGGAGAGGAGAAAGTCAGGGGCCAGGCACCCAGCTGTACAGCAAGCCACATAGAAAGAAGTAAAGAAAGATATACAGAAATAGAAAATGATAAAATCCCAGAGACAAAAGATAGTTGGGATAATTTAAGAAAAGCTGGCAAGAAATAAGTCAAACTAAGGTTGGGCATTCATAAGTAAGAATGAGTCTCCATGTGTAATTTACTTGGGAGCTGGGTGGTGGGCCCCTCAAAAGAGTAAAACATCTCTACAATAGCTATTGGCAGTGAAGAGTTGCTGGGGGAGGTGATGTTATTCTTTATTGAGGGTGTAGCCACTGGTAGGATTCCAATATTCCAAAATGCTCCAACACATGGCCTCATACCTATATACATACAGTCAGCACTGATTGCACCTAGTAACTGTTTTTTACGGCATGCAGCTGGGATGGGGATTTAGTGGATAATATCGGGTAGTTGAAGTGGAAAAGGAAGTAGGTATGATAATAATTATATACATGCATAGAATTCTCAAAATTAAAAATAATCTATATATTTGTCTTTCTGTCTCTGGGTCTCACTCCTAGAAGTTTCAGTGCTGTATGCTGAGGTGGTGCCCTGACATCTTATTTCTGCTTTATTTAATTTAAAAAATGTATTTTATGTGCATGAATGTTTTGGCTATATGTAAGTCTATGCAACATATGTTTGCCTGGTGCCTGTGGAGGTCAGAAGAGCATGTCAGGAACCTGGAACTAGAGTTAGATAGTTCTAACCTGCCATGCGGGTGCTGGGAATCAAACCAGGGTCCTCTGGAAAAGTAGCCGGTGCTCTGAAGCACTGAGCCATCTCCCCAACCCCAGTATATTATTTCATAAAGCTGATGCTAGTGCCTTCTTCCTTTCCATGAGAAAATAACTGTAATCATTTCTAAAATGTCTGCCCCAGCAATAACTGAAGAAGAGAGTCATTCCATTACAGCTGTGGAAACCAAGGTGAAGCATAAAGGGGAAAGTCAGGTAATCAAGTTGTTTTCTAGGTGAAGGGGCAGGGTGCGATCAGTAATTAATGATCTGCCAGACTAGCTTAATACAAAATATACAGCTTTAATAAACAGAAGGAAGACTTACACCAGAATCCCAATGATCCGTCTGGACGCAGGAGCCAGGTGGGGGGGGGCTTTCACCCGCCAGGTTTATAGGTAAACTTTTGCCTTAGGGCAACACGCCCCACGAACAGGATGTGATTGACTGAACTCCCCTATCATCTAGGTTAAAGAGTTCAGTTTTCAGAAATCTTCAGGACAACCCTTGAGCTGTGTGCCTTCCATGCTTACTAAACAATAGCCTTAGCGCTGCAAAAAGATTGTTTGCTTAATTATATAGGAAACCTGGCTCAGTCTTTGCATAAAACAAGTGGCATTGTCTTATTTTAGAGTATTGTTTAGGTGAAAACATATTTTAAAAGTTGTGACCAAGTCAGTTGTTTGTATGCACAGCCTCAGGACTCCACTAAAAATATTCAGATATTCCTCAAAATACCAGACAAGAGATCTGTGAAAACTTTCTGGACATTTGGTCCACCATAGTAACTTTGGCAGCATTATTAGTACTGCATCCTTCTGAAGAAAATTCCCTAATCAATGTCTCCTTTTGTGATGTCCAGTTTTACAAACAGTTTCTGTCAAAAATTTCCTTGTCTCCTCTTAAGGTGAAGAAGTCTTTGGCAGCTAGACATTTTCAGGCTACCTGGAAGGTAATTTGATTCTCTACTGTGTTGTCTAGCTTTTTAAAGGAGAGAATCAGGGAAAGAAAAGAGAAAGAAGTGGTAAAGACAGATCCGGAAGCGGTCCAGTCAGACTTCCTCTTAGTTTGACTCCAAGAATGAGTGTTGGATCATTCACGTAAGAGCAGTTATCAGCTGATGGAGAAATCAATCACTTAGCCTATGGCCATCTCCTGAGCTGCACGTCTTACCAAGCATAAGAGACAATGAGGAATGGAAGCCCTGGATTCAGCAAATTAACCACGATTCCTTGCGAAGGCAGAAGACAAGGCTGAGTACATAAAGGCATTGCTGGAAATGAGGGATAACTGCAGTGATTAAACGCCCGTTTTAGCTCATTACCACAGGAGAGTGACAATCCCGACAACAGAATGTAAAGCAGGGGCTGTAGACCTATGTAGACAACAAGAAAGCGGGTCTCTTATGTGCCAGCACCAAAGGAGCTTCTGTCATCACAATCTGCCTGTGACATGTAAGTGAGGTCACTCCTCATGAATAATGCATGATGGCTGAGGAGGAAAACAAGCTTTCCCATCCAGCTGGGGCCTGATTTTGCATTATATTAAAATATATTAGGCGAGGACAACTCCCCCATGTTTCCATGGGAATGCTGCAGCAGTGGATTCTAGCCTTTGCTTTGTTTAACTTCCCTGACTTGGCTCTGATATGGCAGTTCTATCTTTCCAGGCCACTAATGAGTCATAAGATAGGAGTTCGGAGCCTTGTACTTGGAATTCAGCAACCTGAGTGCCAGGCGTTGTTCTGACACTCGCTACTGATGTGATCAGGCATATCATTTAATCTCTCTGTGCCTGGGTTTGACAATATCTAATTTTCTACTGCCTGACTAACTCATAAAGGGTCAAATAAAATGTGAACAGCTATGAAAACTATTTAAAAATATATAGACATATAAATGGTGATGGTTATTACTGAAAAGACCTCCCCATCTGGACTAGGTCTGTCTCAGCCCCGGGACCAAAGGGGCTTCCCAAATTAGAGGATAGTATTGTAGATACATGACTTACATCCCGAGCAGAGCAATGTTATCAGCAATAATAACCCTCCATCATGTTGCTGCAGCAATAGGTATCCACTTCTTTTGTGTTGACTGCTTTGTGGTTTCATGGGCTCATGATTCATGAACTTAATGCTAGTGCCATAGGTTTCAAAAGATCACTGAGGAGGCTGGAGAGATGACTCAGTTGTTAAGAGCACTGACAGCTCTTACAGAGGTCCTGAGTTCGGTTCCCATCACTTACATGGCAGCACACAACCGCCTGTAACTCCAGTTTCTGTTGATACAGTCTTATTTTCTGATCTCTGTGGCACCAGATATACACATGGTACATATATATATATATATATATATATATATATATATATATATATATATGCAAGTACCCACATGTAGACATAAACATAAAATAGTTATAAATAAATAAATGAAAGATTATTGAGTGACTGCAGCTTTATTCTTTTTAAGGATTAATTTTCTTTTTTTTAGTTAAAATCTAATTAAGTCATTTCCCTTCATCACTTTCCTCCCACCAACCCCTCCCATGCCTCTCTCTCAAATCTATGGCCTCTTTTTTATTGTTATTGTTTCATATCTATCTAAATCTAGTGGTATAGAAATACAACCTGCTGATTCTGTTCAGTGCTGCTTGTATATATGTGTGTGTCATGATAATATACATGATGTTATATATAATATATTATTTCATATATATTATTTCACACACACACACACACACACACACACACACACATATATAAAATTTCAAAGCTGACTACCAATTAGGGGGCTTCTCCCTGGGGAAGACTAAACTTGTAGTGGTTTAAAAGAAAGTGAAGTGACACTATTAGGAGGTATGGCCTTGTTGGAGGAAGTGTGTCACTGTGAGGGTGGGCTTTGAGGTCTCTTTTGCTCAATCTTCCCTTAGTGTGACAGTCAGTCAACTTTCTGTTACCTGCACCACGTTTGCCTGCATGCTGTCATGCTCCCTGCCATGATGATAATGGACAGAACCTCTAAAACTATAAGCAAACCACCCCAATTGAATGTTTTCTTTGTAAGAGTTGCTATGGTTATGGTGTTTCTTCACAGCAGTAAAAAGCATAGCTGCAAGAGACTCCATGAGTTCTTCCCTTCTGCATTAGCATGTCTGTTGGTGTTTTCTGTATTCAGTCCTTGTTTGGGCAATCATGCCCTTGAGGTATCATGCTGTAACTTCTCTGTCATATGTAGGAGACATTATCTCATAGCAGGTTTACTGGTCTTCTGGCTCTTATAATATTTCTACCTTTTATTCCCATGATTCCCTGAGCCTTGGGTAACCACAGCTTTTCACAATAAATACCACTCACTTCCCTAAAAATAGCATGGCATTAAAACTTTCACAAAGAAGGAAAGGTTTCTGTTCATGGGCAACAAAGATTATCAACCAGGAGATTTGTTTTCCCACCTGAAATGAGTATACAAGGGGTAAAATAAATGAAGTTCTTTTCTTTTGGCTATGAACTTTCAGGTCATGCTGCATGAAGGGACAACTCAGGTAAGGCCTGGAAAACTCAGTGTAAAATACAAAGTTAGAAGTTCATAGTAAAGTACTATGGTGTGGAAAGAGCTATCTATATATAGACAAAAGTGTAGAGATTTGTATAGGGTCCCCTATGAATATTCCAAAGGATACTAATTTATATTTGTATGTAAGGAATTATTACTAAACTGGCCACTACTTAAATATTGCATAACTAGTAGCATCAACAGAAAGACTCAGAAAAATTCCAAATTATTAACAAACATGCCAAGCTTGTTTTAGACGAGGAAAATATAATGTCTAGTATCCATTTAAAAATTAGTAGGAATATAAAAACTGTAAATGTCAATACAAAACAATGAAATTAGTCAATCAACACCAAACAAAATTGAGGCCAAGATTATAATTAGGAGAATAAGATATTAAAATAGTATAAGTATATTTCATATATTTAGATATTTAGACAGGGAGTCTGGGGCAAAGGCCCAGTGATTAAGAGAATTTGTTGCACTTTTAGAGAACCCAGGTCCAATTCCTAGCTTCCACATGGTTGCCTCAAACCATTTGTAACTCTGGTTCCACAGGATCTGATACCCTTTTCTGGCTTTCATCTATAGCACACTTGTGCTACACAGACATACATGCATACAAAGCACTCATACACATAAAGTAAAAATAAACCTTGCAGCTGGAGATTTCTCTCCCACCTAATAACCCAAATAACCACTCTGAGTCTTACAAACTGTTTGGCCTATTAGCTCAGGCTTTTCCTAACTAGCTATTACAACTGAAATTAACCAATTTTTATTAATCCGTGTGTCACCATGTGACTGTAGCTTACTAGTGATTCTCAGACATCTTTTGCCTTCGGCAGTTGGATGATATCCCTCCCTCTCTGCCTTCTTTTACCCTGTATCTCTGCTTGATTTTCCGCCTGACTCTATTTTGCTTGGCTATTGGCCAAATCATTTTTTTTTATTAACCAATGGTAATAAGACATATTCACAGAATACAGAAGGGTATTCCATATCATCTCCCCTTTTCTGTATGATTAAAATGGAAGGGTTTAACTTTAACATTGTAAAAGTACATATAAATAGGAATCAAGCAAGAATTAGAGTTATAATGTTTAGTCTATTTGTATTTGGCAAAATTAAAGAAAATACTCTATCATCTATCCCATCTTTGTGAGTCTAAAATTTTTGTATCCCTGCTTGTATTTCCTGCCTGACTCTGTTTTCTGTTTGGCTATTAGCCAAATCAACTTCTTTATTAACCAATGTTAATAAGACGTATTCACAGCATGCAGAAGGGCATCCCACAGCAAAATCTTTAAAAAAAAAAAACTTCCAGATATACAAAGTAAAAAAGTAGAGCCAGTTCAACTTCTGGAGATGAAACCCATGTCTGGGATTTAAAATGTATTGAGGATATTGATAGCTGAGACCCAAATAGTAGATATTGGGGAAGCTGATATATAAATATCTACTATCCATAATGAAACATAACAAGAATTTATATAGTTAAAAAGGGGAAAGTATATACATATTTTGGTTTTATATGAAATTTTTTGTTGAACATTTGAGTCTCAGCTGGTGATGCTGTTTTGAGAAGGGCAGGGACATTATGGGGTAGTATCTCCTTGAGGAAATGCGATCCCAGAGGATATCCTTTGAAAGCTGCACCTACTTCCTGCCCCCTTACTCTCATTTCTTGACTTCTGTCTCCCAAAATGTGGACAACATCTATACATTCCAACCACCATGATATTCTGCTTTGTAGTGGGCCCACAATCAATGCAGTTGAAAACCATAGATTGAAATCTCTAAAATCATAAGCTAAAATATATAATTTCTCACTTTAAGTTCTTTTTGGCAGAATTTTGGTCATAGGCACTCCAAAATAACTTATATGACCAATGAACTGAAAGACCACATCAATTAACTCAATAAGCATATGATCTTAGAAAGGAGTAGACAAAAATATTTAAGAGACTAGTAGCCAGAAATATTTCATAGCTGATATGTTTGAGTTCAATGAGTTCAACATATCCCAGTCACAAAGGAGTATGAGGAAATATACCAATATATAGAATAAATTTGTTTAAAACAAATACTTCAAGAGAGAAAATTGCAAACCAGTTGAAGGGAAAAAGCATACTATATACAATGGAAAAAGATGGACTTTTCATTTTGGTTTGTTTTTATATTTATTTATTTAAAGACAGGATCTCTCTCTGCAGATCTGGAACTTTGCAGTTTAAGCTGGCCTTGAACCCCCAGAAATCTACCTACCTCTTCTTCTACATGTCGGAATTAAAGGTGTGAACTACTGAATGCTGGGATAGATTTTTCATCAGAGACATGAGGGCAAGAACTAAAAGAAAAGCATGTTTAACTTACACAAGCAAATGAACACCAAACAAGCTAGACAGCCCCACAGCCTACATTTTTATAGTCAATGAAAGTATCTTCCACAGAACTAGACTGGTGGCTCAGCAGTTAAGAGCACTGGCTGCTGCTTCAGAGAATTGGAGTTCGGTTCCCAGCACTCACTGGCAACTCACAATGGTATGCAACCAGTTGATCTGATGCCCCCTTCGGGCCTTCGCGTGTACTGAACTTACATGGTGCACAGACATACATGGAAACAAAACAACCATGCAGATAAAATGAATTTTTTAAAGGGTTGGGGGGCATGGTAGTGCATTCCTGTAATCTCAGGACTCAGGAGACAGAGGGCAGGGGGATCTGTGAGTTCCAGGACAGCTAGAGCTACACAGAAATCCCATCTAACATACAAACAGACAAAAACAAATGTAATGAAACCATCGTTCAAATGCGAAGGCAAAGCTTATTTTAGACATAGAAATGCTCAAAGAGCTTGTCCCTCACAGGGTTTCACTTTAAGAAATGTTCAAGGGAATTACTGAAAGCAGGAAGGAGATGCAAATGATAGTAAATGGGATCTGTGTTTATGAAAAGGACAAAGGGACGGCAGAAGTGGCAAGTACACAGCAAGTAATTACTGTGCAGGAAAGATCTGATTGAGCAAGGAGCCACAGCATGTTTGCTGAATTTGTCTGGTGCAGCCTCTTCTGCATGCAATCACATTTAGTTCCTGTAGCGCTGTTTACCTGTGTGGCAGCAGGCTCTTGCGGGATCTTGCAGAGTGCCTAGTCTTTTTCACCTGCTCTTGCTGTATTGGAAGGTGTAAGTGTGGGAGTCAGTGGGATGCTTTTGCCTCCTTTGTTTGCTCTGTTGTTGCTCTGTCTCCTCTGCTGAACCTTGGTGCCTCTGTTGGTCATGCAAACCTCTTTCATCCTTGCTGTTCTACAAACCACAGTGGTTTTCTCTTTTGCTTTTAAGTTTGGGGACATTTCTCTGGGATTTTCTTCTTTTCTGATCATCTTCTTTCTCTGTTTATTGAATATTATATTTGCTTCATCAAACGGATCAAGTTAGTTCATCCATTCTTGTTAGCACATGAGTGTTGAAGAGTTCTCTGTGGTATAAGCTATATGGATCTTTCCCCAAAACATACAAACAACTGTGGAAGGAACACACCCGGTGCCTGTAAGCGACAGTTTTGAAGATCTCTATTTCATTTAACTTTGTTTGCTTTAATATTTCTAACTAATTGAATGCTACAAACATTTACAGATAATGTCTTCTCATTGAACATGTAAGGTCTGCTTTCAACCCAAATATCTTCATTTTCTTTCCTCCTTTTTATTCAGTCACATTGATAACAATCCTACATGGGATTTGTTCGGAGGAAGAGACAACCAGGTTCTTCCAGCCCAGTCAATGGAGTAGCTGGTAACATTTGCCCAGCTTGTCAGGTCAATTAATTCTTGCACCTGGCAAACAACCTTGCCATTTGCACAAGTTGGCTCTGATTCACAAGACATAATAGATAAGGGGATGGTCACTTGAATTTGAATTTTTCAATGCAAATATAAGGCTCTGAAAGGGCTTGCAAGCTCTAGAAGAAGA
The DNA here is from genome assembly GCF_982192425.1 of Myodes glareolus. Taxonomy (NCBI): domain Eukaryota; kingdom Metazoa; phylum Chordata; class Mammalia; order Rodentia; family Cricetidae; genus Myodes; species Myodes glareolus. Next base: position 26,671,162 of record NC_142053.1, on the reverse strand, counting down.
GAATGCTGAGCAGTGCCCACATGGCTTGATAATAGCCATAAACCGGTTTGCGGTCATAAAGAATAAGGCGGAGTCCTCAAGTGTCTTCACTGCTTATCAGTATACAAATGGAAAATCTGGGTCTAATGACTTTTAACTCACAGTGATTCCGTTGGAGAGAAAAAAACGTATGCAAGAGGATTCCATTGTAAATAAAATGAATCACCGACTTTTTTAAATGAAGCTGAACAAAAAGACCTTACTATAAAGCGAAGGCTTTTTAAGGAGCTCTAAAGATGGCCTAGTTTTATTTGACAATGTTTGTGGCAAAGTTATATAACAAATGTGCGGTTTTGACTACAGGCATAAGGAGCAAGAACAGTTAATTCTCCATTAACCTACAGATTTTTAGGTGCGGAATTCATGCTCTACAATTGTCTATACCTCCATGCAGTTCAAAAGTTGAGGAAATTTTGGATTATTTCGGCCCCCAAGTGAGTCATATGAATTTTGAGAAATGTGCAAAAATATTTCAATTAGTATAATATTAATGTTTCAATTTTCTAATTCAGTATGTGTACATACGTAGTCCAAGTCACCTATGCAAAACGCCTTACTGGAACTATTAGTAGACTTGGAATACAAATTTGTGATTTTTTTTTCATAAAATGTCACCTGATTTTGTAGTAATATGCTGTCAATAACTACAGGGACTAGAGAGATGGCTCAGTGGTTAAAAGTACTAGTTGCTCTTGCAGCAGACCTGGGCTCAACTGCTAGCATGCACTTGGTGTTTCATAACCATCTAAAACTATAGTCCCAGGGAAATCTAGCCTTGGCTTCTGACCCCAGGCACCAGACATGCATGTGATGCACAACCATCAATGCATGCAACACACACACACACACACACACACACCACCATCACCATCACCATCACCACCACAAATATACCGTACACGCATACACACACACATACCAAATAAAATAAGTGACAAAAATTGTAACTCCAAAGAGAAAATGCTAATGACTCCAAAATAGTTAAGATTCTTGAAAGATTTATTTTCATAGAAATGGTCTGTAGGCTGTTTCTTGCACTAGAAATTATTCTAAAAAAATACAACCAAATAGTGTTTGTCCCTGAAAAAAGAAAATTCAGAAGTTCCATTTCACACAATAAGATATCCTAACCTCTCCGAATTTAATATTCACAATTTGTATATGGACATTTAATGTTATAGACAACATGGAAGACGTAATGACATAATGTGCAGAGAAACTTTGGCACTGGTATTATTCAGGAAGTGATACTGCTCTTGTCTATCCCTAAGAGTGGTAGGGAGAAAGAACAAACTTAGGTTTAGAAACACTTTCTCCTTGGTCCGAGACAGTTTCCTTTCTCTGTGTACTGAAATGGTACGGACATAGTGAAGAAAAGATCGGAGTTAAAATTAAACAAGTAAGCAAATAAATGAGAAGGAAGCTTTCCTGTAGAAGCCCTGCCATTTACTCTTTCCTCCGTAACAGATCCTGCAATTTGGAAGCTCATTTGGTTTCCTCTGCAAGGTAGGCAGGTGCATTTCCCGGTCTAGCCAGGCGTTCTTAATCCTTCTTTTCTGGCAGATCTAATTTGGTGGCACTTCTTTGCTTTTCTCCTAGGAACTTTTTAATTAATTTGTACTGAAAGACTTAGATTTTTGAAATATGGGATTCTATCAGATTACGGAAAGTAAAACTATGTATGTGTGTGCTGAAATGGACTGGGGAAGCACTCCCCTGGTGCATCCCTCATAGACTTTATACTCTTTAAAATGAAACTGTTTAGTTTATGTGTCTGGGTGTTTTACCTGCACATATGTATATGTGCTGTATGCATGCCTAGTGCCAATGGAGGCAAGAAGAGTGTCTAGGATTCCCCAGAACTAGAGTTACAGATGGTTGTGAGTCACCATATGGGCTATTGGAATCAAACTGGGATCCTCTGAAAGAGCAAAAAGTACTCTTAACTGCTTAGCTGTCTCTCCAGTCCCAATTTATACTTCATTATGGGTCTTACAGGAGCAAGTCTCAGGTCCTAATCATTTGAGAACATGGTTGAATAATACACTAGTTTGTAGAACATTCCAAACATAACACATATGACCATCTGCATCTAAGTAGCTGTGACTAGTCGTGAGCCATCCTTGAAATAGTTGACATTCCTTTTTTGGAGGAAGGGCTGGGGACAGCCATCATAGTGTCACCTGAGAGCGCATCCATTCCCTTTTGTACTCCTCTGCTAACTTGTTTGTAATTCTTCCCTTACTTCATGTGGTTTCAGGAAAGAGTATATGGAGTGTGAACAGTTTACCGAGGGAAGAATTCCATCTGTGCAGCTATGGCAAAGCTATCATCCATGCTGAAGTGAGATTTTGGGGGGTCATACCGCTGCTTCCATATCACCCATATTCCCATAAGTAATGCTTCACCTGTGCTCTGGAAATAAGTTCAATGAGCTCACTGGTTCCTCAAATTGGACTCTGGAGAAATCATACTTCGGTCTGTCATTGGACACTTTTGCTCATCCCCCAAAAGTCCACAAAACAGTAATATTTTGTGATCATAACCTTACTAAGTTTTGTAACCTTAGGAGCCTAACAACATGCTTAATACATAGTAGATATTTAAAGCATTGTTTTGGCGCTGGGGAATATTAATGCCAACTACAAGAGAATAAGACCACTACCACAATTTTTGAGTCAAATTTGAAGCAAGCTTTCTTAAATACCGCCCAGGACACTGGCCCCATTCATACCCAGAATTACCAGCATATTGGCCCCAAAATACTTTAGTCAGGTGTTTATAAAGACAAAACCCACAAGGCTACATACTTCCCGCCTTTGTCCAGTTGGAGCAAGCAAAGATTCCAATGCACTTCCTGCCTAAATACCTCCAGTTTACATTTGATCAAGCACGTCCTGCAGTTGGGGCAACCATGCTTGTTTATGGAGGTGGAAGCAATTGGCCTGTTATCTTATATGACCTGCAGCCCCCCAGCATTTCAGGAAGTTACTGGCCCTTGGGTAAATGGAAGTAGGACTTACAGGTTTGAGGCGTGTTTGTTTTATAGATTTCTTAAGCACAATAATTTAAACAAAACATAACTTTAGTTACCACAGAAGACCATTCTGTTGTTAAAAGTGCTTGCGGTGCTATCATGAGAACCTGATTCCAATCCCCAGCATCCATATGAAACTCAGATGGGTTGACACAGCTCAATTAAAAAAAAAAAAAAACTGCGCAAATTACCATCTGCCCCACCCCTTCCAAACTTCCTAAATGATTGGTAGGTTACCTCTTCAGAGAGGGCATGCTGAGAATGGGTGAGGCAGATTTAGAAAAAAGAAGGCCTGAAGGCAACAGTTCCAAGAATATTGTTGATTTATCAGCTGGGGATGGTAGAAGGAGCTCTAGTTTGTTATTCTCTTCCAAATGAGCATCTTTCCTGGAGGGTAACAGGCACATCTGTGGGAGTTTGAGGCCAGCTTGGTCCATATAGTAAATTCCATGATAGCCAGGGCTATGTAGAGAGACCCTATCTAAAACAACAATAAAAGTTCCTTTTCTTCTATCTCTGAATGTGCTAGTCTTAACAACTGAGCTTTCTTATTCATTCTTTGAAACTTCACCTGCTCCTTCCTCTCTAAGGCTGTGGCTTTCTTTCTTCTTATCTCTTACCTCTTCATCTGGGCAGCTGCCCAGGAGATTTACCACTTGCAAAATTGTCCTTCCTTGACCTTAAAATAAAAAGTGCTCCAGGCCTGAAAGTAATCCCAAAGTGAGTGAAGGCAGAGAAAGGCAGATCCTGGAGGTCAGTCAGCTGATCTTTAGGCAATTGAGAGACCCTATCTTTGTTTTGTTTTGTTTTTGAGACAAGGTTTCACTGTAGCTTTGGAGCCTGTCCTACAAGGCTCTTGTAGACCAGGCTGGCCTCAAACTCACAGAGATCTGCCTGCCTCTGCCTCCCCAGTGCTGGGATTAAAGGCCTGGGCACCACCACCTGGCTCTCTATTCATTGATTTTTTTTTTGTTTTGATTTTCGAGACAGGGTTTCTCCAAAGCTTTTGGTTCCTGTCCTGAACTAGCTCTTGTAGACCAGGCTGGCCTCAAACTCACAGGGATCTGCCTACCTCTACCTTCAGAGTGCTGGGATTAAAGGTGTGTGCCACCACTGCCAGCTATTCATTGATTCTTAAACAGACCCTTTTGCTCATGTGATCTCTCTTCCCTTTCTTTGACTAGAATCTAGGAGCTTGGCCCAGTGCTTAGGAGTTTTAGCTGGGGTCATTCTTGTGTATTCCTGGGAGTTTTCCTACCACCAGATTTCTCCCTAACCCATAATGGTTCTCTCTATCAAGATATCTTTTCCAATTATCACATGTACTGACTCATAGGTGGTTTTTAAACATAAAGCAAAGAAAGCCAGCCTACAAACCACAATCCCAGAGAATTTAGACAACAACTGCGAACACCAAGAGAGACTTACATAGATCTAATCTACATGGGAAGTAGAAAGTAGAAAAAGACAAGATCTCCTGAGTAAATTGGGAGCATGGGGACCTTGGGGGAGGGTTGAAGGGGGGAGGGGAGAGGCAGGGAGGGGGCAGAGAAAAATGTAGAGCTCCATAAATATCAATTAAAAAAGATCCCATCCCCTCATCTCCCCCGCCCTGCTCATCTTCACCACTCCTGCCCACTCCCAATTTTCTCAGGAGATGTTGTCTATTTCCCCTTTCCCAAGGGATATGTCTCTCTTATGGGCCTCCTTGTTACCTAACTTCTCAAGGGTTGTGGATTGTTGCCTGGTTATCCTTTTCTGTACATCTAATATCCATTCATGATAGCATATAGAAAAATTCTTAATACAAGAATATTCCCTATAGACCTGAGTGAAGAAATAGTTTACAAAATAGGACAATTCCATTTTTGTTATAGCCCTCTGTGTCTGTACACTGAAATATTAAGAATATTTATATAAGGTGGTGTAGTTTTTCTTTTCTCTGATAAGTAGTAAGCTTTCCATTTTCTGAAATGAATGTTCAGTCCTTGTGTTAAATGTGTTTCTAAATGAATGTAGGGAAGGTAAAGAAATGCTGGAGGAAATGAATAATTACAAACTACTTCTTAACACTTTCATGCTAATTCTACCCTTGAGGGCTCAGCCCCAAGCCACTGAAGTGCAAATGAGGAACTGAATTTTAAAGACAGCCACAGAGGTCCTCCCAGTTTTCCCATCTTAAAGAGATTGACATGGAAATGGGACCTTGCTTTCCATTTTGAATAAATAAAACCTAATAAGAACACAAAGAACTATGTGGAGAAATGTTCAGACGCATATTATGAGGTAATTTAGAAACATTATTTGTCTGATTTAAAAACCACACCGTGATTTTAAAAGCAAAAACTGTTCTCAGGTATCCAGAGCCTCTTTGTTTTTTCCCCTTGTAACAAATGCCTCTCTTTCTTTTCCCCCTGAAGATATGAAAATCTGACTTTAATATCAGAATATTTATGTAAAAACAATCAGCATGACAATTTGACTGTAGTCTGCTCAAAACACACATCTCCTTTGTCACTGAGGATTTAGCAGTCTATTGATGTCTTTGTGAAGATTTGAGGCGTAGAACTAAGCCTATAATAACAGTGCCACACATTCCTTCATTAAAACATACAACTACACTATTTCATTTTCCAGAAATACCACAAAAAAAAAAATGTTCGAGCACTTTGGCATCTGCTTTAAAGGCAGATTTGCATTACTTCTCAGGAAATGAGAGCTTCATAGAAACATAATTGCTACTGCCAGGGAGGCCCAGATAGTTGGAGATAAGCAAGGAAATGGAAGACACCTGTAGTGATAAGAACTAGAAGTACAGAAGAATTGGTACAACTTGGGTTGTGCTCAAATATTTATCTCTGTGTAGATGCCAGTATGAACTAGGGCCATCCCTGTTTAGGTACCACAGGGCCCACAGGATTTTGCTGTAAAGGATGCCTTCCCTATACAGCAGCCCGATGATGGGTATTTTAAAACCAAAATCAAATTGGAGGGAAATGTTAATTATACTTTAGTTATTATTAAATAATTAATAATATTAATTAATTAATTAAATATTAAATAATATTATTATTTAATTATATTTAGTTAATTTACAGTTAATTATACTGTCTTCCCTTTGTTTCCTACTGTCTGTCTCTTTCCAGTGACCTCCCCCATATAGCCATGCTGCTGACCTTAGCACAATGGTCATAAGGGTTGCAGCAACCATCACTAATGCTAAGAACATCAATTTTTAGACAAATTTGCAGAATCAGAAGGCTTACAAATTGGACTTCAAGGAGTGTTTAAGGCTTGAAGTCATCATCGTACAAAGAAAAATGTATTTCTCCTTGAACTTTTCAAAGTTTTGAGATAATTTCCCTGCTCTGTTATTTTCATGGTACTTACTACTTTCAATCAGATATGCTTTAGAAATGACTAACTGCATTTTTATTCCCACTGAAATATGAGCTCCACAAAGAAAAGGGATGTATCGTGTCCTTGGTTGTTTCCCCAGTACTTAGGAAGTTCCTGCAACATAAAAAAATATTCAATGAGGATCCAGTGAATTATTCTGATGTCTATCTTTTAATGGCCAGCAGTAGGGCTGTATTTATATTTGTGACTGCACCATCTTTTTTTTTACTTTATTAAAATGCCGAACTTATTTCACATCTATCTTTTTGTCTCCCCTACCATTTCCACATCTGACCACCACAATTACTATGTCCTATCATAACATTCCAGACATGCTTAGAACCAAGTAAAGGGTGGAGTTCCATCCTTGAAAACTAAACAGGCATTTAGACAATACATTCTTGGCAATGGAACCTGGACAACATTTACCAAACACAGTAGAGAAAGTTCTCACTTTGTATTATGTAAAGGACAGCCATATATATCAGCTGTTACAGAAATTACTAAGTAAGACAGAATATTTCAAACTGTTTAAACCATTTTCTTAAAGAGACTTCTTCCACTGTCAGAGATCTTGAATAGCCTCCTGGTCAGTCATCTGGAAGCAAATCTTCACATAATTAATGAACTTGGCTTCCACTTTGGGTCGAGAACCACCTTTTTCTATACTTCCTTGCATTTTTGCCTTAATGTATTCTGCAGAACTAGGTCCTTTTGGTGTTTTAGGAGTTTTGTTCTGTTTTCTGGAGGACTGTTTACCCTTTGATCTTGGTGTTGATGGTTTAAAGTCTTTTCCATTTTGGTTTGATTTTTGTGCATTTTTGAATGGGGTATCTCATGCAGATTTCTTCACTGGAACTTTTTTTTCTTCAGCTTCCTCCTCATCAAAATCATCGTCTTCATCAACCTTATCATCCTCATCATCTTTGTTGTCATTCTCATCATCTTCATCAAGTTTTAGTTTTTCCTTGTACTACCTCCAGGAGCAGATATCTTTTCAGATATACTTAAGAGTTTCACATCTTCCTGATCTTCAGCTTCTGACCCTGCATCTTCCACAACAGCTACTAGATGCTGTACACTAATGTGCACAGACCCTGAACCACACTTCAGCCTTAAGACCACAGCTTGTGTCATTTCAAAGTCCTGAAGAGAAATTATTGGTTGTACTGACATTTTCAAAGTTGCCCGTGTTACTTTAATTGGACTGCCTTCATAGTTCATTCCTTCTGCCTCTGCGATGTGTAATGAATGTCTTTTGCCCCCACCCCTTAACTAGCCATTCTTCCTGATAACTGGTGCTTATTCTCATCATTATCCACCTTAAAGTGATGATCTTTGTCAGCCTTTAGTTCACAAATGGAAAGGAAGTTCTGAGGCCTAAGAGGGTACATGTCCATCGAGTCTTCCATGAGGTGGAGGCGTGCAGACTTCAGTAATTTCGCTACTGTTAAGAGTTGTAGCGTAAATGTCTGATAGGCAGGCTATCTGGTACCAGGTTGAGAATCACTGCTCTGGGGAATTGAATGTGTGCCCCCAAAGTATAGAGCCGTGCTTAACAGCCAATTTTGTTAATTTCCAACAATAATTTTTTTTCTGCTTATGCTTCTCACTCTTGAAAAATTACGACAAATGCAGGAGGATACTTCGAGGCTTGAAAAGGTGTACATGGGGTTGTCCTTTTAGTCTTCAGATCCATGTTAAGTAAGGAAAATACATGCCCTTTTTCCGCACGAGATCTACCTGAAACAGGTAACTGACATCCCAGATACAGTCAGGAGGGATTTCTGCTTTTGTTAGGACTAAGTGAAAGGAAGTGCCTTAGTATGTTGAAAACCTTTTGGTATCTAATCCAATGCTGTGATTCTAAAAGACTCTTTTGTTTGTTCTTTGTTTCTTGAGACAAAGTCTCTCTACACAGCCCTGACTGTCCTGAAACTCAGCAAAGCAGACTAGATTGGCCTTGAATTCACAGATATCCTCCTACCTCTGCTCTCAAGGGCTGGAATTATACTATTATACCTGGCCTCTGAAAGACTTTCAAATTGTAGAAGTTTCTACTGCTTTTTGTAGAAAATTTCTTCTAAGGCTATGAGACTACCCAAGGTATATGTTCATCACTCATGCTATTTTACTTTAAACACAGTGTGTGCTTAAGGGTAATAAAAATGAAATAATAGGCAAATAATAAATAATCTACACTATAGCCAAAACATGTGGCTTTGATTTTAAAGTTTAAAATGAAACTATCTATAATAGTATGGAATTAAGCACCTACAACTTAAGTCATTATATGTCAAAAATTATAAGTAGCACCAAAAGTCAATTCAATAATTTTAACAGAAGTCATGTTGCAGAGTATTTAAGGACACTGGAAAACAACAACAGAGACAAGTAAGAGAGAAGATGGAGGAGAAAGCATAGGAAGGAGAGAGAAGAATAGTGAGCTGGATGGAAAAAGATATTTGTTCAAAAAAAGGAGACATACAGTTTGCCATAGACCAGATGATAGTGGCTCCCTGGGACCACATAAAACAATAACTATCTGGCTATTTTAAATTGATTTTTTCTCTCCTGTTTTATTGTCTTTCAAAAATTGCTTATTTTCTGTGTGTAAGTGTTTTGTCCGCACCCCATATGTATGGAGTGCCCTTACAGACCTGAAGACAGACAGATCTCCTGAAACAGGACTTACAGCTGAGAATGGCCCCCACATGGGAACTGAGACACAAAGCTGAGACCTCCTGAAGTGCAGCTAATGTTCTGAACAGCTGAGCTATCTCTCCCCACCCCCCTCTTTCTCAAAATATAAGCTGAAACACAATGCTATCACTGAAAGGAGGAAGGGATATTTGCTGAAAAACTGGAGAAAGAACAAGAAAAGAAAAGCTCTCTATCCTCCACAGAAAATGTAACATTGCCTGAGGTCTATAAATGTTCCAAAGTCACATTTATGTTGGAAGTTTCCAATAGACTTTTTAAAGTTGTATAGGAAATGCTGTTTTCTTACCAAGATATATTTCAGCTCACCTGACACTTATTACTTAGTCTGACTTTATTTCAAATGTCCAGTAGGAAAGATGAATATGGGATATGAAAGAATGAGAAGGCATTGTAACATTTTTTTTGTATTGGTTTGATATTAATTTTCTCTTCTTTCTTTTAACTTACTTCTTTTAAGCCTCATCATGCTCCTAGTAAAATGACTTGTTTTGAGTTTTATTAAGAAAGTGACCAATGGTTTATAACAAAATTTCAGATTACTACTGACTTAATACAGTACTCAATGGTAAAGACGAAGCTTGAGATATGAAAAACCTACTCTAGAAAGTTCAGTGTGTAATCACGTAAAATTTCTAATACTTGAGTTGATAGCTCCTCATAGTTACACCTTATCCCTCAAGTTGTGATATTGTGAAAATGAAGGGAGACAAGAAAATCAGTAACTATAGTGCAGTAACAACTGTTTTAATGCCATTCTTAGCCAGACTTTATGAAGACACACAGAACAATGTAACCATTATCAGTGAAAGTTTGAGAGATAAGAATAGTTGTGCTATATCAAAAAAATTAAAGAAGTAATGAGGCTATTAATACATATAAGAAACTATGTATATAAAAGCAGAAGTGTATAAAAGAACATGCTATGTGTGTAATAATCTGTTCTGTCCTTTTAAGAGCCAAGCCCCACCCACTCCCTTCCCCATTCACTGAGGCAGGCAGATCTTCCCTCCTGCTTATAGCCCAAGACTCTTCCTTTTTCTGTCTCCCTCTCCAAGAGGCAGCTTCTTTCTCTCCCCACTTCTCCCCTTTCCCCTCCCCTCTCTCTTTCTCTCTCTCTCTCTCTCTCTCTCTCTCTCTCTCTCTCTCTCTTTCCCTCTCCCCTCTTCTCCCTTCTCCCCTTCTCTTCCATAACCCACTAAATAAATATCCAACCTCACCTGTGGCGTTTCTGCTGCTGCAGCCACTTGGGGATCTGCAGCATTTTTGCTTAATTCATTACAGTATGCACACAGGTCACTGCTAAAATATCATGGAGTAATAGAGCAGTTGAGGGGCTGGCTAGAGAAGGTCAGGTAGGTATGCAGGGATCAGCGATAGCATGCAAAATCATAAGTAATGTTCTTGGAAGTTTGAAATAAGTCCTGGACCTATCCTTAGGAGAAAGAACTTTGCATTCTCTTTTCAGTAGTTTATTTGTTGATTAATGCTAATGAAGGCTCTTTGTTTCCATAGTGTTTCCCCTATAGCTGTTGCCATTTACAAAGAAGGTACTTATCAATTAATCATTGATGTTGAATCACTACTGGACAGGTTAGTTAAGTAAACTACTGGGCCTTAAATGGAACAAGGATTTTAGGGTTAATGTGTCAGAATTGGAAAGCGTCCACATGTTACTGATGCTGAACTCGAAGAAACTATATAACTCTGCTATATTGCAGTTTTGGTGAGGGGTGGGACAAGGGAGGAGTTCCTCAGGTAATGGCCATTTCAGGAAGATCCTTATTGGTGCGGTCATTTCAGACCCTGGGGTCGGATTTCGGTTTCTCAGATACAAAATGAATATTCTCAATATGCCCATCCTCATCAAATTCAGACACCATTGATCTAACCAGACCCAGGTTCTCAGTTTGTAAGAACTGTTTCCAGAAATGAAATGACATATCAGCACATGACTTTGTGGGTGCAGAGGTATGTCTAAGGGAACATGATGTTCTCAGGAGACATGCCCTCCAAGCCAATTTAGCATACATAACATGTTGTTATTCTCTTCTAAAGAAATATTCCTGCCTAGAGAACTTGAATTTGTTTTTAGAATCAGAACATTGATTCACCTGACACATTGTCACATATGAGTTTTTTTCTAGAATCCCTAAAATACTCTTCCACCCTTCTTTATTATGATATTACTTGTCATAGAGTGTAGCTTATATATAATTACAATGTGTCCAGACACAAAATGGATTGATACTGGAAATTCTTCAGCAGTACATTAACAAACTATCTTTTAATATCATGAGAATTCTGTAAGGTGGACTGTCCTATTCATTATTTTGTTTTAGACTCAGAATGAATCCTGTTCTTGTTTGATAGCCAGTTTACAGAAACTCACCATGTATTGAAGTTGGTATACCATTAGGTCTTTGCACAGTTAAAAACAAAATGCAGGGCCATGAATTAAGCAGGAAGTAACCATGAAAAGTTCCAGTTCAGGAATTAGAGAACATTTTTTAAGCATTGGAGCTTTTTCTGGCAAATGAAATCATACTTAGAATATATAAAATTGTTAGCACAGAGCTCCAAAGGAACACTGGCCCGTTTTTGTTTGCTCATTTTACTCACAGGAGAACTGATACTATTGTTGGGAGAGTGATGTGCCCAGAATAGGACAGCTGGTCAGTGGCAGACCTAATATTAAAAGATAGATCATTTGACTCCTAGTCTAGTGCTATTTTTGCTCTACCATTCACTATTAGTGAAATGGAATGGACCCACAAACTGATACAGCCATTAAGTGATTGCTGCAAGTCACTCATTGACAACTTTGACTAGAAAATTCCCATCACCTGGTTCAAGTACTTCTTTTGTAAAATCAAAACAAAACAAAAAACAATGGTCGGGATTACTTTTGCTGTTGGAAATTTCTATCAATGCCCCAAAGAAAAGTTTGACTTCTGACAATCTAACCATTTGTGTTCAAACAACCAACACCAGAACCATGTATTGGCAATTATACCCATGCTCTCTAAAATGTACCAATATGAGCATACTTATAGAATGTTATCATCATAAAGGGTGTATTTGTCAATACTTGTAAGAAAAAGAAAATAGCATGAATATAATTATTTTACAGCATATAATTGGAACTTGTTGGAAATATCATGGTGTAGTTGCACTGATACATGCATTTGAGATGGATGCTTATGAGGTACTCTTTACATCTTAGAGAGATGTTGTCTTTCTTAGATTCTATAAACCTGGTTGTCTATTGATGCTGATGCAGAGATGGTCATAAAAAAAAATCCAGCTAGAACAATTAAGAATCTGGTGTGCTCTTTGAACTTAATGGTTTTCTGAGCTTGGTTGGCTTGTAGGTCAAGAAGGGAGCTATTGGGTGCAGGAGAGCACTCAGATACTTGTTTTGAATCATAAATGGCAAATCCTTGCTCCTATTTTTTACCTTTGAAAAATAATTGAGAATAAGTTTATCTCTTGCTTCTTTGATAGTTCTCTCATCATAAAACAGATTCTTTAACTTATGAGCACATCCTCTTACACTGAACACTTGGCCAGTAGGAGTATTTGGAAGACATTTGAGCAGTTAAACCACATAGTGCATGTGCTTCAACTCCTTGCTTTTGAGCACAGCCGTATTCAATTTCTCCAGTCACTCTTTCTTTGTTTCTCAAGACATGGTTTCTCTGTGTAGCCCTGACTGTCCTGGAACTCACTTTTAGACCAGGCTTGCCTTGTGCTCACAGAGATCCACCTGCTTCTGCCTCCCAAGTGCTGGATTAAAGGCATGCCCCACCACTGCCTGGCCCTTCTCCTCATTCTTATGAGGGCTAATTCCTTTGTGTTTTCTATTACATCTCTTGTTTCTGTTTTTTTTTTTAACCACAGTGATTTTCGCAAACTACCTCTCTGTCTACTAAATGTCTAGTCCTGTCCTATACACTGACAATACAAAAGTCCCTGTCTTTGAGTGGACAAAACAGCTCAACAAGTATCTGGGTATTGGCACTGTGATATGGATAGGAGTTCTGGGAATGGTGTAAATGTGGATTCTTGAAGGCAATGAAGAGTGTCTAACTATGTAAACACATGTGAATGGGGGGGGTAGTTTAAGACTGAGAAAAGGCTGAAGCCTGAGGTGAACTTGGGAGGTTGGGAAGGTAAAGGCTATGAGAGCTGAGGGAAAGTGATCCTGATAATGGGTATTTCGAATGGTGGAAAGAGAACATGCTGTGGGTAGGTGGTGACCTGTGGTTGTGTTAGGTACCCAGTTTCTGTAAGTAGTAAGCAATTGGGAATGGCTAGCTCTGGTTTTGATGTTTTATAAGGTATAAAGGAAGCTGGAGGTGTTAGAAAGATGGTTCAGTAGTTAAGAGCACTTCCTGTTTTACTCAAGGACTCAAGTTCAATTCCCAGAACCTAGGGCAACTCATAATTGTCTAATTCTTGTTCTGGGGGATCTGATGTTTCTGGCCTCTGCAAGAACCTGCACTTGTGTGTATATACTTACATGCACATGCACGTGTGCGTGCGCGCTCACACACACACACACACACACACACAAATCTACACATAATTTAAAAAAGAAACAAACCTCCTAAAAGCATAAAGGCAATACAGAAAGTTTTAAGTCCTGTGTGCCTCATGTTCCACGTTTTATTTTTGTGTTAGTCAGTTAGAAGATGGGATTCATTTTTTTCCTGTAGAAATCAATGGTATCCATGGTAATGATTTTACCAGGCCACCCATTAAAGTCTATGAAAACCATCATTTGAAATATGCTGTCTTAATTGCACTAAAGACACTAATGACCATAAAAAGCCATGATTCTGATTCCCGTGTTTACTTAGAGAGTCTAGAAGCACCCTCCTTCCTTCTAAAACTTCCATAGTACAGGAGAAAGCCTTACTTTATTACCCCTCCAAGTAGTAATCTAGCAGAGTCTAGGGCTTTCATGGCTCCAGGCTATTGCAAGTGATTATAGGAATGCAAAGAAGATATGAAATGGAGGGATACAAATAGGCATTACAGCAGAATACCAAAAGGTATAGAGAAGAAACAGAGGCAAGGAAGTAGCCAATGGCATACACAGGAATATTCCCCACCAGAGACAATGGAGACTGGTATGACAGCATGGCTGGGAGACTTTATTCTTGCCCAAGTTTAGAATAAGGAATGACAGAAGAAATCAGCACCTAGTAAATTTTACTGAGTCCTTACATGTCTTATAATACACATTTTTAGTTCTTAAACAAAATTTTCGTCTTTTTTTAGTTTTTTTCTAATACAAGGTTTCTTTCTGTAGCCTAGCTATCTGGGAAATCTATTTGTAGAACAGGCTGTCCTTGAACTCACAGAGATAATTCGACCTCTGCCTCCTGAATGCTGGGATTAAAGGCTTGTGCCACCACCACTTGGCAAATTTTTCATCTTTTCATGGGAAAAAAAACTGAGATGCAAAGAAGTTAAAAGACTTGTCCAAGGTACTACAACTAGTAACTAATAGACACAGGATTTGTATTCAAATCCCATGAAGTTGCTGCAATGTACGTGTGTGTGTGTGTGCGTGTGTGTGTGTGTGTGTGTGTGTATGTATGTATGTTTGTATGTATGTGTTTTAGTTAAAAAATTCATTTAGGTCAATAATGGTGGCACATGCCTTTAATACCTGTAACATGTATAGCCTGCTTCTTGGGGTTTATGTCCTGCCCGGTACCCCACAACCAGCAAGTCCCAAAGAAAATCTCACAGAGTTCTCCATCAGTTATAAACTGATTGGCCCATTAGTTCAGGCTTCCTATTAGTTCTTATAATGTATACCAGCCTATTATTCTAGTGTATGTTAGCCACATGGCTTGGTACCTTTTTCAGTGGGGGAGGTCACATCTTGCTTCTTCGGTGGTCTTGGGCAGGACTGGGGAGAGAACTTCCTTCTTTCCAGAATATTCCTGTTCTTATTGCCCCGCCTCTAATTCCTGTCTGGTTGTCCCACCTATACTTCTTTCCTGGCTATTGGCCAATTAGCATTTATTTAAAATGTAATTGACAGAATACAGAATTGTTCCACACCAACTACCAACATTTGGGAGGCAGAGGCAAGTGGATCTTTGTGAGTTCAAGGCCTGTTTTGTCTTCATAGTGAGTTCCAGCACAGCCAGGGATACACAGAGAAACTCTGCCTCAATAAACAAAAACATATTTTTATTTTATATGCATGAGTTTTTGCCTACATGCGTATATGTGCATTGCATGAATGCCTAGTGCAAGTTCAGAGAAGGACACTGTATACCCTGGAGCTGTCATTAAGGGTGACTGTAAACCATTGTGTGGCATAATGGAACCCAAACCTAGGTCCTTCGCAACACAAGTTCTTGACTGCTGAGCTGTCTATCAAGCACCATAATACACATATTTTACTAGAAAGAAATTTATATTCAAGAATAACTTCTCATTTTCTTGGTAAATAAATTGAGGCAACAGTATATGAATGAGTCTTTTAAAATAGCACCAGTAAATGGATAAGACCAGTAGAATTAAAGCCATGGTATGCAGACTCTTAGCCAAATATGGTCTACTACATGAATGACCACTGCAGGCAATGAAATATCTTGGACACTCTCAATCCATGAGTGTTGTTATTTGTTCATTGCTTTGGATTTTAAATGTCTCATGTTAGTAGAATAAAGGAAACCTGTGGTAAGTGCTATCTATACTAGAGGTATGAACTCAATATATTGGAAGGATACTAGAATTGTTACTCAGGAGAATAAAAAGGTTTGTGGAAGACAAGATAACAATTTTTGTGGGGCTATGTAGAATTGATTATAAGCTATGGGATAAACATGGCTGGGGAGAAAACATTCTAGGTAAAGAAATCATCAGCTCAGTGCCTAGTTTTTGAATATTTACATCTGGGGCAAATTATTCTTCAGAGTAATCCTATGAAATCACAGAAATTCTAGTATGTTTATCTTCATTTTATTTCATTTAACTTAAGCTGGCCTGGAAATTTCTATGAAGACTAGCTTGGCCTCAAACTCACATAGCTCCACCTGTCTCTGCCTCCAGAGTGGCTGACTTTTAACCTCATTTTAATGTATTGTGATTTTGTGTGTGTGTGTGTGCAGCATGTGTGCATGGACCTAATGTGTGGCATATGTGTCACAATGCATTTAATGAGATCAGAGGACAACCTGTCTGTGGGTTTTGGGGATTGAGGACAGGTAGCCACGTTTTTTCATCCCAAGTCATCTTTCTGACTCACGTTGTAGGAAAAAAAATGAGAACTCAAAATAATATTTTACATCCAAGATTATGTAGCTTAAAAGTGGCAGGATCTGAAAGCTACATAGTCTACTTTCTATTTATCCACTATTTATCCACTCAACAGAGGCATATCAGATAATCAAAGATTATCCTCCCTCCCAATTCATATATTGAATCTGAAACCCCTAAATGATAATATTTGGTGGCAAAATCTTTAGGGGATATTTTAGATAGGATCATAAAGATGAGAGCCCCATGATAGAATTAGAAGCGTTATAGACAGAGAAATTCAGGGAGCTCATTTTCTCTTTGGGCACAGTGAGAAGGAAGCTGTCCACAAGCCAGGAGTCTAGTTCTCATTGTATGGTTAATATACTCTTAAACTAATTTTTTAAGTCACTCAACCATTGGAAGCATATTAGGCCATCCTAAAGAGACTAAAGAAAAGACAAAGCTGGTAAGGTTCACTAGACTGCACTGTTGGAGGGCTTTTAATGCTTTGTTGAAAGTTTTGGATTTTTGACAACATAAGAGCTCAGGCTACCTCACTCTGTAGCTCAGTTGGGCCTTGACCTTATGTTTCTTGCCTTGGCATCCCCAGCATAGTAATTATAGGGTACCACACAGGACTGTAGCTTTCTTCTGCTTATGTAACTACCATTCTTGGTTCTTCCACAGTTTCAACAAATCTAGAGTTTACATTTTTTGACCTGCCTCCTAAGGAACAAAGCAAGTCAGAACGAGTTCTTCAGAGCTTGCACTGGAAAATATTATCCTTCTGAGATTAGAAAAGGTTTGAGAAGATGGTTGTGTTTACATTTCCACGCTCTGTATTGCTTCGGTCAAAGTCTTGGGCAGAATCTGCAGCCCAGAGGAGGGATTCAATGTCAGAACAGTCCCAGCAAGATCATCAGTACTGCACCATAATCAGTCTGGAACAAATCAGGGTATTGCAAGAGGCCTTCAACAGCAACATGTTTCCAACAGAGCAGGAAATTTAGGAACTGGCTTCTAGGCTCCAGCTTATGGTCATGGTGGTAGAGATGTGGTTTATAAGCCAGCAAGACCAAGTGCAGACACAACAGGGTACCCATCAGTGTTCACCTTTGGCAGCATCCAGCCAGACAACAAGAGAGATGGGCACATCATCCAACCAGGCAACAAGAGAGATGGATGCATCATCCAATCAGGCAATGATAGAGATGGGTACATTATTCAACCAAGCAATAATAGAGATGGGTGCATCATTCAACCAGGCAATGATAGAGATGAGTGCATCATTAAACCAGGTAATGAGAAATATAGGTATATTATTCAACCTGACAATGATAGAGATGGGTGCATCACCCAACCAGGCAATGATAGAGATGGGTGCATCATCCAACCAGGCAATGATAGAGATGGATACATCATCCAACCAGGCAATGAGAGAGATGGGTGCATCATTTAACCAGGCAATGAGGGAGATGGGTGCATCATTCAACCATGCAATGATAGTGATGGATACATTATTCAGCCAAACAATAATAGAGATGGGTGCATCATTCAACTAGGCAACGGAAGAGATGGGTGCATCATTCAACCAGGTAATAAGAGAGATGAGTATATCATTCAACCTGGCAATGATAAAGATGGGTGCATCACCCAGCCAGAGAACAAGAGAGATGGGTGCATCACGCAACCAGGCAATGATATGGGTGGGTGCATCATTCAACCAGGTAATGATAGAGATGGGTGCATCATTTAATCAGGTAATGATAGAGATGGCTACATCATCCAACCAGCCAACAAGAGAGATGGGCGCATCATCCAACCAGGCAATGATAGAGATGGGTGCATCATTTAACCAGACAATGATAGAGATGGGTGCATCATTCAACAAGACAATGATAGAGATGGCTACATCATCCAGCCAGGCAACGATGGATATTGGCACATCATCCAACCAGGCAATGATAGAGATGGGTGCATCATTTAACCAGGCAATGATATGATGGGTGCATCATTCAACCAGGCAACAATAGAGATGGGTGCATCATTTAACCAGGAAACTATAGAGATAGGTGCATCATTCATCCAGGCAATGATAGAGATGTGTGCATCATCCAGCCAGACAATGAGAGAGATTGGTGCATCATCTGGTCAGGCCAAGAGAGTGAGAAGTGCATCATCTAACTAGGCCAAGCCAGTGAGAGGAGCCCATGCAATCAGGCAAAATCCGTGAAAGATGATGAGATCTTCGCAGCAAAGACTGACTATGCTCAACTATTTAGACAACAGTGACCTCTGCAGGGAGGTCCATGGAGCATCATGAGCTTTTGGACATCTACCAAACCAGCCTGGGACTGGCCCAGCTTCCCTGGTCATCTGTGTCCTTTGACATAGATAGCTTAGTGAAAATATATGCCTTGCCTGGGGATTATGAGCTCAATAACTTGGATAAGTATCTCTACCCAGGGTACCTTGACTGAGGCAAAGGGGCTGGGATGACCTACAAACCCATCCATAGCTTTGAAGAAAGACCTGAAAATTCAAAGTTGTGAGTTTTTCAGAGGGAGGTTACCAGAATGCTCTTCTCACACTCTTCTGACTGAGTTCCCAAATTTTCTCTTCAGGGAGTTAACAGGGCACAGGGGTAGTAGAGGCCCCACAGGCCTGGGCAGGTGCTGGGCAATTCCTAGAATTTCCTCCCTGGCTAACTCAAGCATAGAAAACAATTCATGGATTAAACCTGCTGTAGTGGTTGAAAGAAAATGGCTCCCATGGGCTCCTATGTTTCAGTGCTTGGTCTCCAGTTAGTGAAACTATTAGAGAGGAATTAGCGGGTGTGGCCTTGTTGCAAGTGTGTCACTGAGGGTGGGCTTTGAGGTTTCCAAAACCCTTGACAGGTCCAGTCTTTTCTGCCTGCTGTCTGAGAATGAGGATATAAAACTTTCAGCTCTGGCTCCAACACCATGCCTGTCTGCTTCTACCATGATGATTATAGGCTAACTCTGAAATTGTAAGTGAGCACCAATGAAATGCTTTCTTTTTTTCAGAAAATAAAGGTATTTTAGATTTTATTTGTTGGCTCCTCAATACCTAATAAACATTTTTGATTCAAAGAAGTACAATTTGATCGGATACTACTATTCAGTCTACTCTCTCTAAGAAGCCAAGAGAGGGCAGTGGTAGTATAGCTGGTTATAAAGAGAATCTAGTACCAGAGTGAGTAATAGTGAATTCAATGGGTACTTGAAGTAATTTATGCCCTAGATTATGGAGGGGAGTCTTAGACAAGGAAAGACAGCTTAATATGTTTTCAAAAGGAAAAGAATAAGAGAACTGAATGATCAGAGAAGAAAATGGCATGTAGAAGACACGGAAGGAGTAGGAAGTGGGACTTCATTTGTAGGACATGGTCCCACCTGGCTGGAACAAGCTGAGGTGTCAAGTGGGATAGTGGAAGACAGGTTGCAAATGCTATATAATGAATTGTCTTGAGATTGAGAGAAAGATGCAGTTTTAGAGTGACATGTTACATCACTTGTCATAGAGATGAGAAAATGACAGGCAGTCAGCACGTGAGCCATTTGTGTTTATTTAGGTGCTAGCCAGTATTCTCTGTACCCAAGATTCCTTTGGTTGAGGATTCTTTGGCTTTAAAGAGCTTATGAGCTCACTATTGAAAATGCTCGTTTGAAATATGATAAGCATTATGAAAGTCATACATGGAAACATAAATGGTGTCTTTAGAACCATGTACAAGGGGAGGGTCAAGAACAAACAGAACTAACTGGTTTGAAATAAAGTTGGGCTAGTAGATACAAAGTTTGGTATCCTGTAAGCACAAATGGATAGCAATATTCTCTGAATTCAGACAAAAATTTAAGGCTAGGTGGCATCTAGGAAACATCAGTTGGGGAGTTCCAATACCGTATTTTAAGAATTAAGGTTTTTTTCATGGCAAATACAAGCATTTCATTAATTTGCTATTGAGAATTTAAAGATGTGAACATTTTTCATTATGTTCTTTTCTAGGTGTTGTGGAAAATTGAGTGACAGATGATGTGCTAAATGTAGGCTGTGTGTCACTGGCAAATTTCAAAGCCAGGAGCTTGAAGTTCTTACTCAGTTTACCTACTTTTTGTTGAACGCTAAGTATCTCTGTTTTCATAGTTGCCTTCATTTTCTTTAGTAACTGAACTACCTTAGAGATTCTAAGATTTAGAACCTTTTTATTGAAAGTAAGGTTATATATCAAGTTCACCTAGTATCCATCACCACAGTGTCCTTGGAAATCAATTGGCATTACTGTATAGGAATCACAAGATAAAGATGTAGGGTGTCTAGATTATTTGACTTATGTTTCGAGTTGGACTGCTGAAATACATTTACAATAGAGGTCAAAAACTATGGGCTTCTTCAATGGGAAAAAAACCCAAGAAGGAATGACAGAGCTCCTTACAACTATTAATTTTCCATTTGCTCACACTGTAAATGGTTCAGGTAGTCTATCTCGATGCTAATTTAGTAAGCAGTATAGAAACCAGATCAAACATACCCTGTATTCCATCTGTCTTAGTTACTTTTCGATTGTGTAAAGATGCTTATAAAAGGAAGCATTTAATTGGGGGATTGCTTATTGCTTCAGAGGGTGTGTCCATTACCATTATGATGTGGAAGAAGGCAGCCGCCAGGCAGGCATGGCATTGGTGCAGTAGCTCCCACAAGCCTGAGGGAGCAATGGGGAATGGGGCTAGCATGGGCTTTTGAAACCTCAAAGCCCAACCCCAGTGACCTCCCACCAGGTCATACCTCATAATCCTTCTTAGAATAGTTCTACCAGTTAGGGTTCAAGCATCCAAATAAATGAACCTATGGGAGCCTTTCTCTTTCGCACCATCATTATCCCTAGGCTTACAGCTAGAGGTATATATTCTTTTTACAGGATTGTAAATCACAAAGCTGCTGTAATTTGAAAACGGGGTTACCTTGTGATTTGGAATGACTGACCCAGTATTTAAGAACATGTGCTGAGCTAGAGGAAGAAATAGAAGTTGGAAAATGTGAGAAAATAAGGAACACAGTTTGAGTAAATATGCAAAGAGAAGCCCGAGCATGACATTTTAGGGGACAATGAAGAGACTCCAGTGGCCCTACTAAAGGATTTATGTAAAATGATGAGAGATGACTTTTCAAAAAATTGATTACAGAGTCTTATATGTCAAGCTAAGGAGATTGGACTCTATCCCCAAGGCAGTGGGGAGCCATAATAACGAGGTTTAGCACCTTATCCCTTAGACAGATATTAGACTAAAGATTAATTGCATCTTTATATATGTATCATATCACAGAGCACCAAGGGGCCAGTATTTAGTGTCTCAATACAAGTTGAAGATTTTGAATCAAAAAATACAGAGGCTTGAACTAGATGGGGAAAGGAATGGGGGAAAGCATCATTAATATTCATACCCTGTCATAGTCACAGTTGCTCTTCATTTCTTTGTTCTATTCTTAATCTGCTTTAAATATTTGAAGCATTAACTGCACTACGTAAAATATTCTAATGAAAAGTTAGGACCATTGTGCACTTGGTGTCAAATTTTTCAGCAAGATACGATCCTTCTTTAAATGGCTCAGTTAAGCGTGAACAGCGTCTTTAAATTGTTGTGAAGATAACTAGCAGCAAATTGAGGGCAAGTTAGGTGAATAACTCTTACTGAAATTCTGATCCACACTACAGCACCCGTTTCCTATTCAAAATTAGTGGAGCATTCAAACCTCAAGCAGAAGTGATTGGTGTTCTGATGGGGAAGCTACACAATGATATGGCCACCCGGCAGCAGAGAATGGCTGCATCCACACTATGTCACTCTCTTGTTTTACATGGGGGAAAATCAACAAGTTTTGAAGCACCATTTAGGTATTTCTGGCTATTTCTATTCATGATGAAGAAAATTTCCATTGGTAGTTCCCTGTGGGCTTTTTCAATGTTGGTACAAATGTATTATTGTCAAGAAACTGCTGAGAATTCACCTTTTCCTCTTCTCATTCCATCCTATTCTCTTTAAAATGCAGTTGTCTATGAAACAAGTGATGACATATGGTTCAAAGGAAAAGATACAAACTTACCCAGAACAACTCATTTTGTGGCCAGCTCACTGGGGGATTTATACCACTCTAGGAAATAGCCTGTTCTCTCTCTGTCTGGTTAGTAAAGCACAAAATATGAAGCTGTGCTCCAGAAGCTGACATATTTTCTTCATCTAAATTGAAAGAAGTTTTGACCTCTTAGAAGACATATACAGTACTTTTTGGAAGACTGAGGCATGAGGGTGCCAAGTTCTATGGCTGCCAGGACTACAGGACAAGTGAAAGATAACCCTGGTAATTTGTTAAGACTGTCTCAAAATAAAAATAAGAGCCCGGCGGTGGTGACACATGCCTTTAATCCCAGCACTTGAAAAGCAGAGGCAGGTGGATCTCTGTAAGTTTAAGGCCAGCCTGGTTTACAAAGCAAGTTCCAGGACAGTCAGGACTGCTATATTAAGGCACCTTGTCTTGGACCCCCCCCCCAAAAAAAAGCTTTAAAAAATGTCTGCAGATGATATGGCTCAGAGGTACAATACTTGTCTATGTGTGGGACTCTGTGCTCAATCTCCAGTCCCCAAAATAAAATAATCATGCAGAAACTGTATTAATTATATCTCTGCTTGGTCCATTAGCTCTAGCAGCTTCTTGGCTAACTCTTACATATTAATTTAACTCATTTCTATTAATCTGTGTATGACCATGTGGCAGTGGCTTACTGGCAAGATTCCAGCTGGCATCTGTCTCCAGTGACTCCCTGGCTTCTCCTGGCTCCGCCCTTCTTTCTCCCAGCATTCATCCTAGCTTTCCCTGCTTACCTAAGTTCTGCCTTGCTATAGGTCAAAAGCAGTTTCTTTATTCATTAATGGTAATCACAGCATACAGAGGGAAATCCCACATCAAGACCCTGGGAACATGTAATATGTAAGCAGATCCTTTTCTACCTCCCTGTTACATATTCTTTACTGCTTATGATAACTCAACAGGCACATACAGGCTAGGGATTGTCAATTAAATTGGCCTTCTAGACAGGAAAGGAATGCTTTTCAATCTCCTTATGCCTTTATATTTCTCTCCACTAACTAGAGTAATGTTAAGAATATGGCTAACAGTCAAAGAAGAGGTAAGGCATATACACGGCAGAGACAGTAGGAAGGATGATGTCCAGAGCTTATTTCCTTTTCCTCTTTTGTTTTTTTCGTTTGTTTTTTCCCTTTCCTTCCTTCTTTCTTTCTTTCTTTCTTTCTTTCTTTCTTCCTTCCTTCCTTCCTTCCTTCCTTCCTTCCTTCCTTCCTTCCTTCCTTCCCTCCTTCCTTTCCTCCCTCTCTCCCTCCCTCCCTCCCTCTCTTTCCTCCCCTCCCTCTTTTTTTCCTTCTTTCTTTTGTTGAGACAGAGTATCTCTGTATAGCCATGGCTGTTCTGGATTTCACAATGTGGACCAAGCTGATCTTGAATTCATAGAGATCCCCCTGCCTCCACCTTGACAGTCATGGGACTAAAGGTGTGCTCCACCACACATGCCTTAATTCCATTTCTTATCATGGAAGCTTTCCTTGACATATACATACATGAGCAGGAGTATAGAGCTTTGTGTGACTATATCCACATTCATGCTCCTCTTTCACATACATTCTGATACCTAGACACTGATGTATATGCCATGCCAAAAGCTCATGCATATATAAATATGCACATCCATTTATATATTGGAAAGCCCTGAATTCAGCTACTGGCTCCTCATGGTTTCTATTTTCAGTGGAGCTAAGAGGCCTAGTTATTATGTGAAGTGAGTGCAGTTGTCCACATTCTAGTCTCCCAACTCTATCCTTCACTGACACTGTTTTGAAGATTTGGAAATGTCAGTGTACCCTAAGGATACAGTTTCTGGAGTTTGAGCACTCATCACAAGGAGAATCAGATACAAACTTGACCCTTTTACTTCTTTAGTACTGTGTCAATTCTTTTACATGAAGCATATTTTTTGTTCTGTCATGAGGAAATGTTTAAAAGAGACAAATGGGGGTGGCATTAATATACTGATACTGTTTTATTAACATGCTAATCTTTGTTTTGTTTTTTAATGTCCCATAGAAAACTGAACTTCATGTCTTCAGTTGGTTCAGGGTCTGAGGTTTTACTTTATAGATTTTGTTAAATGGCAATGATTGCATATCAAGCTGACAGACAAGTTTGCCTTTGGGAGCATTTTTTTTTAATTTCTCTGGAATTCATCTCTCTGGTAAGGATACTTTACCTAATGATGAGAGTCACAAACCTTTTTTACATGCCTGGGATTTAAAGCATGTGGGACTGGTGAACTTGACATGCTTTATGAGGATCAATAGTACAATCCAGAGGCTAGCTGTATTTCAAACTAAATGGAAAAATATCAATTCAAGCTATAAACAGCACTCAAGAAATCCAAATGTCAAAGTTTCTGAAATGAGACGTGAATTGAACAGATTCTTGCACTCCCATAGCAAGCAGCATGTTCGCTATTTTTAATTAGAACCAGCTAAATATAGCTCTTATCTTTATAGACTAGAGATAGGGTTGACATTTTGCTAAACCTTTTAAAAATACAAGGCTTATTAATAAGTGATGTTAATTCCTGGAATAAAAGAAATATCTCAGACTTTGGGCTGACCTAGTTTAGAAGTCAAAATGAAAGAAAGTGGAAAGCAACCGGTTTTTTTTTTTAAAACATAAAGTTTATTGCTGTCTTGTTAATAGCCTGAGATGAGAAGGGGAGAATGGAGGCATCAGCATGACAGGAGATTTTTGAGAAGTAATTATAGAACTGAAATAGCAATAAAGAGTCTCAGTAAAGAAAATCAATCATAGTTACATGGAAATCACCAAATATGTCACACTGCAAGCTTTGTGTTTTAATCTATGAAAGCTGAATTGCCATTGTTGGATTCCTACCACCAGCAGCTCACCTCATATGAAGGGCCTCATAGAAATTCACTGTGTAAGCACATCTTTGATTGGCCTGTCTGCTGTGCTCACCTGCTGTGAATTCTAAATGCTGGCTGTGAACTTCCAGCTTGCCCTAATCATAGAGGAGATGAAGATTACGGTTGACCTGAACAGTCAAGCCACAGGGTGTTTACAGTTTTGACAGTGAATGAGAGCGAAGGCTGTGATCTAGGGTATCATTTGAGGTAGCAGGCAGACTTAGGGAAAAGGAAGAATATTGATTTTTTAAAGCATCTCCCTAAAATTTTATGAAATACTGATCTCAATTTTGAAATGTATAATTTATCTATACGTTTTAATAAAGGGTATGCATGCAGGTGTGTGTGCAAGTTTATCTTTCTCATAAGAGTAGTTATGAAGTTTGCTTTTGAATACTAATAATTGTTTTGAGATATGCTTTAACTGTGTAGCCTGGATGGCTACACCAGGCTGGCTTCAGAGTCACAGAAAGCCATTTATCTGCATGTGCTTCCCAAGTGCTGGGACCAAAGGTTTATTCTACACACCTAGCGAAAGAAACTTACCCTACTACTGCTTTTGAAAATGATACATTTTTATGTGTGTGAGTGTTTTGCTTGAATTTATGGCTGAATACCATGTGTGTGCCTGGTGTCTGCACAGGCCAGGAGTCAGAGCTCTTCTGTTTTCAAGAGAGTTATAGACACTACCTGCCATGTAGTGCTGGGACTCAAAAGCTGGGTCATCTGGAAGAGCAACCAGTTCTCTCCAATGTACTAGTTTTCCCCTAAGAATTATTTCTATCTCTCCATCTTATTCCTTCTCTCTCTTCCCAG
Organism: Myodes glareolus; assembly: GCF_982192425.1. Lineage (NCBI taxonomy): Eukaryota > Metazoa > Chordata > Mammalia > Rodentia > Cricetidae > Myodes > Myodes glareolus. The sequence goes on along the minus strand of NC_142053.1, from coordinate 26,644,837 downwards.
TCTCTCTCTCTCTCTCTCTCTCTCTCTCTCTCTCTCTCTCTCTCTCGTTGTTTGTAAGCCATGTGTATGTAGGTGCCTACAGAGACTAGAAGAGGGTATCGGGTCTTCAGGACATGGAGTTACAGGCAATTGTGAACAACCCAACAATGGTGCTAGGGGCTGAATTCAAGTCCTCCAGAAGAATATAAGTGCTTTTAACTGCCGAGCCATCTCTACAGTACCTCTATGAGGTTAAAAAATTGTTAAAAACATGTATTGCAATCATTATCTCTCCTTTCATCTCTCCTTTTATTCATTATCTACCTTCTAGAGATTAATAAAAACATTTAAGGGGAAAGAATTTCATTTAGCTTATAAACTTTAATTCCACAAGTGAAACTGAGAATTGCAGAAAAATCAGATAATGAAACTAAGCTAAGATGAAAATATTGATCACCCTTAGTGGTACCTAGAAGCCATTGCATTGTACTCATTTTTAGATGTATGTGTATCTCTTCATAGATAAACACAATCACAATATACAGTGAAAGAATGGGAGCAAAAGATATCCCTTATTCAGGCAAACTCCCTACATTATAGGGACTTCTGAAATCCTGGAGGAAAAACACATTCACCTGCTGAAAGGCCAGTGTTTTTCCCATTACAGACTTTAGAGTATTTCTCAGGTCCCACGTAAAAGATGAAAGGGACTCAAACTTCTTATCAGTAGGCATCTAAAACAGAGGAACGGACGATTAAAAAGCCATGAAATTCAAGCTCTTACTGACAAATTCTTTATCATCCAAGACATGGAGTCACTGATACCTGTCACTGCCTTGGATGATCTGAATACTTTTAGGAGACGATACATAAAGCAGCGCTTCTCTGCCTTTCTAATGCTTGCAACACTGTAATACAGTTCCTCATGTTGTGGGGTCATTTTCTTCTGCTTCATCTATATTTGGTTGCTCAAGTCTTGCTGTTGTAAGGCCACTAGTTTTTTACTGGTGTCATGTTGCTCTTTGTGGTGTTGCATGTGCTGTTACCTTGTCTACCCATCTTTTCCTCTGATTGGTGTAGTTGGGGCTGTTTGTGACTCTGACGATCAATTTTTCAGGTTCTAGTGGATCCAAGGCTCAGATCATTGCTCCTTGTGGTGGAGTCAGGGCCACGTTTCCAGTCACCCTGTTGGTCACTCTGTGTTCCTAAAGGTTTCTCGGTGCTCCCGAGGTTAGCTCTGCAATACCAGTTGTTATTCTGGCCTGCTACCATGGAGATTGCTTGCTTGGGGCTCTTTCTGCTGAGCTTGCTGCCTTTTGCTCTGGCAGAGGTCATGGGCTCAGGCCTGCTCCAGCAGATGGTGTTGGCTCAGGTCTGTTACCTCAGAGGTAACAGATTCATGCTCTGTCCAGCAGAGGTCTCTAGTTCAGGCCTGCTCCCTCAGCAGTGATTTCCTTGTGCCTGCTTCTGGTCCTCCATATTTCTCTGACTTAAACCTGCTCCTGCAGGGGCAGCTCCCTTGCACCTGCTTCTGTGGGAGTTCGGTGCCTCAGGTCTGCTCTGGGGGAGGTTGCTAACTCAGGCTTGTTTCTATAGATGTCTCTGGCCTGGGCCTGGTACCACAGAGGTCCCTGGTTTGGGCCCAGTCCAACAGAGATGTCTGCCTCTGGCCTACCCTCTCAGAGGTCCCAGACTCATGCCCCGATTACAACTTTTAAAATTTATTATATGTGTGTATAAAGCTATCAAAGTATAAATTTAAATAAAAAATTAAAATTATATTCAGTAAGTGGGTAAGTATTGCTATACTAGAAGCTATCATTTAGGAAAGACATTGCAAAAATGTCTCTCTGAGTTCTTTAGGCAGAAAGGGGGTAACAGAAATGAGAGATGTCTTGAAATCAAAACACTCCCAAGCCCTTTATCTTTGTGCCTGGAACTTCTTTTATGACTTGTCTCTTATATAAAGAGAAGATGGTGGAACATAGTTGCTTATTTGGACAATTACCTAAAACTATGCAAAAGATATTTACATTTTTTTAGTATTATCAAATATTCATTTCCCTCTTTTTTCTGCTCTACTCTACTTTAGTGATTCTGCTTAACCAGGCTTAGCAGTCTACAGAAGTTTGTCTCAGGAGTCATACTACAGAATTTGAACTTAAGATCTATTAGTAGCTGTGAGACCTTGTCCTAGGGTCTCCCACTTGCTCAGCAGAGCAATACCCCCTTTTCACACTGAGCTGTGTATAGCTGTGATTTTTCCAATATTGCTTGGTCCATAGAATGTTTCCTGTAGAATTTTAAGTATTATAAGTTTACACAAGCACTCTGCATTCTGGTTAAATTAAATTCCTATAAGTCCCTATTTCCATTTTGTTCATTATAGAAAACTGGTGTATTAACAAAAATTACAAATACAAACTTTTTGAATGTAATTCAAGCTTTTTTTTCTCTGCTCATTTTGCCCTGCCCTCTCCCCTTATATTCTTTAGCCTTTCTTCTCAATAGGCTATCATGTATTCTAGGGTGACCAAGGATGGACTTGAACTTCTAATCTTTTTCATTCTGTCTCCCAAGTACTTAGGTTACAGGCAATAACAAAAATACTCAGTTTTATTGGGGGCTGTGAATCAAACCTAGGGCTTCATGCATGCATAACAAGCACCCTACCAACTCAGCTACATCCCTAGATCTCCCCACCTCCATCTCCTTGTGCTCGGATTGAATCCATGGCCTCATACATGTTAAACAATTGCTTTACCACTACAGTCTATACATCTCAACCCACAAATGAGTTTTCTGATCCTATATTTTCTCATTCATAAACTGACAATAATTATAGTGTCTCCTTTATAATAATATGCATAGGGATTAAATTAAGTACTTAGCAGTATATACTATGGTAATGTAGTTTATGTATATTGTTCTTATGATTCTTTATTCAGTCACAAATATGTATTCGTGGCTTCTTCATGTTTGACAATGTTGTACATGACGGAAAGAGCTGAAAGGTAAAATCAATTTAATATTAAACTTAACAACATGGGGCTTTCATTACAGTAGAAAGTACAGATGTAGTGACAATTGCTATGGTTAGCTAAGTGACTGTCAAAGACCTTGGTTGAATATGACATTGAGTATATTGATGAAGGGACACAGAAAGGACCGGCTTGACAGGTTCCAGGATTGATCATTCATGCTGAGTGCTGCCTTTAAAGACTAGAATGGCAGGTGTTCAAGAGTCTGGAGCATACTGACGACAGCATGGCCAACTGCAGCATCATTTGGCAGCAAACCCCATTAACAATTATCCACAGGGACCAGTGAGGTGAAGAGCAATAATACGTTTTCTTTGTGAAAGTCTGAGGATGATTAAACTCCCTAAAATCTTTTCCTGTCCTGGAAAAAACATTCTGAATATTCACATTTCAAACCCCATGAAATAGTTATTGCCCTTTATTAGTCATTAGAATAAGTATGAGATTGCCTTTTAGAGATTTCCTGAAATGTGTAGGTCTTTATAGGACCTCATTTAGTCCACGTAAAAGACATGCTAATGATGCTTTCAGAAATGCAATAGCCAGGCAATAAAAATTCTTACATTGTAATGCTTCTGGAAAAGTGGTAGATTTGAAGGTAACTGGCCTCTAATTTTAGCAATAGTTTTTAATTCATGTACTCAAAGGAAGCCTGATTACTAAATATAGTCTACTTTTGATTTACTTAGGTCGACTCATTTCTGCCTTTGATGAGAGGGTCTAAAATAAATTCCCCTTTGTATCAAAGAGAGGTTCATGAGGCCAGAAGTAGTTCCAGTCACAATTGAAAAGTAGGCTTGCATTTGATAGCCTCTCTGGGGTTTTTGCAGAAGGAGAATGTTGACAGTTAAAGCTCAGTGACAATGACGATAAATGATTACCTACATCAGAGTCTCAGTTGACACAGCTCAACTGAACCACTCCTCTCATACTTAACTCCCATTCAGATAACGGCCCTTGAGGGTTAAGGTGTCACTGAACTGCCTTTCAATGTGCATCTCTGATATTTATTTTTTTTCCATTGGAAACTTCAGCATTTTGTTGCAATAAAAAAGAATAGTGACACTGAGTTTACTCTTTTGGAAAATAAAGTAATCATCAAGAATTGATACATGAACATAGCAGCCTATTGAGATTCTACTCAGAGGCAAGCTTTAAGGCAGACTTACCAATAGCTAGACAGTCTCCCACCCACTCACACCCCAGAGGCAGGGTTTATATGTGTTGCAGTCCTGACTTTTCTGGAACTTTCTTTGTAGACCAGGATGGCCTTGAACTAACAGAGATCCTCCTGCCTCTGCCTTCTTAGTGCTGGTATTAAAGGTGTACAGCACAAGGCCCAACTTCCTAGATAATCTTATTAGGTAACTAGGCCCTAATTATTGAGGAGGATTATGGTTTGGGATCCAAGGAGTTGAAGAAATGCATTAGAAGTTAAGAGAACTTACTGTTGTTGCAAAGGACCCAGACTGAGTTTCCAGCCCCCACATCAGGTGGTTCATAACTGCCCATAACTAGAGTTCTAGGAGATCCAACACTTTCTGGCCTCTGGTGGTACCTACATACACATGCTCACACAGGCACACATACCTACAAAAAAATACATCAATAAATACATCTTTAAAAATGAATGAGAATCCAAATCTCTTGACAGGAGCTAGAGAAATTCCATTTTAAATGCCAAGGCATGTCATAACTGCCTATATTGTGCCAGAAGTATACTAGAACTTGAAAATAAATGGGAAAATAGTACTCTAAATGGGAGAAAATGAATGGGAGAATAGTGTCCTGTAGAGAGAAAGAAAAAATAATTTAATACAAAAATACTTTGACACAACAGAATCCTGTGGAAACATGTAGGAATGACATGAAAAAAAGGGAATTGCCGAATTGCTCCTTGATAGGGCTGAACATGGTGAGATCATGTGCAGGTCGGTCAGGGCCCTCCACAGGCCTGGAGGACTTGACTTATCATTGGTTCCTGGGTGACGTTGCCCAGTTGGAACACTGCACCAGTTGTCACCTATATTTACACTCCCAAATACTTAAACTGTATGCCAATCATTTCTATTTCTGTGAATTATCATTTCTTGGCTTACATGAAAAACTTCTTTTATTTCAAACTGAGTCCTATATTTTTTTTTGTTAAAATCTAACCATTCTGTGTGTCCCCACATGCTTGTGTCTACATTTATACTTGTAATATTAAGGCTGAGACATTTGAACATTAGAGATATCCTGACATGTGGTTTCTAATAATGGAAGTCTCCTAGTCTCATAATTAAAATTCCATGACTATACCCCAAATTACAGGGATCCACATAATATAATTTCACATAGAGTTTATATTTTAATTTTCTCATTGATTTCAAAATACATTTGCTCGTTATACGTGTTAATATCTTTTCTTACACAATATGCAATTATTTTCTTTCTATGACTTTTTGACTCTTGAAGGAATTGAAAATACTGTCTAATAAAATAAATCAGCTAAGGGCTATAGAGGTGGCACAGCATAAATAACCCTTGTTGCTCTTGCAGAGGACCTGAATCAGGGTTCAGTGGCTCACAACCATCAATAACTCCAATTCCAGCATTATCTGATACCTCCTTCTTGCCTTTTCAGGCACCAAGCATATACATGGTGAACATATATATACAGGAAAAACACCCTCACATATAAAAGAAAAAATTAAAAATATACAAATGAAATCAACTATTGGATTTGCCTGATTTTCCTTGTGGTGTTGTTATGTCGCCTCCTCTGATCTTTATATTTCTAAAACCTTGAAGTTAGAGCTAAAGCTTAAGGAATTCGGCTTAAGTGTTTTTCATGGGTGTAATAAATTCGAAGATGAGGTCATGTACATTGGATATTGCATCACACTGAGAAGGATGTAAAATGGGGTTGACTCCTATTTCAGTGAATGAGCCACTGGGTTAATGAATGCCTTGGCTATAATGTTGACTGTCAGCTTTACTATTGAAAAGTTAACTCTTCTTCCACTTTCAGATAAGAAGTCATCCATAAGGATAACACTTTGACACTAAGTAAATATGAACTCTGCATCTCCCTATGTGGTCATTCGCTATGAAGGTTCCTGCTCAAATCAGTGATCTTAATGGAGTTCTAATTGTTGTCTACTCTTACATATTTTGAAGGGTAGTGTTGGTTTCGATAAAGCTTTGCTTGATTCAGAGGCTAATGGACCTGTTGCATCTGGTTAGTTTTTCTGTTTAACCAAATCAGCCAATGAAGCCATGGCTTCATACTGCCCTTGAGTTTCACTAGCCCAGTAGCAGTTGATAAAGCTATAGCCATTAGTGACTAGAAATAGGATGGGAGTCATATTTGTGGATATAGCTTTCAAAAAGAAGCATCTTTCAGATGAAAGCACTAACAAGAAGTCAAAAGTCGGCAGAATGCAGGACTTGCCAGTGCTAGCGGATTACTGAATTAAAGGATGTAGGGGAAGAATAGGGGCTAAATTGACATGAATGTTTTAGCCGCAGTGAAATTTCATCCTGCGTCTCAGAGTGTGCGTGCATTATAGGCCACAAACAAAAGTGCCTATATAGACCTCATGGAAAGGCAGTAGGTAAGATGGTGTCAAAAACCAAAAGGGAGTGGTAGGGCCTAACAAAGAAGTAGAATTCCCAAGTCTAAATTGAACTCTCACAGTAATTATAGTATTGAAATGAATTTATCATCACAGATATCTGAATATTGTAAGAAAAGGTGTAACATAAAATGAAACATAAATTTTAAAATGGAAAAAAATAAAGGAGTAAGTGAAAACTGTATGTGGTATGAGGCATTTATTCGTAGACGTCATTTGTCTTGTTGAGAATGGTTTTAAAAGTTTGACCTGGAAAAAATATTCAGAATGTGTATATCTCATGCTCCAAAACTAATGAGTAGGTTACAGGTTTGGTTAGAGAAGAAAGAGTCTCATTATATCTCCTTGGCTGGCCTAGAACTCATTATGTAGACCAGGATGGTCTTATATTCACAGAGATCCTCCTCTCTCTCTTCATCTGCTGAGATTAACAGTCTCTGCTATACCTGGCACATACATGCACATTCCTTTCTTCACACATGAGAACCTCAGTAATGCTGGTGATGGAAATGATTAGATGATGATGGAGGTAGCAGCCTGTACTCAGTAAAGACGAAACAAAGTAGGGTTGGAGAGATGGCTCAGTAGTTCATAGCATTTGTTGCTCCTGCAGAGGACCCAGGTTCAATTCTCAGCACCCACAAGGTAGTTCACAACTGTTTGCAATTCCCATCGTAGGATATCTGATGTCATTGCCCTCCTCTGGCCTCCCAGGGCATGAGATCACACACGGTACACATGAAAATACATAAATCAATTTTAAGAATCGAGGAGAGTTATTTCATGTTTATCTGATCCTATATAGATAAATGTAATGAAATTTCTATGCAGAATGAAGCATTGCAGAGTTTATCTGTGACCCTATTTTGCAATTTAATGTTCTTTCCTCACAAAGCATTCTTCAAATTTGTAGCTGATGTTGCTCCACGTGATTATGGTCTATTTTGCAAATTTTCTTAACAAGTCGCTCCTCACTCTTGTGTAACAATGTCTGAGAAAGCAATGGATGATTAAGGGAATCGGAGATGCATGGAGTCGCAAAGAAGATGCACACACATTTTTAAAAGTCAGATTTGAACAGTGCTGCTGAAATGAATGCACTAACTCTATCATAACAGTAGGAAAATTTGTATTGCCAGATCCAGCTATATATTTTTTGGAAAAATAAGTTCTTCTATGTGTCACATCTATCACCCAACTGCTACAGTCGCACATCTAGACTTAAATATGGAAACTTTTATCTGGGTGGTGGTGACACATGCCTTTAATCCCAGCACTCAGGAGGCAGAGACAGGCAGATCTCAGAGTTCAAGGCCTGCTTGGTCTACAGAGTGAGTTCCAGGATAGCCAGGGCTACTCAGAAAAACCCTGTCTTGAAAAAGAAAACAAAAAAGATGGGAACTTTTCTTTGGTCTAATTTTCCAAAGCATTGTCTGATATCTCTTTCTAACTAAATACCAATTTTAGGACAGAAGGGCATAAACGGTAGATTCTAAATATAGATAAAGGCAAATTATGTATTTTATAGCTTTGGCTGGAAATGACTGTTTAAGTGAGTAGCTCATTAACCCATGGGAGTGAATTTTTAATGGTGGCACTTCAGTAGAAAGATTTTTCATTAATAATTCCATTTACTAAATGTCTTTTATGTGCCAGGCATTTAATAGATGGTTTTAGTACTGAGTTTCAGATTATTGTCTCTACGTTTCACTACAACCTGGCAAAGTAGTAGCATTAACTTCTTTGTAGCTAAAGAAACAGGTTCATAGAGTTTAAGTAACTTGTCCATTGCCACCCATTTAGAAAGTGGAAAGTCTGAGATAGGAAGCAAGGTCTGATTCAATGTCTGTAATTTTTGCCTTATGCCATATTGCCTCTGCTGTTTTCATATAAATAGTCTGGAGGAAAGTAGGGATTATATATTCATATGGTAGAGTAATATAGACAGACGATCATTATTATTTGCTCAGAGTGCATGGATTTTTGTCTTAAAAATTGAGTGATTGAGTGTTATCATAATGCTACCATCTTTTCCTGAGTTATAATTATAGATATTTCTCTGTGTGAAAACCACCACTATTGTGCGCTCTCTCTCTCTCTCTCTCTCTCTCTCTCTCTCTCTCTCTCTCTCTCTCTCTCTCTCAGTTTTGGCTGCCCTCACAGATGTTTATTTGGCTATTGTTCACTGCAGTTAGTCTGATGGTTAGCTCTCATACTTACTATTTACTGAGGTGCTGCCTTGGAGTCATCACCACAGGTTTGGTACATATATGAACTCAGAGTGCACAAGACCTGAATAAACTCAAACCAGAAAAAAAAATCTCGGAAAGTGGGCATAATGTCCCACCAGTAGCCAAGAAGCTATTTGTAATTGACATATACTGAGAGAGGAAAAATCCATTTTCTCCCACGGAGTAGCATCAGATGTATCAAAAAACCAATACCGCTGAGCAGACTTCATTCTCAGAACAGTTGACCAAAAAATGAACTCCATTTTTCTTGGTGCATTTTTGTTTTGTTTGTTTGTTGAGAGCAGAGCATAAAATTCAGTAGGTAGAAAGGAAGAGGTTATGCAATGAGTTTTGGAAATGGAAAGAATATGATCAAAATATATTGTATATTTTTTTAAAAAAAACCTGTAAAGAAGAAGAACTTGGCTGAGTGTGGTGGCACATGTCTTTAATCCTAGCACTTGAGAGTCAGAGGTAGGTAGATCTCTTTTAGCTTGACACTAGCCATCACCAGGGAAGCTTCTTGCAGTAGATTGGAACAAATACAGGAACCCACAGCTGGACATCAAGAGAGTGAAAAATCTTGGTCACTCAGCCCTAATCTCTCCCTTCAGAGTTCATGGAAGAGAAGACAGAAAGAGTATAAGAGACAAAGTGGATGGGGAAAACCAAGGAAACAGGTCCTCTGAATCAACAGGATTGATGTACTTAGGAGTTCACAGAGACTGAAGCAGCATACATAAAACCTGCAGCTCTGCACCAGATGGATCCTAGAACTAAGGTAGACATATGCCTCCATCCTTAACCCAGAAGTTTTCTTCAGTTGATAACCACTTGCAAATGAATATTTGGTTTTTGCCAAAGGAGTTTCACTGGGGAAACAAATTATTCTTAAGGGTAGACTGCATGACCAACAGTAAATGGCCAACAAAAATGAACTCAATGACAACTTTGGAGGTTTCTTATGTCATGTCAGAGCTTTTTCCTGTTGGTTTTTAAATTTTGTTTTATGTCAGTGTGGGTGGGGTGTTATTTATAGGTTCCCTTTATGTGTTTTTGTGGTTGTTTTTTTGTTTTTGTTTCTGTTTTTGAGACGAGATTTCTCTGTAGCTTTGGAGCCTGTCCTGGAACTAACTCTTATAGACCAGCCTGACCTCGAACTGACAGAAATCTGACTGCCTCTGCCTCCTTAGTGCTGGGGTTAAAGGCATATGTCACCACTGCCCAGCCCTTTCATGTGCTTTTATGGGATTCCTTGGCATTTGAACAAGTGGGTTTCTGATATGTATCTGTCTCTTGTTCCTTTTCTTTCACTCTTCTCCTTCGGATTGTTTTGCCCTATCCTAATGTTTTAGTTTTATATTTTATATTATATTATTATCCCTTTGAAGTCTGCTTTCTAATGAGAGACAGAAAGAGTGTGTATGAAGAACACAGCTGAGCAAAGCACCTTGGTAGTAGGATGATGCTTCCTTGGGGTATATGCTCAAGAGTGTTGAGGTAAATCAATTCCCAGCTTCCTGAGGAACTGCCAAATTGATGTCCATAGTGGCTGTACAAGTTTTTGCTCCTACCAACAATGGATGAGTGTTTCCTTACTTCACATTCTTGCCAGCATGACTGTCACTTGTTTTTTGTTTTGTTTTTGTTTTTCAAGATAGGATTTCTCTGTAGCTTTGGAGTCTGTTCTTGAACTCACTGTCATTTGTTTTATCAATCTTTGTCATTCTGACAGGTATAAGAAAAGTAATTTTGATTTACCTTTCCCTGAAAACTAAGGATGTAGAACATTTCTTTTGTTTCTCAGCCATTTGAGATTCCACATTTGAAAAAAATAACTTCATGAAGATGATAGAGACCCTTAAAGAGAAAATGAAAAAATCTTTTAAAGAAATGGAAGGATAGACCAAAAATGGATAAAATCAAGTCTCTTAAAGAAAGCCAAGAAAAAAATTAAACAGTTCAAAACTTGAAAATTAAAATAGAGTTAATAAATAAAACACAAACATCTGGAAATGGAAATGGAAAATCTTGGGACGTGAAAAGGAATTACAGATACAATCATCACCGACAGAATACAATAGATGGAAGCAGGAATCTCAGGCATTGAAGATACAATAGAGGAAATAGATTCATCCATTAAAGAAAATGTTAAATCCAATAAATTTTTACCAAAACTGCCAGGAAATCTGAAATACCATGAAAAGACCAAACCTAATAATAATAGGGATAGAAGAAGGAGAAGAATTCCAACTCAAAGGCATAAAAAACATATTCAGCAAAATCATAGAAGAAAACTATCCCAACCTGAAGAAGGGCATGCTTACAAAGGTACCAAAAGCTTACAGAACATCACATAGGTTGAACCAAAAAAAGTCGCCTCACCACAAAACTAAAACACTAAACATATATAATGAAGAATTTTAAGAGCTTCAAAGGAAAAAGGCCAAGAAATGTATAAAGCAGACCTATCAGAATTATTCTCGGCTTCTTAATGGAGACTCTAAAAGCCAGAAGGTCCCAAACAGACATTTACAGACATCAAGGGACCATGAATGTCAGCCCAGATTACTAAACCTAACAAAACTTTCAAACACCATAGATGGATAAAATAAGATATTTAATGACAAAACCAAATTTAAACAATAGCTATCCACAAATTCAGCACTACAGAAAGTACTAGAAGGAAACCCCCAACCCAGGGAACTCACCTACATCCACAAGAGCACAGGCAATAGATCATCTCACAATAGCAAAACCCAAAGAAGGGAAACACACATACTACCACCACCACCATTAAGAACAAAAGATAACAGGATCATTGGTCAATAATATCTCTTAATATCAATGGAATCAATTTGCCAATAAAAAGACACAGGCTAACAGAATGGGTATGAAAACAGGAATTATCATTCTGCTGCATACAAGAAACACTTCTCTAGTTCAAAGACAGATATTACTTCCAAGTAAAGAGTTGAGAAAAAGTTTTCTCCAACGAAAATGAACCTAAGAAGCAAGCTGGTGTAGCAATCCTAATATCTAACAAAATAGACTTCAAACTAAAATTAATCAAAATAGATGAAGGATATTTTATATTCATCAAAAGAAAAATCTATCAAGATGAAGCCTCAATTCTGAATATCTGTGCCCCCAAAACAAGGGCATCCACATTGGTAAAAGAAACATTACTAAAGCTTAAAAAAAATCACATATCAAACCCCACACATTAATAGTGGGAGACTTCAACACCCCACTCTCAACAATGGTCAGGTCTGCCCAACAGAAACTTGAGAAACAAGAAAACTTACAGATGTTATGACTCAAATGGACTTAGTAGACATTCACAGAACATTTCACCCAAATACAAAAGTATATACCTTTTTCTCAGCACCTCATGGAACCTTCTATAAAATTGACCACACACTCGGTCAAAAAGCAAATCAAAACAGACACACACACAAACAAATGGAATAACCCCCTGTAGCTTATCAGATCACTAAGGGTTAGAGTTCAACAACAACAAAAACTGAAGAAAGCCTACAAACTCATGGAAACTGAACAACAGTCGAGAACAGATAAACAATTTAAATGGACCTATAATCCTTAAGGAAATAGAAGCAATCATTAAAAGTCTCCCAAGCAAAAACAGCCCAGGGCCAGGTGGTTTCAATGCAGATTCTATCAGAATTCCAAAGAAGAACTAATACCAATACTCCTCAAATTGCTCCGCACAATAGAAACAGAAAGAATATTGCCAAACTCTTTTTATGAGGCCACATTACCCTAATAATCAAACCATACAAAGATACAACAAAGAAACAGAATTACAGACAAATCTCCCTCATGAATATTGATGCAAAAATACTCAATAAAATACTGGCAAACTGAATCTAAGAATACATTTAAAACATCCACCATGATCAAGTAGGCTTCATCCCAGAGGTGCAGGGACGATTCAACATATAAAAATGTGTTAATGTAATTGACCATATAAACAAACTGAAAGAAAAAAACACATGATAATCTCATTAGATACTGAAAAAGCCTTTGTCAAAATCTAACACTCATTCATGTTAAATGTTTTGGAGAGATCAGGGATACAAGGAACATAGCTAAATAAAATAAAGTCAATATATAGCAAGCCAACAGCCAACATCAAATTAAATGGAGAGAAATACAAAGTATTTCCACTAAAATCAGGAACAAGACAAGGCTGCCCACTCTCTTCATATCTATTCAATATAGTATTTGAGGTCCTAGCCAGAACAATAAGGCAACAAAAGGAGATCAAAGGGATAAAAATAGGAAAGGAAGAAGTCAAACTTCTGCTATTTGAAAATGATGTGATAGTATATATAAGAGATCCCCAAAATCTTAACAGAAAACTTCTACAGCTAACAAATGCCTTCAGTAATGTGGTTGGATAGAATATTAGCTCAAAAAATGAGTAGCCCTCATATATACAAATTATAAAGGTGCTGAGAAAGAAATCAGAGCAACATACAATAGCCACAAATAACATAAAATATCTTGGGGTAACTCCAACTAAACAAGTGAAATACCTATATGACAAGAATTTTAAGTCTTTGAAGAAAGAAATCAAAAAAGAGATCAGAAAATGCAAAGATTGAAGGGTCTGAAAACAAGAACAAAAATATAGAAATAGAAATATAGACACTAAAGATTAGAATGTAGAAGTTTAGGATATAGGAAGAAGGACACATAAAGCTGTGAACCTAGGTAAACTACCAACGACATTCTCAGCAGATCACAGATCAATCATTCACAGGAATTTACTTTCTTGGATGCCTGGGAAATCTACATCACGTTAGCTATTTACAACTGACTGTTTTTTTTTAAGTAATTTTATTAAATTATAAAAGTTTCCATTTCCGCCCCTCCTCCCACCACCCTCCCACTCCACCCACTCCCTCTCCTCCTCCCTCACCATCCCTAAGAGCAGTCAGGGTTTCCTGCCCTGTGGGAAGTTCAAGTTCCTACCCCCTCTCTCCAGGTCCAGGAAGGTGAGTGTCCAGACAGACTGGATCCGCAAAATCCAGTATATGCAGAGGAAACAAGTCCCAGTGCCATTGTCAATGGCTTTTCAGAAAGAATCCGGGCCAGCCACATTCAGAGAATCCGGCCACATTCATAGAATCTGGTTGGATTGTGTCCTCGTTCAGTCCCAGTCCAACTGGCCTTGGTAAACTCTCATTAGATCCATCCCCTTGTATCAGTGGGTGATCACATCCCTCGCAGTCCTTAATTCCTTTTTCATTTTCTTCGTCCTTCTGTTCCTCATTTGGACCTTGGGGGGCTCAGTCCGGTGCTCCAATGTGGGTCTCCGTCTGTATTGCCATCCATCGTCGGATGAAGGTTCTCTCTGATCTTGCCTTCTTTGCTCTCGTTGCCTTCCTTCTGCTTCTCGTTTGGACCTAGGGAGTTAAGTCCAGTGTTCTGATGTGGGTTTCTGTCTCTATCTCCATCCATTGCCAGATGAAGATTCTATGGTAATAAGCAAAATATTCATCAGTATGGTTATGGGCCAAGGCCGGTTCAGGCACCCTCTCCTCTGTCCAGAGAACAATCTGGGGATCTCTCCTTGGACCTGGGATCCCATTTATAATCAAGTCTCCTATAAACCCTAAAATGACTCCCTTAGTTGAAATATATTCTTCCCTGATCCCATATCCATCCTTCCTCCCTTCTCCCATCCCAGTTCACCAAGCTTTCCCCATTCCTCCCGTACTCCCTTCTCTCTAACCCTCTCTCCTTCCAACAACCCTCCCACCCCCCCCCCCCCCAAGCACCCGAGGTTACCTGGGACTCTTGTCTATTTCCAATCTCCAGGAGGATAGCTACATGATTTTCATCAGGTTCACCTTCTTATTTAGCTTCTCTAGGATCACGAATAATAGGCTCAAAGACCTTTAATTATGGTTAGAATCCACTTATGAGTGAATACATACCATATTCCTCTTTTTGGGTCTGGCTTACCTCACTCAGTAAAGCGTTTTCTATTTCCATCCATTTGCATGGAAAATTCAAGATGTCATTGTTTTTTACCGCTGAGTAAAACTCTAATGTGTATATGTTCCACAACTTTTTTAACCATTCTTCTATTGAGGGGCACCTAGGTTGTTTCCAGGTTCTGGCTATTACAAATAGTGCTGCTATGAACATAGTTGAACAAATGCTTTTGTAGTATGTTAGGGCATCTCTTGGGTATATTACAACTGACTGTGTTATTACAAGGCCAGAGCATCTCCCTGTAAACTGAGGGTAGTGTCTTGAACATCCTTAATAAACAGTAGATGTGAACTGAGTTAACCTTTAGGAGACAGAGATATGTGGCCTCTGGGTGAGACACTGTCTCTGTTATGGGAAACTGGCACCACCAGAGGAGAGGCATAAGACCCTAGTTTACACCTGGAGGTACCAGGAGACAGTGGATAAATACAAAGGTTTAATTAATGAGCTCTAATAATGGAGGCTGTAAAGTATGGCAGTCAGTATCTGAAGATTTACCTAGAAACAGTGTGAAAGGTTTTTCTTCTAAATTCTCAGCCCAGGAACCAGTTAATCCCAATTCCCTCTTGACATTAGCACTCACTCCCCTCCCTAGGGTCTCCGCTGGTCAACCCAAGGGTCAGGACAAGGTTGTAAAAATTTCTTTACCCAGACCTAGTGCTTGGTGTCTTAACTATAAAAGGTGGGGTCAGAAACTAGTCCATGCTACAGTGTCAGAAGCCTGAACTCTGCCTGTGGTCTCAGCTAGGTGATAAGTTTCTGCACCCTGCGGTGTTTTATTCTTTTACTTTTTATTTTTTCAGCTTGCTTCTGGTCTTCCTGGGATCTGGTTTCTGGAATAAAGTTTGCTTCTGGTTTACTAGACTTGGTGGTATTCTCATCTTTGCGCGACCTTACTGGACCCAACATTTTGTTGTCCCGTACGAGGGAACGCAAACCTGGTTTTGAGGGAGCACCCTAGTCTCTAGTTTTTGGCAAACTTTATTATTCTGTGGTTACCAATTGGTAAGTTTCTGGTTCTGGTGTCTGGTGTCCGGACAGTCTGGAGGCTCAAGGAGATCTAGCAGACGTGCTTCTAATCTCAGAGCCAGAGGAAAATAGGGGACACTCTTATTCCTCCTCTGACCATTGGACCGTGAATTTGCAGCCCTTTGGGACTAGTACAGGAACACGTGACCCTACGCGCCTACTGGACCCAACAAAGATCTCCCATGCTCATGGATCAGTAGGATTAACGGAGGAAAAAATGACAATTGGTGTGGGAGAATTGTCTGTATTCTGTCAATCATGTATTTTAATAAAACGCTGATTGGCCAGGCAGGAAGTATAGGCGGGAAAACCAGACAGGAAGTAGAGGTGATGCAATGAGAACAGGAGAATTCTGGGAAGCAGGAAGCTTCCTCTGCCAGTTCTGCCCAAACCACCAGAGAGGAAGGATGTAACCTGCCCAGCTGAGAAAGGTACTGAGCCCTGTGGCTAACGTAGATAAGGATAATGGGGTAATATATGTTATAAGAACTAATAAGTAGCTTTAGTAGTATTATTAGTACTAATAATAAGCTTTATAACTTATAGAGATCTCTGTGTGATTGATTTTCTCTTTGGGGCATGCGGGCTGTAGGGTACCGGGCAGGACAGAAACCCCAACAAGCCGGCCCTCATGTTACAGACAATTGCATCAAAAGCAATGTACAGATTCAATGCAATCCCAATAAAAATCCCAACACAATTCTTCACAGACCTCAAAAGAACAATAATCAACTTCATATAGTAAAACGAAAACCCCAGGATAGCTAAAACAATCCTGTACAATAAAAGAACTTCTGGAGGTACCACCACCCCTGACTTAATACTCTACTCTAGAGCCATCATAATAAAAACAGTTTGTTATTGGCATAAAAACAGACACATGGACCAATGGAATAGAATTGAAGACCTTGACATTAATCCACACACCTATGAAAACCTGATTTTTGACAAAGAATTCAAAAATATGCAATGGAAAAAAGAAAACATCTTCAACAAATTGTGCTGGCATAACTGGATGGCAGTGTGTAGAAGAATGCAAATAAATTCATATCCATCTCCCTGCACAAAACTCAAGTACAAGTAGATTAAAGACCTCAACATAGATCCAGTTACACAGAACCTGATAGAAGAGAAAGTGGGAAGTAGCCTTGAAAGCATTGGCACAGGAGACTACTTCCTATATATAACAGCAGTAATACAGACACTGAGATTGACAATCAATAAATAGGACCTCCTGAAACGGAAAAGCTTCTGTAAGGCAAAGGACACAGTCAATAAGACAAAATGGCAGCCTACAAAATTGGTAAAGATCTTCACCAACCCCACATCAGACAGGGGAGTGATATCCAAAATAAATAAAGAACTCAAGAAACTAGATATCAAAATACCAAATAATCCAATTTAAAAGGAGTTACATATCTAAACAGAGAATTCTCAACAAAAGAATCTCAAATGGCCAGGATACACTTAAAGAATTGTTTAACATTCTTAGGGAAATGCAAAGAGAATGACTCTGAGATACCATCTCACACTTCTCAGAGTGCTAAGATCAAAAACACCAATGATAGCCTATGATGGAAATGATGTGGAGAAAGGCTACTACTCCTCCATTGCTGGTGGGAGTGCAAAGTTGTATGGTGACTTTGGAAATCAATACAATGGTTTCTCAAAAAAAAACTGGGAATCAATCTACCTCAGGACCAATCAATACCACTCTTGGGCATATACCCTAAGGACACTCAGTCATATCACAAGGACACTAGCTCAAATATGTACATAACAGCATTATACATAATAGCCAGAACCTTGAACAAACCTAGATGCCTCTCCACCAAAGAATGGATAAAGAAAATGTGATATATTTACACAATGGAGTATTAAGAAAAAATTATCCTGAGTGAGGTAACCCAGATCCAGAAAGACAAACATAATATGTATTCATTCATAGGTGGATATTAAATGTCAAGCAAAATATAACCAGGCTACAATCCACAGCCCCAGAGAAACTAGGTAACAGGGATGACCCTAAGAGGGACACATGGATCTCCATGTGAAGAGGAAATAGGTAAGATCTCCTGGGTAAACTGGGAGTGGGGGTGGAGGGGAGAAAGTTGGGGGATGGGAACATGAGGGATCAGAATGGTTGAGTTGGGGGCAGAACAGAGGGGGAGTGTAATGAATGATATCTTGATAGACAGAGTCATTGTGGGGTTAGGGAAAAGCCTGATGTCAGGGAAACTCCCAATAACCCACAAGAATGACACCAGATAAGGCTCTTAGCAATAGTGGAGAGGGTGCCTCAACTGACCTTCCCTGTTATCAGATTGGTGACTACTTTAATTGTCATCATAGAGCCTTCATACAGTAACTGATGGAAGCAGATGCAGAGATCCACAGCCACACACTGGGCTGAGAACTCTGGGAGTCCAGTTAAAGAGAGAAGGGATTTTATGAGCAAGAGTCATCAAGATCATGACAGTGAAACCCACAGAGATGGTTGAGCTGAGCTTGTGGGAGCTTACAGACTCTGAACTGTCAGCAAGGGAGTTGACATGGACTGACCTAGGCCCTCAACATCTGGTTGACAGTTGTGTAGCTTGATCTGTTTGTGGGGCCCCTAATAGTGGGACCGGGACCTGTTGTTGACAAATGAACTGACTCTTTGGAACCTATTCCCTATGGTGGAATGCCTTGCCCAGCCTTGTTGTTAGAGGGAGGAGCTTTATCTTACCTCAACATGATTCTTGCTTTGTTGACTCCAAAGGGAGTCATGGGCTGACTCCCATGGGAGTCCTTACCCCTTCTGAATGGAGGAGGAGTGGATGGGATGGAAAGAGAGGAGAGAGGAGGAACTGTGGTGGGTATTTTAAATAGGTAAATAAATAAGTACGTACAAGAGGGTGGTGGTGGTGCATGCCTTTAATCCCAGCACTTGGGAGGCAGAGGCAGGCAGATCTCCATAAATTCAAGGCCAACCTGGTCTATAAGAGCCTAGTTCTGGGACAGTTGGAAGTGTTACACAGAGAAATCCTCCCTCAAAAAACAAACAAACAACTAAATAAATAAAAATAAATAATAAATAAATAAATAAAAAGAAAAATATAAAAGCTTGCTGAGCAAACCATGAAGAGCAAGCCAGTAATCAGCATCCACCCATGGTGTCTGCATCACCTCCTGCCTCCTGGTTCCTGCCCTGTTTGAATTCCTTCCCTCAGATCCTTCAACACTGGACTATGATGTGGAAGTGTAAGCCAGCCAAACCCTTTTCACCACACCTTGGCCATGATGTTTCATAGCAGCAATAGAAACCACAACTGGGACAGAAATTGGTACAACGATAGTGAGGTATTGCTATGACACAGCACACTATTTGTTCTGAGACGATCGTGGAAGGATCTTAGAACTTTGGGCTGGGAAAGCCATTGAGTATTCAAAGGTTGGTAAGTAGTTCTGGGGGAGCTTGGAAGAATAGAATGTTGAGAGATATGCAGGTGATGGAGGCCTGGCTTGTGAGGTTCCAATGGGAAGTTTGAGAGTTACTCAAGACTTTCGGAGCTGTTGTGTATTTGCTATTTTCAAATTAGAGTCTGTGGTTCTGATTAGCTGAAGAGTCAGTCATTATTAATAAGAGAACAATACTACTGAAGGGTAACTATTGCTTTTCTGGTACCATTGACGTTAATTAGCTGGAGCTAAGAAATTAGTGGTGACTAAGAGGAAACCAGCATCATTGAGGCAAAATCTTCTGTGTTCCAGAGGTGGCCAAGGTTGTACCTTGTGCTGATACCCAAACTTGGTAATGCAAGAGTCACCCAGGTAGTACTGCTTTTGAAGACATGAAGGGGTCATGGAGAGCTGCTGAGGTTTGGCACTGTGAGAGGACAGAGAGGCTGCTAGTGATGGTGCAGCCTCAGTAGCATTTGAAGGCCCAGGAGGTCATGAAGAAAAGTTGAGGTATGACACCATGAAGAGAACTTTTGAGAGGCTCTTGGTGAATGTGCAGTTCATTTGCAGTAAAAGACCCCAGCATTTTGGAGATGACCATCAAGAACAGAAGCTGGAGCTGGCCTGAGTTTAGGGCAGAGCCAAAGAAATGATCTAAGACCAGAAAATCACGAGTGAATCCCTGATGCTGGATAGTGAATAATTTACACTGGTGGAGTTTGACATTCCCTTGTTTGGATTGTGACTCTGCCATGGTTCTTCCCTCTTGAAGTAAGTATTTAACTTAATTTTGATATTTACAAGGGACCACAGTTGAGAGATTTTGGAATTTTGTAAAGACTTTGGATTTTAAAAGAAGCTGAATATTTTAGTTAGGCTGAATTTTTATGTGTTTGAATTTTTAAAGATTGTAGAACTTTAAAATTTGGAATGATTATGTCTTAATGTTGATATTCATGTGTGATCCTGGCATGAACAGGAAAAGAAGGATTATGGCTTAACAGTGATATGTTTGTGTGTCAAGGTGACAAGGGGTTAATTATGCTGCCTAGTTTTGTCAACTCATTCACACAGGCTAGATTCCTCTGAAAAGAGGGAAACTTGATTGAGAAAAATGTCTCAATAAGATTTGGTTGAAGGGTATTTCCTTAATTAGTAATTGATAGGGAGGGGCCAGCCCATTGTGGGTGGTGCTCTCCCTGAGCTGATGGTCCTGGATTCTGTAAGAAAAATAAAAGAACTGCTGGATATGTCACCATGCCCCACTGTCCTAGTTAGGGTTTCTATTGCTATAAAAAAATGACAACCTTACCAAAAGCAATCTACAGATTCAAGGCAATCCCCATCAAAATTCTAACACAATTCTTCAAAGATCTTGAAAAGACAATTTTTAGCTTCATGTGTAAACACAAAAACTCAGGATGGCTAAAAAAACTGGGCAGGAAAGGGTTTATCTGGTTTATACTTGATATTGTAGTCCATCATTAAAGAAAAGTATGGTAGGAACCAGGAGACAGGAGCTGATGTTGAAGTCATGGAGGGATACTGATTACTAGATTTTTATTCAATGTCTTAAATAAATGGATAGTTTTCCCAGCAGGTACCAATTACCAAAGTTAAATTAAGAGCAGATAAACAATTTAAATAGGCCCATAGCTCCTAGTGAAATAGAAGCAGTCATTTAATGTCTTCCAACCAAAAATAAAATTTCAGTACCAGATGGTTTTAGTGCAGAATACTACTAGACGTTCAAAGAAGAGTTAATGCCAGTACTCCTCAAATTATTTCACAAAATAGAAACAGAAGGAACATTGCCCAATTCATTTTATGAAACCACAGTTACCTGGATACCCAAACCACATACTCAACAAAGAAAGAGAATTATGGAACAATTTTCCTTATTAACATAGATACAAAGATACTCAATAAAATACTTGCAAACCATCAAAACAGTCATCTATGATGAACAAGTAGGTTTCATCTCAGAGATGCAGGGATGGTTCAGTATATAAAAGTCAATAAATGTAATCTGCAGGGTGTTATTTCAATTTCCTGGCACCTGTTGAGACTTGCTTTGTGCCCCAGTATGAAGTAATTTTTGGAGAAATGTGCATGAGGTGCTGAGAGAGAAGGTGCTGTGTTTAGGTGAAATGTTCTGCAAATATGTATTACTTCTGTTAGGTTTATAATGTTAGTTAGCTCCGGCATTTTTTCTTATTTCTTTTTTTTTCTGGATGTCATATCTATTTGCAAGAGTGGAGTATTGGAGTCTTGAACTATCAGTGTGTGAGGGTCAGTAATTTATATGTGATTTTAGCTATGATAGTGTTTTTTTTTATGAACTTGGGTTCCTTTTGTTTGGTGCACAGATGTTAAAAATTACAATGTCCTCTGAGAGAATTTTCCCCTTGGAGTATGTAATACCTTCCTTATATCTTCTGATTAAATTTGAAGTCTAAGTCTATTTTGTCAGATATTAAAATGACTTTACCTGCTTGCTTCTTAAGTGCATTTGCTTGAAATATATTTGCCCATCCTTTTACCCTGACGTCATATCTATCCTTGATATTAAGGTGTGTTTCTTGGATGCATCAGAAGGATGGATCCTGTTTTTGCATCCATTCTGTTAGTCTGGTTTTGTTTTTAATTGGAGAATTGAGACTTTTGATGTTTAGAAATAGCAAGAAACAGTGCTTGTGAATTCTTGTTATTTGGGTAGTGTGTCTGTGTGTCTGTGCGTGTGTGTGTGTGTTTCTTTTGAATTGTTGCTCTAGGATTATTTATTCCTTGTGTTTTTGTGTTTCCTTGGCTGAGATTAGCCTCTTGTGGTTGGAGCTTTCCTTCTAGTGACTTTTGTATGACTGGATTTATAGATATTGCTTTCCTTTGATTCTGTCATGGTATGTCTTATTTGCTCCATCTATTGTGATTTATAGTTTCATTGGGTATAGTAGTCTGGGCTGGCATTTGTTGTCTTATAGTTTGTAGAACATCTATCTGGACCTTTTTGGCTTTAGAGGTTCACTGAGAAGTCAAACTTTATTCTAGTAGATCTGTCTTTATGTGTTAACTTTGTCTTTTTTCCCCTTGCAGCTTTTAATATTCTTTGTTCTGTAATTTATTGTTTTGATTATAATGTGGGGAGGGTACTTTGTTTTCTAGTCCAGTCTATTTGGTGTTCTGTATGCTTCTTGTACCTTGATAAACAACTCCTTCTTTAGGCTAGGGAAATTTTCTTCTATGATTTTGTTGAAAATATTTTCTGCAGTCATCCTTGTAGATTCCTGGGAGATTTTGTTACACGAGGGTTTTACATGACCCCAAAATGCCAGCTAAGACTCCTAGAAATTGTGGATATGTAGCCTGAACTGGCCTTCTCCTGTGACCAGATTATTGTCTAGCCCAGTTATCATCAGAGAGTCTTTATACAGCAACTGATGAAAACAGATGCAGACTCACAGAAGAGGGGGAGAAAGGATTGTAGGAGTTAGAGAGGTCAAGAACTCAACAAGAAAACTCATAGATTCAACAAGAAAACTCATAGATTCAACTAACCTGGGCTCATAGAGGCTCACAGAGAGTGAACCAAAATCAGGGAACCTGCATGGGACTGTCCTAGGTACTCTGCATATAGGTTACAACTCTGTAGCTTGGTCTTCTTGTGGGACTCCTAACAGTGGGAGCAGGAGCTGTGTCTGACTCTTTTACCAGCTTTGGGAACCCTATTATCTTACTGGGTTGCCTTGTCCAGCCTAAATGTTGGGTGGAGGTGCCTAGTCTTACTACAACCTGATATGCCATGTTTTGTTGATATCCATCGAAGGTCTGACCTTTTCTGAACAAAAATGGAAGAGTAGTTGGGAGGAGAGCAAAGGGGAGGTGGGGAGAGGTACTGGGAGGAGAGAGGGAAGGGATACTGTGGCCAGGATATAAAATAAATGAATAAATGAATGAATGAATGAATGAATAAATAAATAAATAAATAAATATTTTCTGTACCTTTGATTTGGAATTTTTCTCCTTCCCCTTCCATTCTTCTTAGATTTTGTCTTTTCATGATGTCTCAAATTTCCTGGATGTTTTATGCCAGGAGGTTTTGATATTTACCATTTTCTTTGATAGAAGTATCTGTTTTTATCTTGTCTTCAATGCCTGGGATTCTCTTTTCCATATGTTGGTGAGACTTGCCCCTTAGGATGTTATTCCAGTTCCTAAATTTTTCATTTCCATATTTCCCTTAGTTTGAGTTTTCTTTATTGATTACACTTCTGCTTTCAGGCCTTGGACTGTTTTAATCATTTCCTCCGCTGTTTGTGTTTTCATAAATTTCTTGAAGGGATTTAGTAGGTTCCTCTTTAAAGACCTTTATCATATCAATAAAGGCCAAGAGAAGGTCTTTGTCTTAGGCTTTAGCTGTGTAGGAATACACAGGGCCTGCTGTGGTTGGGTTGCTGGTGGAAACATACTGTCTTGGATGTAATTGATTGTGTATTTATGCTGCAAAATAGGTACTTGACTTTGGGAAGATTGTAATTCTAGGTACTGATAGCTAGTCTTGTTTTGGTTGGGTCGGTGTTTTCTTTATTGATTTAGGTTGCTCTTTTGGTTCTTAAGAGAGTGTTGTAGGTGAGTAGCAATTTTTCTGAGACGCTGCTATGTGTGGCCCCTGGGCATTCAAGATATAGTGTGTTTCTAGTTATTGGGACTGACTCTTAGGGGAATGGGTTAGGAGAGGGGACTGAGGAGTGTTTCAAGAGGGAGGAAAGCAGGGTGTTCCCCCAGGGTCTATGTAGTCCCCTAGGAATAGGATCAGAGAGTGAGGAGAGGCCACAGAAGATAGCCTGCACAGAGCTCAGGATGAAACTGGGGTGTTGGAAGGGAGGGGGGAGAGGTAAAGATCTGCAATTAACCTACCTGCTTCCTTGCCTGAATTTTCAAGTCGTCTTGACTGTTGGGGAATTTCCTTTTCTAGTGAGATGGTAGTTTAAATTATTTTCGTATCTTTTACTATGGTCATATATCTTTTTTAGTTTTACTTCTTCATATGGTGAATTAGTGAACTGGCCTTCTACTATTAGGATAAGCCTCAGATCATTGTGACAAGTTCTTTTATATTACACTGGATTCTGTTCACAAGTATTTGTTAAATCATTCTGTTCTTTTGAAAGATATTAGTGAATCTCTTTCCTTTTTGAAATATCTTAGCATATATTTTTCAGACAGGATGTGTAAGCTTCCCTCACAGAATAATTTGAAGATTGTAGTTTCTTCTATTTTCTGATAATATTTGGATAATATTGATGTTGTTTATTTCATAAATATTTCATATAATTCGCCAGTGAAGTCACATGGTATTGAGGTTTTCTATGTGCAAAAGTCTTCCCCCAACATCCCCCCCCCCCGCCTTTAATGGCCTTGAACTCAGAGATCCACCTACTCTGCCTCCCAAGTTCTGAGATTAAAGGTGTGTGTGCATTACCACTGCCAAGTTTTTAATTGCAATTTTAATTTTTAAAAATGACATTATTTATGTATTATATTTATTTTGTGTCAGTTTTCACTAGTGTCATTTGAAGAATGGGTCCACATCATGTAACTTTTATTTATTGGGAAGAACTGTTTCTTGATCACCTCTAATTATGCTTTTACTGTATGTTAGCATCCACTCTTTTTTCATTGTTTTGTTTTGATTTTCAAGACAGGGTTTCTCTGTAGCTTTGGAGCCTGTCCTAGAACTGGCTCTTGTAGACCAGGCTGGCCTCGAACTCACAGAGATCTGCCTACCTCTGCCTCCCCAGTGCTGGGATTAAAGGTGTGCACCACCACTGACCAGCAACTCTTGTCTATTTTCTAACTTAACGTTTTGACAAAGTTTTAGTTGTTACACAACAGAGTTTAAGAGGAGGCACTGAAATTTTCAATATTCCCCTTGTCTCCATACCTGCATGCTCTCTCCATTAGCAGCATCTCCTGCCAGGGTTTTGTGTTTATAAAAATTGATTAACCTACATTTATATACTAAGGCTACTCAAAAGGTGTTTTACATTCTACAAAACAGGTGTATAATGACATTATCCATCAGGATATTAACAATAAATAGTTTTGCTACCATTCACACAAAACCCCTGCATTCAAATTGTCTCAAGTGTTTTGCCATTTCCAGAACATCAAATTCTAAGGATCATACAATACAGACTCATGCAGCCTGCTATTTCTTCACTTAGTAATATGCTATTTAAAAATCTCTGTTTTTTTCATGAATTGATTGCTTTGTCATTGGTTAATATTCTGTTCTCTGCATATGATACAGTTTATCCAATCATAGAATTTAATGATATCGTCATTGCTTCCTTGTTTGGGCAGGTATGAATTAAACTACTATCAACTTCTATACACATGTACACACACAGCTTTTACAGATGTGTGTTTTCAGCTCCCTTTATGTAAACACCAAGAAGCATGATTTATAGATTGTATCTTTAAGACTGCTAATCTCTCTTCTAGTGTTTTTCCAGTTTGCATTTCCATCAATAATGAATGAGCGTTCTGGCACTCCCCATCCTTATCAGCCTTTGTGTTTTTAGTATTCTGTATTTCATTGCAATCAGTGTATAATGGTATTTTCTATATATCTTTTCATTTGCCTCTTAATAACTCTCCTTGTCATTCTGTGGGCTGGAGAGATGGCTCAGCAGTTAAAAGCACTGTTGCTCTCGCAGAGGACCTGGGTTTGATTTCCAGAACCCACATGGCAGCTCACAATCTTCTGTAACTCTAGTCTCAAGGGATTTTATACCTTCTCCTGTCCTCTCTTGGTATCAGTTACACAATTGGTGCATAGACATATATATATGTATGTACATATATATACACAGACAAGATAACCATACTCTTAAAAATAAATAAAATTTAAATTCATTCTAAAATCAATACTGTTTCTGCTACTTTCTTTACATTGCTATTAATATAATATACATTTTTCATCCATTTATTTTCCACATGTTGATTATAGGAATTCTTTTGTAGTTATGAACACACATTGATTACACAAAGTAATAGGTTTCATTATGACATTTTCATAATATATATAATAATCTGACTGTATTTACTTATTACCCACATTAATTCCTCATACTTGTCCCTCCCTATTTTCTGTTTTCATCTAATATTTTTCAGATTCTACATGAGAGGAAACATGTAGCCTTATCTTTCTGAGTCTGATCTCCAGTTTTAGCCAGTTTCCTGCAAATAACAGTATTTTTCCTGTCTTTAACATTGTATCAAATTTCACATTTTCCTTAGTTTTTCAGCCACTATTTGATATTGGGGCTGAATCCTTGTCCCACCTATTGTGAACAGAGCTGCACTGAACGTGGGTATACAGGGTTCTCTGGAGTGTCATAATGTTGATTCCTTCAGCTCTGCATTGTTTTGTATAATGAATGTATGCCAATGACAAGTAGACACCCTGCACATAAGAGGAACATAGCTGGATCATAAGGAGAAGCATGAATGCTTAGTTCTAATGCTTGGTTTTTAGGAATCTCCCAATGAGTTCTATAGTGGCTGCCTCATTTTTATTCCTACCGAAAATTTCTAAGATTTTCTTTTCTCTTTCCTTCTTGATAGCATCTGTCATTATTCTATTTTGGTTTTGGTATATGTTCATTACATAAAAATGGATTCCACTGTGGCACTCTCAGGCATGTTTATCATACACTTTATCTTGGTCGATCCCCACTACACTCACTTGTCCCATATCTCTTCCTGTGTGTCCTCTTTCTCTTCTCTTACTCATTCTTTCAAATTGTCTTTGTAAAAGTATATTCTGGAGCTGAGCTGATTGATACCACTTTCAAAAGAGCCATGCTAAATGCTTCCCACTCACAAAGGAGTTAGCAACTGTCTGTAAATCGTGTTCCAAGGAAATCACAACTCCTTCTTCTGGCCTCCGTTGGCACTTGCACACACATGGCACACAGACATACATGCAGACAAAATTGCCATACACTTAAAAAATAAATATCTTTTAAAAGTCTGTATTTCCTGTATAAGAAAAGAGTACAGTGTTTGCTTTCCTGGACCTAACTTGTTTTGTCTAATGTGAACAGCCTAAAACAAACTATCATTTTTCATTTTACATACCAATCCCAGTTCCCACTCCCTCCCCTCCTCCTATTTCCTCCACATTCCCCCCTTACCCCACTGCCCATCCACTCCTCAGAGACAGTAAGGCTCATTGCTTTGGGGAAGGTCCAAGGCCCTCCCTACTATATCTAGGCTGAGCAAGATATCCATCCAAAGAGAATAGGTTCCTCAAAAAGCCAGTACAAGCAGTAGGGATAAATCCTGGTGCCCAGTGGCCCCTCAGTCTGCCCCAGCCATACAACTGTCAACCACATTCAGAGGGACTAGTTTGGTCCCATGCTTTTTCCTTCCCAGTCCGGCGGGTGTTGGTGAGCTCCCATTAGCTCAGGAAAACTGTTTCAGTGGGTGTGCCCATCACGGTCTTGACCTCTTGGCTCATATTCTCATTCCTCTCACTCTTCATCTGGACTTTGGGAGCTCAGCCCAGTTCTCCACTGCAAGTCTCTGCCTCTTTTTCCATCAGTTGCTGGATGAAGGATCTATCGTGATATTTAAGATATTGTTTTGTTTATTGTTGTTGTTTTTTTTCAATGTTGGGAACTGAACAGTAGAGCCTTACATACATCAAACAAGTGCTATACTGCTGATTTATATTCCCACCACTCTTCTTGACAGCTGAATACTCCATTTTGTATATACTGCACTTTAATTAGCCATATATTGTTGGGTACCACTAATGATGCCAGAACTTATGTATTGTGAATAAGACCTCACTAAACATTAGAGTGCATGGGTACCTCTGTGGTCTGCTGACTTTGATTCCTTGGGGTATATGCCCAGAAGCAGTCTAGCTGGACCATACAAAAATTACAGATTTCATGCTTTGACTAGCATTTTAGTGATGTCAAGTCACACCAGCAATATTTAAGTGTTCCTTTTCCCAATAGCCTGAGCAGAATTTGTTTTCTTCTTTGAAAAAAAATCTATTTGTGTTTCGTGTGTATTAGCGTTCTGCCTGTCTGTGTGCCACATGCATGCAGTGCCCATGGAGTCCAGAATTTTCTTTGCTTTTGCGTTTTGAATGTTTTTATGTATGTATCTGGAAGCATATCCTTAGCCTTGTTCAATCTACAAATACACTCATTAAAGATATTCTTCTTGGTGTGTGTATGTGTGTGTGCACACATGTGTGTATGTGCCATCTGTCCCTTTAGTGAATATAGCTCCTGGTAACTGCTATCTAGTGAGAATTAGAATGTTTTTCAACTAGATATGAGCTCTCAAATGGTCTAACTTACTGACTTCTGTAGCCATTCTTTGCCTGACTTCTGAGCTTCACCTTATGCATTTCATGCATGTATTCTTATTCAGCCAGAATTATTAGGACTTACCTTCAGGCTTGCTATGTTTGTCTTACTGTGTCCTTCTAGAAGAAGGGTGGCCAATCTATATTATCTGCCACCTCCTATATGACAAGTCATTTTGTGCTTTTATCTTTTTTATTCTAGCCTGTATTTTAGTCTATATTTAAGAAATAACAGAAGGTTATGTCTAGCCTTTTGTCATAAGCATAATCAAAATTCTTTCCAAAGTAAATTTTGTACTTTTTTTTTATTTCTCTATGTGTCTAGTGGAAGAGAAACCCTTCAATTTGACTTGGTTTATAACATCCCTTGGAGGTAGCTTGGGGAATGTATTTTTTCTTTATTCACAGGAACAGCAAAAATTTCTTTAGAATAATTATATGTAAGCTATTCTGTGCTATCAGTTTTTACAACTATACTATGAGGCTTTGGGAAATTAATTTGTTGAAGACTTCTGCAGTTGATTCGAAGAACTGGAATTTGAATCTGTCTAACAACAAAACCTAAACTCGTATGCAGCTAGGCCTTTTGAGTGTTTGATTTGAGACAGGATTTTACTATGCATCCCAATCTGGTCTTAAACTCAGTAATGTCCCATGCTGATTTCACTGACTCGGCCTCCTCAAAGATGGGATTATAAATACTAGCTACCACATCTAGCCATATTTAGTTCTTAATGAAACCTATTACTGTGTATGAATATGCCAATAAAACGAGTGCTGATAAAAAACAAATAAATTATTCCTGATTGTCCAATCTAGGGATACAGAAAAGGACTCGCTCAACAGAGAGTTGATGCTGGGAACAATGAGGCTGGCATATAGCCAGAGTTGAAAAGGATGAATATGATGAAGCAATATATGAAGGGAATGAGTTGTTTCAATTGGCTATGGCTACCTACAAGATATAGTCAATACAAGTTGTCATGGGATATTTCATGCTTTGTAAATCGATAAAGCAGGAGTCAGTTGGTAATTAGGGTCTGTAAGCAGAGTAGGGCCACTAGGAGGAAGTCTCTAGTGGGAGCTGATTGGCTATTGTAAAGAAAAGTTAAGGCAAATGTGACTGCATTTCTAAACCATCCTCAACAGCTCAGACGCAGACATGGATCTTTTTTAAAAGATGCCAGAGGCAAGTCCTCATCTCATATCCCCTGTGCTTTATATAAAGGCATTCCCACACTTCATGGTGGATCTTTAACTTCTTTTCCTGTGATTAAGATGAGAGTCCCTACAAGCAAGATTTACTGCTTCATTTTTAACAAATTCATGCCCATAGCCTTTGAATACAACAGGAAAGAACAACAATTACATTTCTGGACTGTGTTTTTCTACACATGAAATGAATATGCCATTTCCTTCTTTAAGTAATTATGGTTTGACTGAAGTCTTTTTGTTTGTTTGTTTGTTTTTCGAGACAGGGTTTCTCTGTAGCTTTGAAGTCTGTCCTGGAACTCGCTCTTGTAGACCAGGCTGGCCTCAAACTCACAGAGATCTGCCTGCTTCTGCTTCCCGAGTGCTGGGCTTATTAAAGGCATATGCCACCACTGCCCGGCTTTGACTGAAGTCTTATAGAGAATACTAATAAATAGAAATGATTTTATTCATTGCAAAATATATCTGAATGCTATGTCCTTATATTTAATTCCAGGGCCTAAACTCACTTAAAAATATAACAAGCCCTGATACAAGGAAGTAAAAGTCCAAACAGAATAACAAACAGTACTGTTTTAGTTTCCCATTTCTGCCATAACAATTTACTATGTATGTACCAGCTTAAAACAATGTAGACATCTTCCCTTCCAGTTCTGAATATGACAAAAGTGACAGATGTCTCAGTGGGATAAAGTCCAGATGGTGACAATGCTATTACTTAAGTTCCTTTTGGAGTGTGGCGGGGGAAATCTGTGACTTGGATTTCCAAGCCTCCAGTAGCATCCCACATTCCTTGTCATGACCCTGTGCCGGCAATTGTGTCTCTCTAGGCATTACTTCTATCGCTATGCCTTCCTTTCTTATGTTCCTGCATCCCCATTTCCTTTGTATGGATCTTGTGCTTACTCAAATAACTTATATCCAAAAGGTCCCACCCCCCAAAAAGAGGGAAAACGGAGCCCTCCATTAGCAACAAAGGGATGCTATGAAGCAGGAGCTTGTGAGATTGTGTAAGCTAATGAATGGCTACAGGCTTAACTTTCACTGTGTTGTAGCAGCTGTGTGGTTTGAATCACGTTTTCAGTAAAATAGGAGGGGTGGGAAATGGAGAAAAGGCTCAATGGTTACAAGCACTGTCTGATCTTCTAGAGATTAGATTCCCGGCACCCACATGGCAGCTCACAACAGTCTATAACTAGTTCCGGGAGATCAGACATCTTCTCCTGGCCTACACAGGCAACAGGCACATAAGTGGTGCACAGGCTTACTTATTGGCAAAAAAAAAACCTACCCATACATATAAAACAAAATATTTTTAAGTAGGGGTGATATGAGTATTAAATATTTTATTTCATTAACAGTCATGTGTTATTCTTATTAGTGAGAATTTATGGATAGTATGCACACACACACACACACACACACACACACACACACACACACACACACATGATCTTTGATGGGAGAGCTACTCTAAGTGTCATTTTCCATATCTGGTCTATGTCTTGGGTTATTTATAGACACCAAATAAGAATAAAGATTCTTTGTCATGGAAGATATAACTGATTAGTTGCAAGGTCATATGGCTTATGTGGAGCTGGGAAAGCCAAATCTATATGGTGTATTTTACACTCTGTCCTACAGAAGTGATCTAAATTGGATGAACATTAACTGATGGCATACTTCTTGTTTGGTTGGGTTTGTTTGATTTTGGTTTTTGTTTTGGTTTTTCAAGATAGGCTTTCCTGTGTAGCCCTGTTTATGTATATCTTTAATCTCTTACTTAAAAAAAAAAGCAATATCAGCCAGGTGGGAGTGCCTCACACCTTTAATCCCAGCACTCAGGTGGTGGATCTCTGTGAGTCTGAGGCCACCCTGCTCTACAGAGCTAGTTCCAGACTGGCCAGGGCTACACAAAGAATCTTTATTTTATAAACAGTGTCTGAACCTGTTAACAGGAAATTATGACTTCATGGACTCTTTTTTATTTTTATTGTGCTAAGTAGCTTCAAAATGAGCTCAGACACATACAGTTAATATTTGTTGAACATTTGCAATGACACTATGCTTACCCTGTTCTTATGGACTTTAGTCTCTGATGATCTAATCTGTGTATTCACAGATTACCAAATACCAGGTAGAAATGCCTATTCTGACATTTATAAGTGTTGTGATATTTGCCAAATCAATTTGCATCTTTTAAGCTTAGTCCTTCATGGCTAAAATGCAGACCTAGCCTATGGAGTGGCTTATGATTTGCAAAATAACATGCAAATGGATGCTGTTAGTAATCTCCTGAAACCTCTTAGCATTAATACCATGTTTAAGGGATGCAAACAGTTCAACCATGCTGTGGCTGATATGGTATATTTGATCATCTTTATGATTGATTGCAATGCATTTCATTTTACACTTGCCAGTTTATTTTGTGTGAGCAGCTTCACTATAGAGGATATACACACAAAGACAAACTCGGTGTTTAGAGAGGGCAGTCCACAAAGGAGAAAACACAAGGGCTTGTGAAAATGAGAGAATGGAGTCTTCCTTTGGTGATATTAAGTGCGTTGCTAGAAGTTCTGGGTAGATTATACCTTTGAAGAGATACACTATATCCAAACTAAACAGACCTGAATGAGTTTGAAAATCCAGGAAGGTCGGAGAAAGGCATGACAAAACTGGAAGGAGAAAAGACTTGCTTAATTCTTTAAAGGGTGCTTTATAGCTCCTTGATAAGAAAGTAAAAGGCAAGAGAGAAGAAAACATCCTATGGATTATGAAAATATTTGTCCCCTCAGGTTCTTTCTTTACTAAAAAGATTTTTTTTTCAGATTTTATTTATACATATTTTATGTGCATTAGTGTTTTACATTCATGTATATATGTGCACCGTATGTGTGTGGTACCCAGAGATATCAGAAGAAGACATTGGATCTTGTGGAACTTCACTTATGGATGACTGTGAACCATCATGTGGGTGCAGGGGACTGAACCTGGGTCCTTCGCAAGAGCAGCCAGTGCTCTTAACTGCTGAGCCATTTCTCCAGTTCCTTTTCAGATCCTTTCTGAAGTAGGTGGCTGAAAAACTTCGACATGAGTAATAATACCTGTCCTGCTTTAACTCCTTTCAGGAACAATGTGAAGGTATAAATACATAAATGCAAAATGAGTGACATCTACTTAAGATGGCAGTGGAGGAAAAGTGCTGCCCTGGAAGCAGAGCTTCTAAAAAGAAGTTGAGAGAACCGACATTTGCAGACATGGGAACTCTGTGAGGTTAAGAATAAATACCTTCCAAGCTTTCCTTTCTTTTTCAGCTTGTGTTTAAAATGGATATTTTTTTTACAAAGTCTCCATAGGAATAACATACCCAATATATGTGCTGTTATCCAATTATCAGCACAGTGTTTTTATATAAAGGCTTAAGGAACTCTTACCAGCATTCCTGGCCTTGCTTCCAATGATGGTGTCCATAACAATTGTATGTTATTCTACTTGTATCACACCAGCAAGGCTCAACTCTGCAGCAGATTTCCAGTGTGTCCTCTAAGAGATACAGGCTAGGCTCTAACTTGCTCTGTCACTCCAAGTTATTTGAATGGTTAAACTAATCTGATGATTTATTCCCATGGGCTATTTCACTAGGATGAAATATTAGCAGTTGAGAAAATCCAATTTGTTATTGTTTCATTATTTGAACTGTTCTTTCATGCTAATGTGGGTGAGAGCATGCACTGACAACTAGATGTGAATCTTATTCCTAAAATGATTTCATTGTGATAATTAGGATATTTAAAATATAATAGAGTCTTATAGGCCTGAGACCTGCAATGGATACTGTTGCCATAATGGACTCCATTTTGAAGGCGTGTAGCAGTGGATGAACAGTAGGCTAACTCCTCTGTTGCAAAGTGCATTAAAGCATTTAGGCTACAGGGTCAATTAGTAAATGACTGCTGTGATGCTCTTACTCACCTCAGAGAAGCCTTGGGGAATTACTGCACCTCTCTGAAAGCCCGGAAGAATAATTTATAGACTGAAAAGGATTTGACAGAATAAGTACAGTCTGATGTGTTTTAATGGGCTTTGATGAGCACCAAAGACTAGCTATTACAATAACCATGTTTGCGTTGTAGAGGTGGGATTGAGGGCTACACAGTTTCGAATTTACATCTCTTTCTTTTGAAATAGAACAAAAATCCTGTTACTTTGACCTTTTCAAGAAGTAATTTGTTTTGCAGGCTAATGCTATTTTCCTCTGTTAAATGGCCCCATAACAACCAAGGAAGCGGCAGAATGGGCAATCAGTCAAGAAAGAAAGTGTTGAAAATGACAAATGCTCAGGCTGATTAAGTTAGGAGACACTCCTTATTCTAAAATGGGCTAAGTCGAGCTTTAGCAACATGCAGCATTGCCGCAGTCACGTCATAATTCTATAGTAAAACTCTTTTCCACAGATGCAGCATTAATGCGAGACAGTGACAATGCTACTTTGCCTGTGTTTTACATTAGAAAATATCTATTAGATCTATCTATGCTCAAATTTCATCCATAGTTTATTTCATCCACTAGCTTAGAAGCATCATGTCTTTATAAAGTGTTATTTTACCCTTTATTAAGCCTTATATCCCAAGAAAAACTATCTTTGTGACATTTACCAAGGGAGATGTTATGATGATATTTAAAGCCTCGAGACAGACAAAATTCACAGCAAAATAATCTGGGTGTCTTGTCTAATGAACAAAATTAAATCAGTACTAAAGGATGAAAAGTGTTTACAAAAATACTTAGGGTTCTCAGAGTGAATGCAGTATTTTCCTCCCTAAATTAAAGAGGACTACAGTCCTAGTCTAATGAAGGTTAATTGACTCCCTCTAGAACATTGCTTTTCAAACTGTGATCCAAGGATGCCTTCATCAGCATTACCTGGATGCTTATTTTAAAAGTAGTGAAAATAGAGAGGATTACAAGGGGTGGGACAGTTTAGGCAAGGAATGGTGAATGGGGAAAGGGGGAGATGAGGGGCTAGGAGAGGATTAATGAAAACAAAGGGCATATGAAACAGTCATATGAAAACCCATTGTTTTGGAAGTCACAGTAAGTTAAAAAAAAACCAAAAAACAAGAATTCAAAGAGTATCTTACTTGGCCAATCAGTGCTGCCTCTAGAAGTTATGAGTTTTTAAACAAAAATGTAAGCTTCAGACATGGGATACTTGCTTATGAGTCAGGGAGGCTCCAGAGCTGCCCCCAAACAGTAGGGCTCTTGCTATCTGTAGTGATTTGAATGAAAAATGTCTGCCACTGACATTGGCATTTGGATTATTGGCACCCAACTGGCTTCACTACTTGGGGATGTTTAGGAGGCATGGCCTTGCCAGAGGAATTGCATCACTGGGAGTAGGCTTAAAGAGGTTTCTATTTTGCCTCGCTTCCAGTTCTCTTCATGTCCTAGTTAGGCTTCTATTGCTGTGATAAACACCATGATCAAAAGCAATGTGGAGAGGAAAGAGTTTATTTGACTTATTAATTATAGTCGATTATGAGGCGAATCCAAGGTGGGAACTGCAGCAGAAGCCTTGGAAGAACTCTGCTCACCGGCTTGCTTGCCAACGGCCTGCTCAGCCTGTTTTACTATACAATTTCCAACCAACTGCCCAGTGGTGACTTCATCCACAGTAAGAGGGACCCTCCCATATCAATACCAATTAAGAAAACACCCCACAGATTTGCCTACAAGGTCAAAATGATAGGGGCATTTCCTCAATTGAAGTTTCCTCTTTCTGAATGACTCTACCTTGTGTCAAGTCAACAGAAAACTAATCGGGACAGTTCAAGACTGTGGTAAAAGGATGTCACCTCTCAGCTTCCTGCTCCTGCTGCTTCCTGCCGTGCCCATCTGCCATGATGGACTCTTATTCCCCCTGAAACTGGAAGCCCAAAGAAACTTTTTGTTTTAGACGTTGCCCCAATCGTTATGTTTTGTGACAGCAATAGAAAAGCAACCTACCATTCCTACTGTTTGCCCATCAGCGCTAGGTGATGAGATCCTACTGCTGAAGACACCATATACTTTGGTTGTGAGCTATAGAGAGCTCTAACTGGAACTGACATGGAGACTTCTTCCTTACTAGCTCACGGTCATAACGTCCAATGGTACTATACAGGCTGGTGGGGAAAAAAGACATCAGCAACTGTACATAGCTATAAACCCCACAAACCCCAATACCAATTTACAATGTAAGATGTGCCTACTGATTCAATAGTGGTGTGACTGTTATGGGGATAACTAACCAGTCTTTGAAATGTGCATTCAAATTACTAGTGAAGAGCTTTGGGGGACTTTAAGCAAGAATGTCAAAATACTGAGCCAGCAAGGTAGGGCATATGAAAAGATCAAGGTGTTTAAAGAGTTGAGCCTTAGAAAGAGGTAGGTGAAGATTTAAATAATGATTATCATGTGCTGGGTGCCAACCCAATCCTAGAAATGCTACAAATAAGAAACAGGGTGTGCCGGGTGGCAGTGGCACACACCTTTGATCCCAGCACTCAGGAGGCAGAGGCAAGAAGATGTTTGTGAGTTCAAGACCAGGCTGGTCTACAGAGCAAGTTCTAGGATAGGCTCCAAAACTACACAGAGAAACCCTATCTCAAAAAACCAAAAATAATAATAATAAAGGGTTCTTATATTTTCTTTTTCATATTTGCTTAAATATATGGCCCTGTGTCTAATTTTCCATTATTGGGTTTATTTTATTATTTATGTTCATTTTTATAATTTTGCTTTGTAAATACCATGAGGAGAGATAAATTCTTGAAGTGATACTTCAAAGTAGATTATCAGCAAATGGTTTTTCAGATTCTTTTTAATTTATTCATCTAACTTCTTGGTTTAATACGTAGATAACACATATACTAGTTAGAAGCATAGACTTGGGAGCCAGATTACCCATGTAACAAAACTGTTTACCAAGCCTAAACCCTTTAGCAAGCTACAAGACCTCTCAGTGCTTTGAAAATAGAGAGTAATAATACTGTTTTCTTGTGTATAAAGCTCTTATAAGTATGTGCAAACACATACTAGATGTCATGCTAACATTATTGATGCATCTTCCAACCACATTTGCTCTTTGGACTAGAAAAATCTTCATTTACCATCTAAAGTAATTCCTTAGGGCAGCCTTTTCTGGGGTCAACCCAATTCCCAGAGTACTTTAGGAATTCCTCTTCCAGATCCTCCAAAGTATGATTAGAAAAGCCATGGATTTTCCATCAGTCAAGAAGATTTATGCTTTCTTTCCAAGGAAAAGAAATTGGAAGGAACCAATTATAATTACTAGTGCTTCTGCTTACTGAGTTATTATGCAATCCCCTAAGTCCCATATCTGATTTGCCAAGGATACTAGGCTTTTCCAAGTTTGGTACATTGACCTTGTACTGTTCTATGCGTCCTCAAGTTAATAATTTTCATTATTCTTATTATAATAGCTATAAATCAGGCCTAGCTAAAAATAGTGCCTAAATCCTACATCTAAGGTGTGTTACTTGTGACAGAGAGATTTGCTGACTTTTTAAAGTCAGAGTCAAAATTATTTCTCTTTTCATTTTCTTAGATGCATCTTTTTGTCTAATACCAGTAAAGCTAATCATAAAAATAAAATACTTAGGAATATATTTAATCAAGGAATAGAGGGATCTGTGCTATGAAAACTGTAAAGCATGGGTAAATATAGAAGACAAATAAGTGGACAGGTATTGTATGATCACAGACCTGCATGTTAAAAAGTCCAGAATATTCAAGATTATATGTGGGGTTTATGTTATATCTGTAAAAATACAGCATCCTTTTGCATAGAAATATAAAAACTAATTCTGAAATTAAAATAGAATTATAGAAGACCCTAGTTAGTCAAAGCAATCAAAATAATCTTATTTTATGTGTACAGGTGTTGTCCATGCACTATATCCATGCAGTTCCCTCAGAGACCAGGAGAGAGTTTCAGATCTCCTGGAACTGGAGCTACAGAAGGCTTTGAGCCATCCCATTGGTACTGGGACTCAAACTTAGGTCTTCTGGAAGAACAACCAGTATTCTTAACTGCTGAGCCAGTCCCAGTCAAACAATTGTTAACAAAAAGAACAAATTATGGACATCATATATCCTAATGTTAAAATGAATTACAAAGCTGTGGTGATTAAAGTAGTTTAGTACTATTATGAAATAGACATGTAGATAAATACAGTGAAGAGCACAGATACAAAGACAAGCAAGCGCATATGATCAACTAACCTTTGACACAATTATAAAGAAATCACACTGGGACCAGACTGTATCTTGAATAAATAGTGTGGCAAAAAAATGAGATATATGCATGTGAAAAAATAGATTTAGACTCTTGTTCTACATCACACAGAAAATAAACACAAAATGGGTTAAGAACCTAAAGGTAAGACCTCAATCTGTAAGATATAATAGGGGAAAATCTTGGTATAGTTTTTGGCAGTGAGTTTTGCCTACGACCTCAAAGCATCAGCAACCAAAGTGAAGAAAAATAAGTGGGGAAGCATTAGACTAAAAGGCTTCTACCTAAACACACGATTTAAAAAGGACTGGCCTATAGATTGCGTGAAAAATTTTTGAATATGTATCTTTTAAGTGGTGGATATACTAAATATATAAATAACTCATGCAACTCAATACCAAACACACCTCCTCTACTCCTCTCAAACATATATGTGGATATATGTTTGCATATGTGTGCACACACACACATTTCTGGACAAAGTGGCAAGAATATGTACATCATTCCACATCATTAATTATCAGGGAATACAAATAAGAACTTCAAGGAAATATCACTCACTTCCATCACAATGACTACTATAAAATACCAGAAAAAGGCAGCAGATAATACATGTTGCCAAGGATGTGGAGCAAAAGACATCCTTGTATACTACATCAATGCGTTCTTTTAAATAGTTATTTTTAAAGGACTGCTGCATAGTCCAGCAGTCCCTGTTCTGGGTGTATACCCGAAGAAATTGAAATGAGAACATCAGAGAGCAATCTGTGCTCTATTTTTTATTGAAACATTACCTAAAACAGCCAAGATCTAGAAATTCCTGCTTTTACCCCTTTCTCATGGCAGCTCACAGAGTAGCTTTAGGCAGGATAGTGGTTTGGCTAAACTGTGGTTCTAGTAGGAATGAAAGCAGCTTACTTACTGTCTAGACACATCCCAATCCAAAGATCTTTTTTGGTGTATTTGCCTGAGAACTGAGTTTTCAGTTTGTATGTGTTTGAAAAACCAGAAGAGATAAAACTACTAGAAAGTTCTACTAGGAAAATGTATTTGATGCTCTCATTGGAAACATCAGTATAGATTTTTAAAATATGCCAGACTGTGACAGAAATAAAGGCAGAAATAAAGGCACAATAGTAAGCTGGGCATAGTGGTGCACACCTTTAATCCCAGCACTCAGGAGGCAGAGGCAGTAATTACGAATGGAATCTGTTAGATAAATTTGTGAAAAAAAAACTCCATTACTTTACTGAAACTTTATGAAACTCCCACTGAAAATGAGATATATTTTACCAAGAAGTCATCTGAACATCTGGTAAAGATTCTAAATACGGGGACTAGAGAGGTAGTTCAGTGGTCAAGAATACTAGTTGCTCTTTCAGAAGACCCAGGTTTGAT
The DNA here is from genome assembly GCF_982192425.1 of Myodes glareolus. NCBI lineage: Eukaryota > Metazoa > Chordata > Mammalia > Rodentia > Cricetidae > Myodes > Myodes glareolus. The sequence continues at coordinate 26,605,160 of NC_142053.1, read as the reverse complement.
TCCAAGCACAGACATGACAGCTCACCATCATCTCTAACTTCAGTTTCAGGGGATCGAACATCCTATTTTGGTCTCCGTGGGTACCAGGTGCTCATATGGTACATAAACCTACACAAAGACACCTTCCCAACTAATGTAAGGGAAAGGATAGTCTATAATATAATCTCATTTAAAGACCTCTGTGGAAGGTGCTCAGAAATATTTAAGTGGGTTTGGGTGGCACACGCCTTTAATCTCAGCACTCAGGAGACAGAAGGCAAGCGGATCTCTGTGATTCCAGGCCAGCCTGGCCTACCTGGAGAGTTCTAGGGCAGTTAGGAATACATAATGGAGAGAACCAGTATAAAAACAAAACAAAATAAAGTCAGGATGAGTACAGTTGTTATCTTACTATAGAAAGAAAACAGAGAACACACTGTGGAATTATTTGAGTAAGGTTGAAAAAGAGTGCAAAGAGAAAGAAAAGCCTTCCATGATACCAAAACAGATTTGAGTGAGGGATAAATAGATGGTCTAAAGAAAATGGATGAAGCTAGAGACAAATGATGATTAATAAAGCCTCGGTGGATCTAAGAGAAGCCAGCTGATGAAGAGACCAAAGTTTGAGACTTCCATGCTCTTTTGGGACCTGTGAAATACTGATGTTTTCAGTAAGGGAATGTTGTTGGTAAGCTACACACATGAATTCAACACATAGCTGTTTAAACAGCCATCTGAGAAAAGCTATGAATTCTCCGCTTCATCCTGGAGGATTTATTTAGATAAAAATACGGTTATTAAATTTCCTCCAAAGATGATTTCATTATTACCCTGATCATCTTACTTAAGACAGAGCTTTATGTCATTCTTATTAAAATGCGGAAAATCGCTACTTGTCTCCAGCAAGATGGCTTCAAGGTTACTTCACGGAGTGAGCGCTCTGGCTGCTCAGTCCCTGAGGGCCCGCGGGCCCCACGGCGCGGTTGCAACGCACTCCATGGCTTCTGGAGGTGGTGTTCCTACTGATGAGGAGCAGGCCACAGGGCTGGAGAGGGAGATCATGATAGCCATAGAGAAGGGACTGGATCCATATAATATGCTACCTCCGAAGGCAGCTTCGGGCACCAAGGAAGATCCTAATTTAGTCCCGTCCATCACCAACAAGCGAATAGTGGGCTGCATCTGTGAAGAGGACAACTGTACCGTCATCTCGTTTTGACTGCACAAAGGCGAGACTCAGCGGTGCCCAAGCTGTGGAACCCATTATAAGCTGGTGCCCCACCAACTGGCCCACTGAGCCCTGCGTTAACTTTTCAGAATGTGATGGAAAACTTCCCTCCAATAAACTAGCCATTGTATTGGCTTCTCCCATAAAAAAAAAAATAAAATGCGGAAAATCATTCTTTTCTAACGAAAAGGCTACGTTATATATTTTTGTTCAGCTAGGAGGTAAAAGACAAAGGGATTAATCTGCTTATATGTTACATTAGTTTTCACTAATATAAAGCAATAACAATAAAATAAGAATTTTTGCATAAAATGTGTAGAGATAGCTTTATAGGATATCAGATTTTCTATCTAAAAATTAAAACTTTAGATAATGATACTAAAATTTTTTTAAGAGAATAAAATTTAGGGCATCAGAGCTGAGTGGTGATGGCATACTCCTTCGATCTCAATATGCAGGAGGCAGAGGCAGGTGGATCTCTGTGAGTTCAAGGCCAGCCTGGTCTATGAACCAAGTTCTGGACAGCCAGAACTGTTACAGAGAGAAATCTTGTCTCAGAAAACAAAAACAAAAACAAAAACAAAACATTAGGGTGTCAGCGCCTAATGCAATCACAGCAGTGCACTTGTGAGCTTCCTTCTGTGTGCTATTTACTGCTGAATTGTCTCAGGCCCCCAAATATTTTTGTATCTTTATTTTATAATGATTTATTATATTTTTATCTTAACTTTTTTTTTGATTTTTCAAGACAGGGTTTCTCTGATAAATCAACCCAATTGTCCTTGCTCTGTAGACCAGGCTGGCCATGAAATAATTGGGATCCACCCACCTATGCCATCATAGTGCTGGGATTAAAGTCATGTGCAACCACCATGCCTGGCACCTTTTAAAATTTTTTGAAGGTGCTAATGCAATTATACAAAGCCGTGATCATCAGTATCACTATTGTGCATCTTCACATCTTGTCTCACTGAAATTCCCTTACATTTAGTAAAGGACATGGCTCTGTCATCTCCTATGATTTCAGAACACTTCCTGACCATGTCTGAGGATGTGTTATAGTTATTTCTAATATACAAGAAATTCCCCTAAACATGCTAATCTAAATCCAAGTTCTTCGAGTCACAGGTGAATTGTATTAATTAAAGATCCTATCTTTTGGGTTACAGAAATCTGGGTTCATTCATCAAATTATTTAGTTTTGAGGATTACATGAAGATCTTGAATTTAGATTAGTATGTTTATAAAGATTAACCAAGTTCATCCCACACTTAATTTCCTGCTACTTGACAAATGACCCAACTGCCACTTCTATAGCAGTTTACTGTACTTTGCAATGTTCCTTTGCTTGGCAAGAAGTAACTAGTAGCAGTCACATTCCTTCTTTTTATCTTGAAAAATGCACAGTTTTTAAAATAAAACTTTAAAGGGAAGTAAAAGAGATGGCTCAGAGTGGGCAAAGTGCCTGCTGCTTAAGTACAGGGGCCTGAGATTGGATCCCTAGAACCCACAAAGAAGTTGGGTAACACGGTACATGTCTGTAACCTCAGCAGGTGTGTTTGGCCTGTTGGTGGAGATGAAACAGAGGTCCAGGCCAAGTGAGAGACGATCTGTCAATATATAAATGTGGAGGATCAGGTGGGATGGTGCACACCTTAATCCTAGGACTCGGCAGGCAGAGGTAGAAATATCTCTGTGACTTCAAGACCAGCCTGATTTATATAGTGAGTTTTAAGACAGTCATGGCTACATAGAAAGACCCTATCTCAAAACAGAACCAAATAAATGAATTAGTGAGTGAATGAATGAGTGAATGAATGAATGAATGTGGAGAATGATTAAAGAAGACACACAATGTTGACCTCAGGTCTGCCCATAGGAATGCATTGGCAAGGATGTTCAAACATACATGCTCGTATCTACACACAATAATGATAGTAATAATCATAATAATAATCATAAGACATTTAAAAGACTTGCTGTCTTTCAACATACTGAACAAATAGAAAACAATCTCAGAGAATAAAAAAATCTGGGTTTTAGCCTCACAGTAAAACATACTATATATGTATGACTTTTGATCTGTATGCAGAGATCCAGTCTGAGCCTTCCATAAACCTATACTAAAGTTTAATTATTTTTCAACTGCAGCTGGGTTGCTATGGGAATCCTCTAAGTTGCCTGTGCAACATGAATATATCCCCCTCCCCAAATACACTATTCAGCTGGCATGTGAGGCAGACTGTGGATGAGCAATACCAGCTTTCCCAGGGTGAATGCTGGGATGCAGAAGTCTGTGTAGCATTGCATGCGCTAGAGACATGCCAGAAGCTGACTTAAGCGGGAGTTCACTCTTCTTTTTCCTGGATGTGCCTTTTGGCACTCTATCTGTCTTACAGAATGAATTCTGGCATATTACCTTCCTCTGCTCATGCTGTTTATCCCTCAAGTGCCAAGAGAACTATGAGGAAGACAGAACTCCAAGTTAGATCCAAGAATAGGTTCTTGGCTTGAGGATGGAAAATAGAGAGCTATGCTCTATGAAGGTATCTGTTTTTCTACTTCTTTGCCTAACTCTGATAAAACTGCTTAAATTCTAGCACCTGTGGCAGCGAGGATAAGTTTTGAATGACTACCATCAGACCTTTGCCAAAACCGAATCACTTTTCAGAGGAAATAGAATCCCATCCATGAATCCAATTATTCACATATAACCTGTTTATTAGTAGCAGTCGAGAAACTTAGTGTTAAATTATTACATACCCACGAACCATTCCATTCAGCTTGATATGTTTGGTTATATATGTTTTAGATTCCAGGTTTAGCTCAGCAAAACATAGAGTAGTCATTCAGCATTGAGAATCCAGAGGCAGAATTAAGTCTGACTTCACGTTTTCATTTATGTAATGCTTCATTACCTTACAATGATCTCACTCTAATTTGGTTGGTTCTATTAGATGCTAAAACTAAGATTTTGTTTATGTTATTATTGTATTGAAGCTAATCTGCGATTTTAAATTTAGTAGTGGGGGCTGAAGAGATGGCTCAGCAGTTACGAGCACTTGTTCTTGCAGAGGACACAGGCATGTTTCCTGGCACCCACAGGACAGTTCACAACTCTTTGTAACTTCAGTTCCAGAGACTCTGACACTCTCTTCTAGATTCTTCAGGCCTTATATGTATGTGGTTCAGATAAATACATAAATACATGCAGATGTAACCCTCATAAACATAAAATAAAGTAAATAAATAAACTAAAATAGCAAAAATAAGTCTAGTAGTATTTGCTTTACAAAATTAAATGAGGTTATCCTAGGTGTGTGTGTGTGTATCTATATCTATATCTATGTACACTTATATACATATACACAGACACACATGAAAAAATGAAAAACGAATGAAAATGAATATATATAATTGTAATGATAGGAGCCATTCTAACTGGGCTAGGATGGGAATCCATTATATTTTTTATTTGCTTTTCCATGATTCCTGAAGAAATTGAATATTTTTATCTATTTATTGAATATGTTCATTTCTTCACTTGAAAATTATTGTGCCTTTCAAGTGTTCATTCATTGATATAACTATTAGTTTTTATACTTGATATAAAACATTATATTTATATTTAATGTATATACAATATATACAAAAATTGTATAATGCATACATTTTGCTGGCAAACATTTTCTGCCTTTCTTTTGACTCTCTCTTTAGGGTAGTGGTTCCTTTTCTGTGCAGAACCATTTAAATTTGATGCTGTTGGGGTTTAAATGAGAATGTTCCACATAGGCTTATGTGTTTGATAACTTGGTCCCCATTTAGTTGCACTGTCTGGGGAGGATTATTAGTTGTGGCTTTGCTGAAAGGTGTGTGTCTCTGGAGCCTCGCTTTGAGAGCCAAAAGTCTCATCCCCCTTACTGTTTGCTCTCTGCTTCACACTTGAGGTGGAAGATGTGAGCGCTAAGCTTCCAGTTCTGCTGCCATGCCTCTTACTTGCTGCCATGCTGTCTTCCCTACTATGGGCTGTAACCCTCTGAAAGAATGAAGTAAAATAAACACTTTTTTTTTCTATAAATTGCTTTCTTTGGTCATAGTATTTTATCACAGCAATAGAAAAGCAAGTACCACAGATACAATGCCATTTCTCAATTTTAGGAATTATTTCTTGAGCTATTCTTTTTGTAAAGTTCTTGTATATCCCTTTATCTTGAAATGTTTTTACTATATTTGTGTCTAGAAGTTTTTGGGGTTTGATTTTTATGTTAAAATCTTTGATCCATTTTTCAACAGATTTTTGTACTGGGTGAGAAATATGGATATTGTACACATAGATCATAATACAGTTTTCCCATCACCATTGTTGATTTCCCCCAATGTATTCTTTGGACACCTTTGTCAAAAATTAAGTGACTATAGCTATGTGGTTTATTTCTGAGTTTTCTCCTTCATTTTTCTACATGTCAGCTTTTGTGTAAGTAGCAGGCTAATTTTATTACTCTGTCTCTGTTGTATAGCTTAAAATGAGCTCTGCACCTTCATCCTTGTTTTTGTTTGTTTGGTTTGGTTTGATTTTACTCATAATTTCCTTGACTATTTTGACACTTTTATGTTTTAATGTTAATTTATTGATTATATTTTTCTATCTCTGTAAAGAATATGATTATAGTTTTGATGGGGACTGCATGAATATGTGTATGACTTTCAGTAATATGCCCATTCTGTCAACATCAACTCTGTCAATCCATTATCATGGGAGAGTTTCTAATCTTCTAGTGTCTTCTGTTTGACCACTTTGAATTTCAAGTTAAGACTTCAGGATTAAGCGCCCCAAACAGGAAACTATTGTTACCTGTTTTATAACAAAAGTATAACTACTTCAGTTTTATGAATATGTTTGTTATATTGAAGTATTATATCATATTACACAACCAAGCCTCTCTTAATATTTAAGTCTTTTTGACATCTCTGTTAGGATTGTGAGGCTCTGAGTAACAGAAAACTGCCTGTAAACTGAAGATATTTGATATCTGAGTTTGAATAGTGAGTAGTGAGAGCCACACTGAGGAATATGTATATATATAATTTTCATATTAAAACATTTGGTTATTGAGTTTGTTTAACGAAAGTTCATGTAGTAGGTATTTCATTTTATGCATTCTTCTAGACTGCATTTATCTTGAAAATTAAGGTCATGTCTTTATTAATATTTGTGTTCTCAGGACTTATATATTATTTAACAGGTAGCAAGTGTGCATTCTGTTGCATGTTTCAGTAATCTAAAGTGAGTGAAATATATTACCAGCTATTTTCTCAAGAAATTTAGCCGCAAAAGGAAAGAATGTTTGCTAGTGCAGAAAACAGGATTCAAAATGGAGAGAAATTCTTTTTTGTTGTTGTTCTTCAAAAAATGCTAAGCTTTATAGACTTGAAATAGGTTGTAGTCAGGAAAGAAACACCCTAGGAACAAGTAGAGATAAAGCAGAGAAAGTATACATGATACTTCTGTATCAGGAAAAGGATACAAGTAACTGATTTTGTCATGCAGTGGGCAATATTACAATAATTTAGCCCATTTTTCATTTAGTCACATAGAATGTTTCTTAATTATAATTATGCATCCATGGCTATCACTACAAATAAACCCAGTTGAGTGCTTCCCTGCCTTATATATGGGTGACTGTGGTGAACTGAAATCATTCTCTCTCTGTACAGCTTCAGCAATTCAATATCTGCCCCACTCGTTGCTTGGTTGAGTTCTCTTCCATTTTTTTTTCTAGAAACAAGCCTCTAATAAAGAATCCAAACAGTGCATTTCCTGATTTCTAATTTTAGTTTGGCATGCCAGTCTTTTCTGATGGATGATGATTTTGAGATGTTCCTGCTCCCATCCAGCCTAGTTTTTTTTTTAATAGGTTTCATTACTAAATGATGGCACATAGCTTCATTCTGTTGCTACAGTAGCATTTGGTGAACTGAAATTTGTTTCTTGAACTGAATTCAAGAGTGCAATACCTCCTGTTTTTTAATCAGGAGGAAAAAAATGCTGCCACGGAGCCTTTCTCTTAAAAAAAAAGCCTGTTTCCAGAGAAAATGTCTTTATTGTATAATTTTGTATGCATGCATTCATATGCGTGTGATGCCATAGACATAATTTCTGTTTAATGTGACTTTATTCTTATGTGTAGGCTTCACTGATAGCTTATAGGATATTTGTGTTTTCCAATCTGTTGTTTTTGCTCTGAGCAAAAATTTACACAGCTGATGAGAATATTTTGACAACTCTGTTTATATATCCAGGAACTTCAATTTAGTGTAAATTTTCTGCCTGAAATGACCCAATTTTACAATGCAAAGTAGAATATTTAAGATTTATAATGAACTGATGTAGTTACACCAACATGACAAATAATAAAATTTTTATAGATTCTAATATATAAAATCATAGTCTAGAACTATCATGATTGTAACCTCCTTTCATTTGCAAAAACTACAGATGATATTTACTAAAATTAATTTCTGACAAGTGTTAGGAAAAACTCTAGTCCTGTATTAAAAAATAGTTCAATTTAATTTTTAAAAGAATGTTCCAGTTAACATTTTTATTTGAGCTTTCAAACAGATATATTTTTCTCAAAAGTTCTTCAATTTTTGATACTGTCAATATATATTTGCCTAAGTAGGTAATCTGCCTAAATAAGTAATTTCCAATGGTTAATAATTTTTATACTGTAGTCTATAATTTACTCACACTTTTATATAATTTACCTTTTATTAATTTCTACATAAATTATTTAAATATATAATTTTTAAAAATTACATAAATTATACATATACATAAATGCATAATTATTTTATGTAATCAATTGTTATTCCTATCACCTAATTTTATTTTCAATATTTCATTTTTAAGATTCTGGTCTTAGACTGGAGTTATGGCTCAGCAGGTAAGAGCATATATTGCTCTCTCAAAAGAGCTGAGTTGAGTTCCTAGTAGTATGTCAGGTGGCTCACAGCTACCTGTAACTCTAGCTCCAAAGGACCTGATGTACTCCTCTGGCCTCTGCAGGCATACTGACACTTGCACATGTGGCATTTACTCACAAAGACATATAGACATACATATAAATCATTAAAAATAAATCTAAAATGTTCCAGTCATATAAAGAAATGTATGTGGACCAGGCATGGTGGTGAATTTCTTTAATCCCAGCTGTTGGAAAGCAGAGACACGTAAATTCCTGTGAGTTCTAGGCCAGCCTGGTCTACTTAGTGATATCTGTTCTAGCTAGGACTACGTAGTACAACGCTGCCTGTCTAAAAATAACAAAAGTAAAACATTATTTAAATTAAAAAAAATGGTACATGGAATTTTCCAGCTATCCAAGGGGATGTGTGTGTTTAAAATCTAGCTTATCATTTGCATAGATGTTTTGTAAACTTGAATACATAAAAACCCAAACTTACTTAGTCAAAAGTGCTAACTGTTATCCCTAATTAAAAATGCCTTTATCACCAGGCGGTGATGGCGTCCGCCTTTAATCCCAACTTTGGGAGGAAGAGGCAGGTGGATCTCTATGAGTTCAAGGCCAGCCTGGTCTACAAGAGCTAGTTCCAGGACAGAGTCCAAAGCTACAGAGAAACCCTGTTTTGAAAAACCAAAAAAAAGCCTTTATCATAGGAGCAGTAAAATAGAGTTCTGTGCTCTCTCAAAGCAGAAGGGAAGCAATCTGCATTCCCTTAAGTGCTGTGGTTTTCACAGCTTTTCTCTGAAGGATTGAGGCTGGTTTGATAGGATTGATTATATTGACCACTTTATGGGGCGATTCCTGAGCAATTGAGTAGTTGATTTGATTTGGTCTTCTGAATGACCAAAAACACCAGATGGCTTGATTGGAACAACGACTGAAACTAGCAACTCAACCATGAAAACAGTTGGATCAATGGCAATGAGTTAACACTATCCAACTTTTCAAACAGCTAAATGTAGCTCCTTCAAACTCTGTTTTTGTTCCCTGATTCAACTGGCATTCAGAGTCATGATATCTAGTTCAGAATTAATATTGTCATGGACAACTTTAATCGGGGATATGTTCAAATTTTTTACAATGCAAAACAACATTCTAAAGGGTAGGCTATTAAAGCAGCCGGAAAGAAAAATAACAAATTGTTAGTGTTATTGAGAAACTTTGAAAGCATGCCAAGCTGCAATGATGATGGAGCATTATATGAGAATCTATAATGAATTTATAGAACAAACATTGTGACTCATAAACTGTCATACAAGAGCAATTTTAAAAAGGAGTCCTTGAAAAGTGGATGCCGGGGTTACTTGCTCTCTTATACATTAAAGTGATGTTCTTATCATCTTAAATTTTTAGTTTAAGAAACCAAGAATATTAATAACCACAACAGAAAGAAAAGTCAGTATTATAAACCAAAGAATTACATTGTGTGTATGTGTGTATACCTCTATGTGATTATGTATATGACTTTGGTGTTCTGCATAAACAGTAGGAAATGGTATTCAGAACAAATAGCAGTGTTTCTGGATATTATATTTCTTGAAGAAGAAAATAGTAGGCCCATGGAATCCTCAAACTTTGAACTATATTTTCCTAAGCATTGGTCTCCCTTTGAATTTCCTTTCTCTTCTAATGGAGGAATACTTAAGAGTCCATGTCTTTCAGGCTGTATTTCCTGGATTTTCCATATCAGACATGTTACCATCCCAGATTTGTCATATGAACAATATTTTCCTATGTTTCAAGAAAGACTGGATCTGAGAAGCTATCCATATGAATATTGGTGAGCTGGGATTCAGGTTCCTCGTTATACAAGGTAATGATTGACAGAAGTGCAACTTTGTTTTTGAAACCGGTTCCCAACAATAGTATAAAGAGTAGTCTATTAGATAATGCATTGGTTAGACTTCTGTAAAGGAACAGAATTGATATAATAAACACATAGATCACAACACACACACACATTGGAAGGGGATTTGTTAGAGTGGCTTAAAGTTGCAGGTTGTGGTCAGAGTAGTCCAACAATGACTGTCTTCTGACAGAAAGCAAAGGATCCAGTAGCATTCATGAGAATGGATAACTCAGCAGTCCCAATCTGGCGCTAGAATTTTCAGGAGGTCCTAGAGAGCTTCCCGTCTTCACTCTGTGTTAGAATCCTGTATAAGTAGATTCTAACACCGGCCAAGGAATGCCCCACAAACAGGATAGATGAATTTGCCAGTGATAATGAGGGTAAGCAGATAAAAAGTAAAAGCTTCCTTCTCCCATGTACTTTCATGTGAGCCAACAGAATATGTATGACCCATATTTAGGGTTGGCCTTTTGACCTTAAATAACCCAAATACAAAGCCTTGCAGTGGTGGTGTGTGCTTTTATTTCCAGCCCTTGGGAGGCAGTGGCAGATGAATCTCTGTGAGTTCAAGGCCAGCCTGCTTTACAAAGCAAGTTACAGGACAGTCAGGACTGTTACACAGAAGAATCCTATCTTCAAAACTGGGAAAAATCCAACTAAGAAAAATTCCCCACAGGTCCATCCAGCTGCTTGGGTTTTAGTTAATTTTAGATACAGTCAAGATGACTACAAAGATTAGCCATAAAAAGTATACCCCTTGTTAACTGACATACAACCATATCTCTTTGTGCCATGCTTAATTTCCAAATGAAAACAATAATGAAGTCATAATTACACCAAACATAACTAGCACATGTACAACCACTAATGTACTATACATATTTAGAGTAGAGACAATGTCCCTTTAGGGACATTCTTTTAGTATTTCAAATTTAAATATGACAACCACTGATGTAACATTACGTGATAAAGACAAAGAGGAATGTAAACACAAATATCTACTTAATATATGTATATATGTACAGCACATTCTAAACAAAATATGATAGAAACACTCCCGTCAATTATAATCCTTGTTTCTGCAACTGGTCTCATGGCATTAGCTGATATTTCTAGCTGTCTTCCTCTACTATGCATTCTGTATTTACTCTACCCTCAGCAAGCACCTCAGAAGATCTTGGTTCTTTTTCCAGAAGAATGACCCATACTTTCATTCCTGAAGGGTCTGTGTCTTTTGTCTTCCTGCCTGGATTAGGTTTTGTAGCTTCCCATTGACTTTAATCACAGGATATGGTGGCACCAAGAAGTGCCCTAAAATATCTCTAGCGCTTTAGACATAATCTTCCTTACCTCCATTGCAGAGAGAGACAATCCAGTTTCCCCGTAGTAATCCTGATCAATCATTCATCCTAAAACTGTTATTCCTTTCTCAGCTTGTTGGTATAAGGGCATCAGAAGTCCCAAGTGACTAGTGGGAGATCTAAGTTTTCAGTTCAATGGAATGCTTTGTGTATCTCTAGGTAGAGGTGCTCCCCCATCCCAAACTAAAACTTCTGGGCAAGCAGAACTCAATGTCATAGTATGAGGAAACAAAACTTTCCTGAGTCTATCACTTGGGAGGTATAGTGAGTGGGAAGATTTTCTTTGATACCCCTTGTTTCTTAGACCTGGCTGTGGGAGAAACCATATACAGTATATTGGATAATTATTCAAAGCACCTTCTGGAAAACCCTGCTCTAGCTCTCCAGGCTGCTGATACATAATTGACATGGTAGTTGTGTGTTCAAGAGGTTATTCTATAATTCTATCAGGGCAGTAACTAGTTTTTAGTTAATTCCAGGTGTAGTCAAATTGACAACCAAGATCAGTCATCATAGGTAGCTGCTTATAGATTGTGAGGCACAAACAAAAAAATAAAGGAACTTATAGCAGATTTCATAAAAGATCATGCAGGGCAGGAATTTATTTGTTCATTCAGTTAATAAACACTATCTATCCAGTGCTAAACAGTATGCTAGATATAGTATTATCTAGCTTGATATGCCATAGTGCCATGATTAACACTATAGACATGGTCATTGAGAGCCATTGATAGAATAGTCTTCAAAATACACTTGCAATTCTAACGTGTTTGAATGAGAAAATTCAGGAAAGGTCATAGTATGACGAATGAATAATGGAGACCAGAGGTACCTTTAGATTGACAGCTACAAAATATCTCTAGGCAATGAACACTTGAGAACTGAAGGAGGAGTTAGTGATTTTCAGCTAATAAGTGGTAAGTGCCCCATGAAGAATGCACACGTGCTTAGAAAGAAGAAAATCAAGCTGTGCATGGTGGCACATACCTTTAATCCCAGCACTGGGGAGCAGAGGCAGGCAGATCTCTGTGAGTTTGAAGTTAGCCTAGTGTACATAGTAAGTTCCAGGACAGCCAGGGATACATAGTGAGATCCTCTCTCAATGAATAAATAAATCAATAAATAAACAACTGAATTAATAAGAAGAAGACCCATAGCTGGAAGGCAGAAAGGAAAAATGATAGTAATTCAGGATAAACCAAAAAAGATAAAATGTTGCCAAGTCAGGCAGGGTGCATCATCTGTTCTATGAATTGGAGGATATCAGCAATAGAAATGTATTGTCTCATGGTTCTGGAGGCAAAATTTTCCAAATCAAGGTGTTAGAAGAATTGATTTCTTCTTCAGGCTATATCCTAGTTTGCTTTCTATTGTTGTGATAAACACTATGATCAAAATCAATGAGTAAGAATAGGTTTATTTGTTCTACAGGTCCTGATCACAGTGGATGATTGAAGTTAGTCAGGTGGCTCTGGCTCTGTTAGGATTACAATTAGCTAACCAGTACAGACTATGAAATGATCTGCTCAGAGCCTCTTGCCTTGACTTTAGGTAGTCACCTACTCTATGGCTCTTCACATTGTCTTTTTACCATACATGTGTTACTGGCTCCATATTTCTCTTTCTTTAATGAGGACATCAATCATATTGCACAAGAGACCATTCTAATTACCTTACTTGATTATTTCTGCAGAGGCCCTGTCTCCAAATAAGGTCACATTCTCAGTCACTAAGGATTTGGAATTGAGAATATTGATTTTGAGAAGAATACCAATCAGTCCATGGCACATGCAGATATCTTAAGTACTTTTGACACTTTCCTAAGTGCCTGGAGAATTTTAATTTTATAAAATACTGTTTTGTGTTAAAGTCTATTGCAGATGCTTATACTATTTTCCTATTCTATTCAAATTTTAAATATAATTTGATGACATAAATTACAAATTCATTAATGTAGAGTTCTAGAAGTCAGGAATTAAAAAATCAGTTTTGCTGGGATAAAATCAAGTAGATAATCCATTTATTCATTTTTTTCTGTTTCTAGACAACATTTCCATTCTTTGGCTGATACTTCTTTACTTCATTTTCAGAGTCAGACATACAACACCATAGCATCCTCTTACATCTCTAATCTCAGCAACAACCATAGCATCTTCCATCTTTTCCCTAATAAGGACACTCTGATTTCTTTGGAACATACAAAATAGGCTAAAAATAATACCCTCCTCTCAAGATCCTTAATTTGATCCCTTCTACAAATTTCTTTGCAGAATAGCAAAATGTAGTTACTAGTAGATGTACATGCTTTTGAGACCTAGATGTAAGCATCTTATTGTGTGGAGTGGTGAGGGACGGGTATTTGTGTGAACAGAAAGGGAAGGGGATATTAAATATCCTACCACAGTAGTCAAGAAGGAAGGCTAAAAGACAGTTAAGAAGATCATGAAAAAGGAGATAGCTTGCACTGGATGTCAGTGAAGACAGAGGAAGATTTTCTAATTGGATAATTATTGGTGATAAAATTAACAAACAGGCAATGTGAGTAATGCAAATGCTAATGCTAATAATATCTAGTATGGGAGCAGATGAAAGTGATAGACTCACATATACTTCAGTTCAAATCTAACATACCTTTTGGCTCTTCTGAACCTTATCTTTATATATGGACACTAAAACATTACATTTTAAAAATATGTTCCCATATATTTCTAAAAATAGCTGTGCCTGCATTCAAAAGGAAGTTTCATTTCTATGTTTATTTTGGTACAGGTGGAAATCTTGTTTTTAACTTTGGATGCATTGTATAAAACAGTTTGTTCAGATTTTGAATCCTTATGAATAAATCATTTGAAATGGCCTACTAAATTTGCTATTTATCTCATTAAGTTTGAAAATGAAAGCAAAAAGAAGTTAAAGGATTAGAAAATAAAGTCATTTAGCAAATGAAAATTGGTTGAGTGTTCAAAATGAATCAAGTATGGGTGACATTGAAAATATTAAGAAGAATAATTTTCTTGAGCATATGACTGAGCCTAGAACACATTTTGAATAGCATTATAGGAAGGGAGGCTGTATTTTAGTTACAGACAGAAAGTAAAATGAAGAAAACTAGTAGAGATGGACCTCTGGAGAAGTTACTTTGACTGATTCTTACAGGAGGGAGCTCTGGAGAATATTTCAGGATGAAAAGCAAGGGACTGTATGTTCTGCTCATTATAGATTCATCCTCAGGCAAATATAGGCAAATAAACACTGAACATCTTACTGGGCTTGGCAAGTCTGTGTGAACACATCCTAGGATCATATTAAATTAAAATTTCCTTCAGATAATGCTGTGGGACAATGGTTTTACCCTGTAAACATTTGTTGTACTTGTTTAACAAAATGCTGATTGGCTGGTAGCCAGGCAGGAAGTATAGGTGGGACGACCATGCAGGAAGTAGAGGCAGGGCACTGAGAACAGAAGAATTCTGGGAAGAGGAGTCTGCAGTCATGACCCAGCTGCACAGGAAGCAAGATGTGACTACCTCGCTGAAAAAGGTACCAAGTCACATGTCTAGCTCAGGCAAGAATTATGGGCTAATATGAGTTATAAGAATTAGTAAATAAGAAGCCTGAGCTAATGGGCCAATCAGTTTATAACTAATGTAGACCTCTGTGTGATTTCTTTGGGACTTAACGACTGTGAGAATTGGGCAGGACAGAAACCTCAGACAATAATATAAAACAAACATAAGCAAGATATGAAATACAATTTTCTAACATTCACAGATACATCAGTTTGAAATGCATGTAAACATTGAGTGTTTTAGTCTAGCCATGCACTCAAACCTCCACCAATAGACTAGCAAAAGTTAGAGAATCCATGTGAGAAAATGCATTCCTTAGGATGAAAGAAAAGATGTGTTGTGGAAGGTAAGAAGGAGAGTTTAAATGAGTATTGTCACGTAATCACTAAACCTAATTGGTACATAGCATAGAGACACAGCTTCTGCATAGAAGAGTAAACTAAGTATCCAAGATCATTGCACAGTCCTTCCCTAGTGAACCCTAGTGCCAGTCTGGGTGCCATAGACTCAGATTTCTATATAGCTCCCATGACAGGTTGGTTTCTATAACATGAGGATTCAGGGTTACCATAGTACATTAGATCAATGGTCTCAGGCCACAGGCTGGCAATTAAAAAACCAAAGTACTAGACCTGTATCCATATGTACTGTTTTTTTTCTTCTTTTTTTATCAACTCAACATACACTAATTACGAATGGGAAAAGAGAACTTCATTTGAGGATTGCTTCTACCAAATTGCTCTGTGTGCATGTCTGTGGAGCATTTTCTTGGTTGTATAAGAAAGCAGGCTGAGAAAGGCATGAGGAACAAGCCAGAAAGCAGAATTCCCCCATGAGTCCTGTCCCTGCTCCTGCTTGACTTTCTGCTTTGACTTCCCTCAGTGATAGACCATAATTCATTTTGGTCAGTCTTTTATCACAGCAATAGAAAGCAAACTGGGGCACCAAAGTTGCAGTCTTCAGGCTTTCCAAAGTATTAGGCCAGACACATAAGTCTGGATTTCAGTCTTATCCCTTTGTACCAAGGTTCTAGGTTCACCCAACTAGACACTAACACTAGGTCATCCTTTGTAGACTCCAAGTCAGTATCATCCATGTGGACCTGGGCTAAAGGCCTATCCAATGACTCTAGGTCTATGCTAACAGATCCCACCCAAACAGCAGTTACTGAATATGACTGAGGAGAATGTCAGTAGGTGACTCTATCAAGTGAAAGAAAGAATCAGTGAATCTGAAACCAGGAAACTTGAAAATACATGAACAGAAAAGAAAACAAAGTGATTATGTTAACAATCATAATTTATTATGATTCATGGCATATAATAATTTATTACTTGTTGTGGGATAACCTTCTTGTACACTGTAAAGATTTGTCACATGAACTGGTTTAATAAAACACTGATTGGTCAGTAGCCAGGCAGGAGATATAGACAGGGCAACCAAACTAAAGATGATGGGAAGGAGAAGGTCAGTCAGGAGTTGCCAGCCAGACACAGAGGGAGCAGGAGATGAACGTACCATGCTAATAAAGGTACTGCCATGTAGCAGAGCATAAGTAATGAATATGGGTTAACTTAAAATGTAAGAACTAGTTAGTAATAAGACTGATCTATTGGCCAAGCATTTATAAGTAATATTAAGTCTCTGTGTGTTTCTTTGGGAGTTGCTGGTGGGACAGAAACTTCTGCCTATTGTTGGGGAGTATTATTTTCAGGTGTGTCTTTTGTTTACACTGCATTTATTTTTATTTCTTTATTCATTTATTTTTTTTGTTTTACGAGACAGGGTATCTCTGTAACTTTGGAGCCTGTCCTGGAACTAGCTCTTGTAGCCCAGGCTGGTCTCGAACTCACAGAGATCCACCTGCCTTTGTCTCCCGAGTGCTGGGATTAATGGCATGTGCCACCACCGCCCAGCTAATGCTGTGTTTGTTTAACTCTCTGAAGCTATGTTACGGTGCCTGTCTAAAACACCTGATGGTCCTAATAGAGCTGAACAGTCAATTGCGAGGTGCGATCAAGGATAGACAGGGCTAGTAGGCAGAGATGTAGTGAGGAGCTGTGGGCAGGCCTGCTTTTCGTCCCGCCTGGCTCCTGCATGGCTAGCTTAGCCCCAGAAATAATAACACACAAATTGTATTCATTTAAACACTGCCTGGACCATTATCTCTAGAGAGTTAGTTACTGACTAACTCTCACATCTTGATTAACCGATTTCTAATAATCTGTGTAGCACCACGAGATGGTGGCTTACCGGAAAAGATTCAGCATGTCTGACCTGGTAGCTGGCTCCATGGCGTCTGCCCTCTTCCCAGCATTCTGTTCTGTTTACTCTGCCTACCTAATTTTCTGTCCTATCAAAGGGCCAATGCAGTCTCTTTATTAACCAATGAAAATAACACATAGACGAAAGGCCCACCTACATCATTTCCCCTTTTTCTATTTAAACAAAAAAGAAAGGCTTTCACTTTAACATAGTAAAATTACATATAACAAAACAGTTATAGAGTAAGAATTACAGTTACAATATTTATATCTATTTTATCTTTATCATAATAATGGAAAACTATAACTATAACTAACCATTCTTCACGGAGAGGAGAGTCATGATGACTGCCTGCCTCTGCTTTCTTTCTCCCACAATTCTGTTCTGTCTACTCCACTCACCTAAGGGCTGGCCTATCAAAAAGGCCAAGGCAGTCTCTTTATTAACCAATGAAAGTAACACAGAGAGTACAAATAGGAGAAATCCAGGCGGAGAGAAAAAGAGCAAGAGAACAAGGAGAAGAGGACATCAAGGGCCAGCCACCCAGCTGCCCAGCCACCCAGCCACCCTGTCATGGAGTAAGAAGGAAAGTTATACAGAAATAGAGAAAGATAAAAAGGTAATTGGGATAATTCAAATTCAGAAAAGCTGACAGGAAACAAGCCAAGCTGGGCATTCATAAGCAAGAATAAGCCTCCGTGTATGATTTATTTGGGAGCTGGGTGGCGAGATCCCCCCAAAGCCAAAAGAGTAAAAAAGATCACACAATATTTTATAGTTCCATCCTGGGGCTCGAAATTCCATCTAGAGCCTGAGAAAGCTGGGGGGAAAAAGCGGCTCGTCTATGATTGTGCCTGCTGTTGAGCTCTTGAGCAGCCAGAATGAAAAGTAGTAATAAAAAAATGAAGTACAAATGCTTGTCACAGCTCATGCATCGGCATGCTAGAGCCCTGGAAATGCTGAATACAGTTCCTGGTGAGAGGAAGCTCCTATCAAGGCACAAGCTTTAGGCTAGGCTTTCACAACCAACCTGAGAGTGGGTGTAGTAGCTTAGCAGTCCAAAGTTTACTAGTGCGGTTAAAAAAGACTAGCCATACGTAGTAAAAAGAGGTTCAGACAGAAAAAAACCCTCTAAACAGGTTCCAGTGTGTTTACATGTGCGTAGGCTTAAGAAAGAAAGAAGATAGGTACAGGCAGTCATAGAAAGAAAGAAATAGAGTGGAAAGGTATGGAGAGCCAGAGCAGCCAGAGAATCTTCAGTGTCTTGGAGCCTGGAGTCACAGCCTGCCCCTGCCTGGATTTGGAGGCCTCTAGCCACGTCACAACGGGAGGTCACGTCACAACGGGGGGCCACGCCCCAACAACAGTCCAAGGGCTTTCAATTGAGAGGCTACCGAAGAAGGAGGCCTTGGCCATTTCTGTTCTGGAGGACCTGGCCTGGACGCTAAACCCAACAGGGTTTGAGGTGGCCTTCATGAACAGACAAACAAACGTCCTGAGGGCCATAGTGCCTACCTGGCCATTCCCATGCCTTCCTGTAGGAGCCCTGATAAAGATCCCCTTCCTTCCCCAACCTGGAGGCTTTGAAG
Source organism: Myodes glareolus (assembly GCF_982192425.1). Taxonomy (NCBI): domain Eukaryota; kingdom Metazoa; phylum Chordata; class Mammalia; order Rodentia; family Cricetidae; genus Myodes; species Myodes glareolus. The sequence continues at coordinate 26,586,292 of NC_142053.1, read as the reverse complement.
GCTCTGCTTGATGGACTACACACAGAGAAGCATTACTCCAGGAGAGGGGATGTCTGAGCGCTGGATTTGACCACTGTGGACCGTGACTTTTGTAGTGTTTGGGCAGGAAACTACATAGGTGACTGTTCACATCAGGCCATGAGACAGAAGCAGCCGGTGGAGACATGTCCTAACTTTGGGGTGAAGAAATATTTGAAGGTGGTAACTGACCTCAAACTTGTGAATGGCAAGCTTGATGAATGTGCCATGTACTTGTTGCCAGGGGCCCAGCAGAGAAAATGTTCCGTTCGTCTATGCTGTCTAAAAGTTCAGATTTTGGAATCACCCATCTCCACTGTCATAGAGATTTTAAAATCTGGAGGTCTTCACGGTATGTGGGAGCTGCAGCTGAGTTATTTGTGCATAGAAGACATTGTTCCTCTTGGACATTACCTGGAGTGGATGAGAAACCTTCACACACTCATTACAAATACCCTCAGTATGGATGATTCTGAAGAGCTGGAAGAGGAGTGGTAAGCACATTGTTCTCACAATTCCCCAAATTTCACTGTCTCCAGCATCTCTATGTAAATGGTAGCTATTATTCTAGTAGACCATCTGACAGTGGCTCAGGTGCCTGAAGAAGCCCTTGGAGACCCTGTCCATTGCTTACTGCCACCTCTCACAGTCAGACTTGGATGACTTGCCCCAGTGCCTGAACCTTTCTGAGCTTAAACATCTGTACTTGAATTCTGTACTTTTATGTGAGGTATAGCTTAAGCCACTGGGAATTCTCCTTGAGACGGTCACAGCAAATTTGCTAAGCCTGGAACTGGAGAAATGTGGGCTAGACAAGTTTGCGTTCATTACCTTTCATGCCTTTCCTGAGTCAATCTTCCAGCTCATGAAGGTAAGTTTCTGTTGAACTTCTTTCTCTCTGCCTGTCATAAAGAAACTTCTACACCATACAGCCATGTTGAGCCATCTGACCCAGGAGAGTATCCTGTCCCTCTGGAGTGCTATGACCCCAGTGGCTAAGTATTTGTAGACAGATTTGACCAACTTTGTCCTGAGTGCCTAGATAGTCAGGTCCAAAAGACAGCCCAAGACGGTCTCTTTTTGCTACAACCCTCTGCTTTGAATGCTTTCGGTCTTGTGTCTATGACCTGGAGAGTAGACATTGCCTTTGCTCACAATAAATTGATGTTTGCTGGTTAGTGCTGAGATATGGAAGCCTAGTGTGAGGGATAGATGAAATACTCTCTGGAATTATTGCGGCTTGAGACTGTTCCCCACAGAAATCCCCTACCATGACTAGCTGTACGTTTCCATCGATTGCATATAATAAATGTGCTGTGCTTCTGGTAAAAATAATTAGGTTAAATATAATGAAGTCTTTAAAGAGACAGTAAAAGTAATGTAAAGAAAAAACTATGCAAAAATGGAATCACACAGGGAGTCTGGATCCTGTATGTTATTGTGTTGATTTTGAATTTTTTGATTTCTAAGAAGCAAAGGACAGCTGCTAAGAGACCTGGAACTGAAAGAGGGGCTATGGAAATAAACCAACCTATATACTTTAAGAATGTCTTAACTTTAAAAAAGTCAAAAAATGTATTTTTAAACTGAAAATCAAAAATGCTTTGGAGAAGAGGTTTTGCTTTTGTTTCTACAGGAACCAAGAGGCTGTGGATTCATTCCAGGTTAATTTGGATCAGGAAAAACCTTCTGAAACTTGACAGGTGATATCTATCAACAAAGGTTATAACTGATCTTCCCAGGACTTGGCCGTTATCTCAGATTTTCTCTCTGGGATCCTAAAAAACATTTTGCCCACATTCAGCAGGAAGCAGTCTAGAGAACACAGTGTCCACATTCCCAAGAGAAGAGGGAGTGTGGGTGATCTTTGGCTATTTTGTGGGTCATGGATGTTTGTTATATTTAGGGAACTATAGGATAAAAAGACAACTATTAATCTCAGATATTTTGCATTAATGTGGTTTTTGGTATAAGGATACAAATTCAAAGTCAACTTTGTTACACTGTATATATGTTTTTACTCTTTTTAAAAGGACTTTTAAATATTGATACAAATTTAAGGTATTTTTGTGACAGCACACTGTATCTATGTTTCTACACTTGTTTAATGGATTTTTGTATATTGATAATAATTTAAGGTTATTTTTGTCACAACATATTGTATATATGTTTTTGCTTTTGTTTAAGGTATTGTACCTATGCAGTTTATTTAAAAATGTGAGGTAAAATTATAGTTTTTGAAAGCTATTCTTATAAACTATATAGGACAATCAAGAAACATAGGTCAATCAAATTTGTAGATATGGTAATCATGCTTTCCACATGTAACACGAGGGGCCGGCTTGTTGGGGTATCTGTTCCCACCCAGCACCCCACAACTGGCATACCCCAAGGAAAATCACACACAAGACTCCATAAGATTATAAACTGATTGGTCCATTAGGTCAGGTTTCTTATTAGTTCTTATAGCTTATATTAACCCATTATTCTGATCTGTGTTAGCCATATGGCTTGGTACCTCTTTCAGCTGTCAGCTCACATGTTGTTGCCTCTTCAGTGGTCTGGGCAGGAATGCAGAGGGAGCTTCCTGCTTTACAGAATACTCCCAGTCTCTTTTCTCCACCTCTACTTCCTGTCTGGCTTTCCCGCCTATACTGCCTGCCTGGCCAATCAGCGTTTTATTAAAATATGATTGACAGAATACAGACAATTCTCCCACACCATCCTTATTATATGTAAATATATTTTAGATGGATGATCTTCAAACTTTTCAAAGTCCTACAGAATATGGAATTTAAAATGTTTTGTTAATTTAGAGATTTTTCAGGGCAAGGGGAGACATCTGTTCCTGGCAGCACCAGTTTACTTCAGAGATGATGGGGGCTGAAGAAACTCATTGTGACAAGATTAGCCATTTGGGCAAGAAACTGCTCTTGTTTGGACTGCTTGACAGTATATTGTATAAACTATACATGCAGGACCCACAGGAAAGGAACCAGTGACTTTTGTCAGACTGAAAAAGGTGTCATGGTCCTTCAGGATTCCTGCTTCACAGAAGAAACTGCGAGACATTTTGGAGGACATAGAGGACTGTGACTGAAAACTGCCAATATAGGCAGGACAGTCTTTCAAATTTCTTGCTTCGTTGAAAAATCCTCCAGATACTATGGGCCTATAGGCTGAAGATGGATGACCCAACATTGCAAAGGAATTTTAGGTGACGGTCCAGGCAGTCAGACATCTCTCTCTGTCATTTCTAGAATTTTTGGAAGTTTTTTGCAATGCACTTTTTTGTTTACTCAAATAATTATATCTTTCTGGTGTCTTTGATAGAGTTGAAGACTTGACAGTTATAGTTTCAGTTTTTCTTAGATATGATAGTATGTTAGTTGGTTATAAAATTTTGGTTTTACTAAGACAGGATCAGACACAAATTAATTTGAATTCAGCACATTGTGAATGTAATCTTAACTTGATAATTTGTTCTTATTGTGTACAGTCTTGCTATGTTCAATTTAAAACTTTTCATTTTCATTTAGAAAGACAAAAAGGAAACGTTGGGGAATTTTTAGGTGTGTGACTTTTGCTTATGCAGTATTTGTTTAATTCTCTGAAGCTGTATTACTGTGCCTGTCTAAAACACTTGTCTCCAGGAAGCTCAGAATGAAACTGAGCAGAGAACTGTCTCCTCCTATTTTATAATCCTCTCTAGTTTTGGGATTAAGAGCATGCACCACTACCGCCTGGTTTCTGTGACAAGCTAGTGTGGTTACTGGGATTAAAGGTGTGTGTCATTGCTGCCTGGTCTGTAAGGCTGGCCAGTGTGGTATTTTACTTTCTTGATCTCCTGGAAAGCCTTATTTATTAAAATACAAATGAAATTTCACTACAGTGATCCTAATAATAATCTGAATTGCCAATAGTGAGGCAGAAGCAAGAATAGGCAGGGCTAGCAGGCAGAGAGGAAAAATAGGAGAAATCTGGGAGGAGAGAAGAACATCAGGGGCCAGTCACCCAGCTACCCTGTCATTGAGTAAGAAGGAAAGAAAAGTATACAGAAATGAAGATAAAAGCCCAGAGGCAAAAGGCAGTCAGGATAATTTAAGAAAAACTGGCAAGAAACAAGCCAAACTAAGGCCGGGAATTCAAAAGTAAGACTAAGCCTCCGTGTATGATTTATTTGGGAGCTGGGTGGCAGGACCCACAAAAGAGTAAAAGATGTTACAATAGCCCACAATTACTGATTCAAACAATATAGATTATTTGTATAATATGCAATATATTATAAAAGTAAACCATTGCGATACCGTCAACTAAATAGGCATATGCATTTTAACAAACTAGACAGAAAAAAATAGAACAAGGAACCCCAACCTTATTTATTACCCAGGTAGGTGACACATACCTTTATTACCAGCTTTTGAGGTATGTTTGTGAGGGGGGGATGGGCAGAGGCAGGTGTATTTCTGGGAGTTTGACTCCACCTTGCTCTCCATAGTGAATTACAGACCAACTAGGTCTGCATAATGAGCCTTTGCCTCAAAACAGAAAGAAGTGGGGGGAGGGAGGGGAAGAGAAGCAACAACAAAAATCCAACAAGAAAAAACATTATTTATTGAATTAATGAGAAAATCTTCCGAAACCTGGAGAGATGACTGTTCAGAGTGATAAAGCACAAAAAATTAAAATAGGTTAAATATAACAATATCTTTTTTTCTTTTCTTGTTTCTTCTTTTTTTTGGTGTTTTGAGATAGGGTTTCTCTGTTTAACAACCCTGGCTGTCTCAAAACTTGATCTGTAGACCAGACTGGTCAAGAACTCACAGAGATCCACCTGCCACTGCCTCCAAGTGCTGGGTGTAAAGGCATGTGCCACCACTGCCAACATTATCGTAATGGAGATATACTCTACACAAATTCTCAAAGTTCAATGTCAAGGAAAATTTAGAAATCAACAAATGAAAAGGAACTTACCATGCAGAAAGGATTTTCCATAGTACAATATATGGATTTCTCAACAGAATTCTTGTTGTAGGCCTGGAGAGTACTCCAAAATCTAAAAGTAAGATATACAAAAAAAAAAAAAAGGACGAAAGTCAACCAAACAATACTTTACTTGCCAAAGCTATACTTAATGGGGCTAAAGAAATGTCTCAACAGTTAAGAACACTGGCTACTCTTCCAGAGGACCCAGGTTAAATTCGTGCCTGCTTAAAACAATCTATAGCTCCAGTTCCAGGGGATCTTTTGGCCTGTTCTGGCCTCCATGGACACCAGACATGCACATGGTAGGTATGAATACATGCAGGCAAAACAGGCATACCCATAAAATAAATAAATCTAAAAATAAATAAATCACCAAAGATAGAGAAAAAAAGCTGTCCTTCGAAAAATGAAAGACAAGAACTTTCTTGGAGAGTAACTTCCAGAAAGGTTAGAGCTAAACAGAGAAACCCTTTGAAACAAACAAACAAACAAATAGCCAGGCTTGGTGACAAACACCTTTAATCCCAGCACTAAGAGGCAATTGGATCTTCGAAAGTTCAAGGCCAGCCTGGACTACAGAGTGAGTTCCAGCACAGCCAACATTATATAAAGAAACCTTGTCTTGAAAAAGCAACCATCCAAACAAAACAAAGAACTTTGTTAGACTAGTAAAACCTGAGCAAGAATTCATTTACTCAAGGTAATATTATTATAATAACTTGCTAATCAGTCATAATGGAAAAATAAGTAAACTGTGATATCAAGATACACTATAGAGAGAAATATAAACTGTAGAATTTTTATGAGATTTGAGTCAGGTGAATCTGAAGCAAGAGTCCTAAAAAGGGTTTTATGAAATCTTTATGAAGAAATAGTGTAGAAAAAATACAAATGATAAAGTAATCCAAGGGTGTTTATTAAGAGGAAAACCAAAGCTTATCTTTGATTCTCATATTCAGTACAATTGGCAGAGCTTCTGGTCACCAAAACGTGCAATACTTTCTCCATCAGATACCAACTGAGCGTCCTTCAATGTATCTCCATTCTGATAACAATTATAGTGTGTGCAGAACTCTTCATATTAAGGGCTCAGTTTCACAGTTGCTGTCTTCCATTCCAAATGTCTATCAAAAGTCCCAGGTTGTGAACTGTGATCATGGCTGGCTAGCTATAATTCGGTCTTCTCCTGATGCCCTAATAAGACTTTTTTTTTTTTAAAAAAGAATGCTTTGTAGAACTCAGAAAAACACTGTAACTAGATTTACACATTTATCATAGAGAAATGACAATGTATACAGATGAATAGCTAGATGTAAAAGGTCCTTTGGGCAAGGTATATAAAAAGGGTTTTATAGCTTCCTTGCCTTCTCTATGTGTTCAGCAATGTGGAAGCTTTCTTAAATCATTTTGGACGCATTAATGGTAGCTTTCAAAGGTCAAGGATGGGACAAAAAGTTCCAGGACATTGTTTATTCCCCTAGCAATAACCACATCCTGATACTATCTTGGAGCTCCCACTCATCATCTATCTCATTAGTGTATAAAGTGATACTTTTCACCTTGAAGCTTTCAATGGTGATAAAGCTGTAGTACCGATACAATGATCATCAAGCACAACTACCATGTAAGACAGTAAGAGAAAAAGGAACACAGTAACTACAGTCAAAAACAGCAAAATTATGATAGTGAGATTTTAATATTTCTGTTGATAATAAGTTCTTACAGTAAGCACTTTATATATTAACTGTCTTAGTTATAGTTCTATTGCTGTGATTAAACACCATTACTAAGGCAATAAACGTATAAAGGAAGCATTAAGCTGGAGGCCTATAGTTTCAGAGAGTTTGATCCTCGTGAGGTGGCATTTGGTGGCAGGCAGACATGGCAATAGAGCAGTAGCTGAGAGTGTGCATCCTGATCTACAGGTAGGAGTCAGAGAGAGAGAGAGACTGGACCTTGAGAGGGGTTTTTGAAGCCTCAAAGCCCTCCCCATTGATACATTTTCTCCAGTTAAGTCATACCTTCTAATCCTTCCCAAATAGTATACCAACTGACTATCAAGCATTCAAGAATGTAAGCCTATGTGAGGGTATTCACATTCAAACAACTACCTCATTAATAGACAAAATTCTCCAACCAAAAAACATGCAACGGTCTTTAAAATGGGAAAAAAAATGCAGGATCAGTCAAGCATGGTGGCACTTGTCTTTAATTACAGCAATCATGAGACAAATGCAGGTGGACATCTGTGAGTTCAAGGCCAGTGTGATCAACACAGCAAGTTCCAGGACAGCCAGGGCTATACAGTGAGACCCTATCTCAAAACAAACAAACAAAAAACAAAAAAACTAAACCCAACTGCAAGCAAACAAACATTAGATCCAATGACATGCTGCCTACAAAGAGACTCATTTCAGTTTTAAGAAAAGATATAGCCAGGAGGTGGTAGAACACAACTTTAATCTCAGCACTCAGCAGGCAGAGGCAGGAGGATCTCTGTGAGTTTGAGGCCAGCCTGATCTACAGAGGGAGTTCCAGGACAGCTAGGAGTGTTACATGGAGAAACCTTGTCTCGAAAAACCATATATATATATATATATATATATATATATATATATATATATATACATATATATATATATATATATATATATATAGATGATAGAGATAGAATGTGATATTCCATGTAAATTAAAACTAAAATCATGATGGAATGAAAAATGATAGTCTATGTAAACAAAATCCAAGAAGAGAGAACAACTACATTTTATCTGTAGTTTAAAGTATATTTTTAAATATACTTTAACCCCTAAAATATAATAGGAGACCAATAATGTGTCATCATATAATTAGAAAATGAACACATTTTCAAGAGGAGATAACCACTGCAAATATATATGCAACAATCATGCCAACACACACACACACACACACACACACATATATATATATTTGAAAATGTTCATTGAAATGAATAAAAAATAGTATTACAAAGACTACACTACTTTACATCAATGGTTTTATTATCAAGCAGAAAGACAATAAAATAAGGAATAGAGCTGAACAATATTACAGAGCAAATATATTGAACAGATACATATGGGACATTCCATACAACTGTAGTCAAACAGGCCTTTCTAATTATATATGGAACATTCATTATTATATGTCATATTTTGGACCAAATGAAAACATTTACACATTTAATAACGTTAAATTTAACAGAATTAACACCAAATATGGAGTAAGATATAGTGATTGGGAAAAATTGAAAATTTACAAGCTTGTGGACAGGAAACAACATATTCCTATTCAAATGGATTATAGAAGCAATAAAAGAAAGGAAATGAACTTGAGATAAAGTGTAAATGGAAGCCCAGCATGGTAGTTACATGCTTTAATTTCAGCACTTGAGGGTCAGAGGCAGATGGACCTCTGTGAGTTCAAGACCAGTCAGAACTGTGTAGTGATACTCTGTCTCAAAGAGGGGGCTTGGGAGGCAGAATGGGAGAGAGGGGAGATGGAAGGAAGGAGGAAGGAAAGAGATATCTATATTGTCTCAAGATTCTACCTGAAAGACACAGATACAGCCAGAGATCATATCTGTAAACAGAATAGCGTTGTTTACTCTCTAACTGACCAACTCAGTGATACTATGTTATTAACAACAGAGAACCTTGGAAAAGGCCACATTAACTTCCTGACATTAAATATAGACAAATGTTTGAAAACATTTAAAACTCTTTCATGATAATCTCAACAGCTTAAGTGTAGAAAGCACCTGTTTTAATGTAATAAAGGCCATATGTGCATATGAAAAAATCATAGTTCTCATCATATTCAGTAGAAGAAGGCTGGACACTTTCTCATATAATATAAGGAAGAAAACATGATCCACTCTTCTCACTACTACTTGGTGTAGGGCTTGAAGTCCTCAACAGAATGGTAAGGGAAGAAAAAACCAAAATGCATCCAAAAATGCTTTAAAGTGCAGTCATGACTGGCCTAGTCCCAGTATTGTTAGTCTGTAGCCTGTCATGACTGCACTGATGTCATGTTAGGCCTTTTCAGTTTTCATAAAGTTTACACCGAGTCTGTGGGTTTCTTTAAGTAGAAGTAACATTTTACAATCAGCAGGAAAAGCCACAGACTGTACCCTATGGGGGACCAATCAAGATTGAGACAAACAAGTACTAGATGTTCTAGAACATTAAGAATAGCTTATCTAACTTGTGTAGATGTTGCCAATTTCCTTGCAGCAACACCAGTACCAATCCCTGTTTGACAAGTCTTCTGTTACCTCACTCTTGCTCAATCAGGAGTTTAACCCCCATCTGAATCTGGAATTCCCCTACCCCCAATCCTTTACTCCTTAAAAATCCTGCCTCAACTAAGGTCAGGGCTCTCTGATCCAATCGCTGTGTTGGAATGGTCGGAGAGCCCAAGTTCAAGGTTGCAATAAAGCTTCTTTGTTTTTGCATACAAACTTGGACTATTCCCAGTGGTCTCTGGGGGGCTTGTGACATGGGCATAGCAAAAATTCCACCGACAGTTTTCAACAGAAATAGAAAAAAAAATCATTAAAATTGTATGGAATTACAAATGACTTCAAATAGCCAACATTATATTGAGTGAGGAGAATAAAACTGGACACAGCATGTTACATAACTTCTAAATATACTGCATAGCTATAATAAAATGAAGGCAGGCTCGTTTCCTCATACTTAAATAACAATTCAATTTCCTATGAGAGTATGGATTCAGCAAGGATCTTTTCTATTCTGTCAAAGCTTTTTGTCACTAAGATACTAAGATTGTATCAGGAAGTAGCGGTGGTTGCCTCCACATTTCTTTGGTTTTATCTTTTGTGATTGCAAGACTCCTTTGTCACTGCTGACACCAATCTCTTGCCTCTGGCTAGAAATGTCAGTTTTAGGCATATGGGGGGTTTCTCTTAACAGTCTGAAATATGACCCATCTGTGGTTAATTTAAGCAGTAATGCATTCTTTCTTTCTCTTCCTGAACTTACTGTGGCTTAGGCAAATGAGATGGAAGGGAAGTGAGATGTATAATATGTGAAATATGAATAGTACGGAAGGTAATTATAATTAGTATAATGGTAGCTAACAGTGACAGAGCATTTACTGTGTCCCAAGCTTTGTGCTCAGTATTTGACCTGCATAATTACTTACCCATCACAACAATGATTAGACAGGTACTACTATTATTATCTTCAAGCTATATCAAATCTTTTAAGGCTCATAGTGGTTAAATAGCTTGGGAAAGGTTACAGTTCTAGTGGATGTTGAGGTGAGTATTTCAGCTGAGACCTGTTTAACTCTAGCCTGAGTCTCAAGCATGAAACTACTTTATGTGATAGGCAATTGCTTTGTTCAAATGAGACTATAAATGTGGCATTGCTTTAAAAACCTAGACGAGCTATCAAAATGGAAGGGCTTATTATGACCCAAATGATTAGCTGAGCCTATCACTATTTATCCAGATGCTTGGCAGCATGTAGACAAAGCCTTAGGCCATAATGAACCTTTGCCAAGCAGCAAAGGCTTAAAGGCAATATAAACTAACTGGTGATGTGTCTTTATTTCTGGAGCGGCAGGCAGAGCTTCTCAGTGCAGCTTCCTAACAGCATGCCCTTCACTTTTAAGTAACTGCACCTGTTCTGCACCTCAGAGAGATTACATAACTCCAGGACATTTGCGATTATTCTCCAGAATTTCGTTTGTTGGACAAACATTCATTGAGCATTGTGTTATATGATATGCATATGGATGGGCCATTTGTACATTCAGGTTGTTCTAAAAATCTTTGGAGTTTCAAAAACTGCCAAATACAGTGATGTAAAAGATTCTCTATGGCCTAAAGAAAACATATCCTTGGGCTGCTCATTCACTTTCCTTTATTCTACAATAGTTCAGCAGTTTTGAGATATTCATCATATTTTAGAGATATACTGCACCTATCTCACCATATTTTGAGTAATCAAAGCAAACACAAAATTTGAAATACTGGTGTGCTGGGTAGTTTTGGCCAACTTGATACAGACTATAGTTATCTGTGGGAAAGAAACCTCAGTTAAAGAATTGCCTCTATCAGATTGGCCTGTGGTCATATTTGTGAAACATTTTCTTGATTGTGGTTGTGGTTGTGTAGGCAGGCCCAGCCCACTGTGGGTGATATCACTCCAGGGCAGGCAGTCTTGGGAATATAAGAAAGCAGAGCAAGCCATGTGGAGCAAGTAAGTAAGCAGTACTCCTCCATGGTTTCCGCTTCAGTTCTTGCCTCCAAGTTCCTACCTTGAGTTCCTGCCTTAACTTTCCTTCATGATATACTGTAAATGAAGGTGATGTTGAACACTTTCCTCCCCAAATTGCTTTGGGTTGTGATGTTCTATCACAGCAATGTAAAGGAAACTAGGACAACTGAAACTTGTGGTTTGGACATAAGAGCTCCAGCCTAAATCCATTGTTAGTTTCAGGAATTAAAGAAGCTAGGAAAGAACCCAGTGTGATGGTGCATGCCTTTAATCCATTAATTAGGGAGGCAGAGGCAGGAGGATCTCTGTGAGGTTGGAGCCAACCTGTTCTATATAGTGAGTTCCATGACAGGCAGCGCTACCCAGTGAGACCTTGCCTCAAACAAGCCAAGCTAAGAAGCGCTAGGAATTTAGTGTCACAGGTTTCAATCTTTTTTTTTTATTTTTTTATTATTAAATTATAAAAGTTTCCATTTCAGCCCCTCCTCCCACCACCCTCCCACTCCCCCCACCCTCTCTCCTCCTCCCTCTCCATCCCCTAGAGCAGTCAGGGTTTCCTGCCCTGTGGGAAGTTCGAGTTCTTCCCCCCTCCCTCCAGGTCCAGGGAAGGTGAGAGTCCAAACAGACTGGAGCGCCAAAATCCAGTATATGCAGAGGAAGCAAGTCCCAGTGTCATTGTCAACGGCTTTTCAAAAAGGCTCTGGGCCAGCCACATTCAGAGAATCTGGTTGGATCACGTCCTCGTTCAGTCCCAGTCCAACAGGCCTTGGTGAACTCTCATTATATCAGTCCCCTTGTATCAGTGGGTGCTCGCATCCCTCGCAGTCCTGATTACTTTTTTTATTTTCTTCATCATTCTGTTCCTCATTTGGACTGTGGAGTGCTCAGTTCGGTGTTCCAATATGGGTCTCCATCTGTATCGCCATCCAACGTCGGATGAAGGTTTCCTGTGCCCTTGCCTTCATTGATCACGATCTCTTTCCTTCTGCCTCTCATTTGGAACTAGGGAGCTAGGTCCAGTGTTCCAACGTGGTTCTCCGCCTCCATCTCCATCCATCGCCAGATGAGGGTTCTATGGTGACATGCAAAATATTCATCAGTATGGTTGTGGGCCAAGGCCGGTTCAGGCACCCTCTCCTCTGTCCAGAGAACAATCTGGGGATCTCTCCTTGGACCTGGGATCCCATATATAATCAAGTTTCCTATAAACCCTAAAATGACTCCCTTAGTTGAAATATATTCTTCCCTGATCCCTTATTCATCCTTCCTCCCTTCCCCCCATCCCGGTCAACCGAGCTTTCTCCATTCCTCCCCTACTCCCTTCTCTCTAACCCTCTCCCCTTCCAACAACCCTCCCACCCCCCCCCCCCATGCGCCCAAGGTTACCTGGGACTCTTGACTGTTTCCTACCTCCTGGCGGATAGCTAAATAATCTTCATCAGGATCGTCTTCTTATTTAGCTTCTCTAGGATCACGAAAAATAGGCTCAAAGACCTTTAAATTATGGTTAGAATCCACTTATGAGTGAATACATACCGTGTTCCTCTTTTTGGGTCTGGCTTACCTCACTCAGTAAAGCGTTTTCTATGTCCATCCATTTGTATACAAAATTCAAGATGTCATTATTTTTTACCGCTGAGTAAAACTCTAACGTGTATATGTTCCACACCTTTTTTAACCATTCTTCTATTGAGGGGCACCTCGGCTGTTTCCAGGTTCTGGCTATTACAAATAGTGCTGCTATGAACATAGTTGAACAAATGCTTTTGTTGTATGCTAGGGAATCTCTAGGGTAAATTCCCAAGAGTGGAATGGCTGGGTCCTGAGGGAGGTTGACTCCCAGTTTCCTGAGAAACCGCCACACTGATTTCCACAGTGGCTGCACAAGTTTGCATTCCCACCAACAATGGATGAGTGTTCCCCTCACCCCACATCCTCTCCAGCATAGGCTATCATTGGTGTTTTTGACTTTAGCTATTCTAACAGGTGTAAGATGGTATCTCAAAGTGGTTTTGATTTGCATTTCCCTGATCGCTAAGGAGGTTGAGCATGACCTTAAGTGTCTTCTGGCCATTCGAAGTTCATCTGTTGTGAATTCTCTGTTCAGTTCACTACCCCATTTTTTAAATGGGTTATTTAGAGATTTAGTGTCTAGTTTCTTGAGTTCTTTGTATATTTTGGAGATCAGACCTTTGTCTGATGAGGGGTTGGTGAAGATCTTCTCCCAGTCAGAAGGCAGCCTTTTTGTCTTACTGACAGTGTCCTTTGCTTTACAGAAGCTTCTCAGTTTCAGTAGATCCCATTTATTCATTGTTTCTCTTATTGTCTGTGCTGCTGGGGTCCTACTTAGGAAGAGGCCTCCTGTGCCTATATCTTGTAGACTACTTCCCACTTTCTCTTCTATCAGGTTCAAAGTGGACGGATTAATGTTGATGTCTTTAATCCATTTGGACCTGAGTTTTGTGCATGGTGATAGGTATGGATCTACATTCATCCTTCTACAGGTTGACATCCAGTTATGCCAGCACCATTTGTTAAAGATGCTTTCCTTCTTCCATTGTATACCTTTAGCTCCCTTGTCAAAAATTAGGTGCTCATAGGTTTGTGGGTTAATATCCGGGTCTTCTATTCAATTCCATAGGTCGACTTCTCTGTTCTTATGCCAATACCAAGCTGTTTTCAATACTGTAGCTCTGTAATAGAGTTTGAAGTCAGGGATGGTAATGCCTCCTGAAGTTCCTTTATTGTATAAGATTGTTTTGGCTATCCTGGGTTTTTTTGTTTTTCCAAATAAACTTGATTATTGTTTTCTCAAGGTCTGTGAAGAAGTTTGATGGGATTTTGATGGAGATTGCATTGAATCTATAGATTGCTTTTGGTAGAATTGCCATTTTTACTATGTTGATCCTCCCAATCCAAGAACAAGGGAGATCTTTCCATTTTCTGGTATCCTCCTCAATTTCTTTCTTCAAAGACTTAAAGTTCTTGTCAAATAGGTCTTTCACTTCCTTGGTTAGAGTAACCCCAAGATATTTTATGCTATTTGTGGCTATCGTGAAAGGTGAAGTTTCTCTGATTTCCCTCTCTGCTTCTTTATCCTTTGTGTATAGGAGGGCCACTGATTTTTTGGAGTTGATCTTGTATCCTGCCACGTTACTAAAGGTGTTTATCAGCTGTAGGAGTTCTTTGGTAGAGTTTTTGGGGTCACTTATGTACCCTATCATATCGTCAGCAAATAACGAAAGTTTAACTTCATCCTTTCCAATTCGAATCCCCTTGATCTCCTTATGTTGTCTTATTGCTATTGCTAGAACTTCAAGCACTATATTGAAGAGGTATGGAGAGAGTGGACAGCCTTGTCGTGTTCCTGATTTTAGTGGAAAGGCTTTGAGTTTCTCTCCATTCAATTTGATGTTAGCTGTCGGCTTGCTGTATATTGCTTTTATTATATTTAGGTATGATCCTTGTATCCCCAGTCTCTCCAACACCTTTATCATAAATGGGTGTTGAATTTTGTCAAATGCTTTTTCAGCATCCAATGAAATGATCATATGATTTTTTTTCTTTCAGTTTATTTATATGATGGATTACATTGATAGATTTGCGTATGTTGAACCAGCCCTGCATCTCTGGGATGAAGCCTACTTGATCATAATGGATAATTTTTCTAATGTGTTCCTGGATTAGGTTTGCCAGGATTTTATTGAGAATTTTCGCGTCGATGTTCATGAGTGAGATTGGCCTGTAATTCTCTTTCTTGGTTGTGTCTTTGTTTGGTTTTGGTATTAAGGTAACTGTAGCTTCATAAAAGAAGTTTGGCAATGACTCTTCTGTTTCTATATTATGGAATACATTAAGGAGTATAGGAATTAGCTCTTCCTGGAAGTTCTGGTAGAAATCTGCATTGAAACCATCTGGTCCTGGACTTTTTTTGGTAGGGAGATTTCTGATAACAGCTTCTAGTTCTTCACGACTAACAGGTCTATTTAGATTGTTCACCTGTTCTTGGTTCAACTTTGGTATATGGTACTTATCTAAAAAAATGTCCATTTCTTTTACATTTTCCAACTTTGTGGCATATAAACTTTCGTAGTAAGATCTAATGATTCTCTGAATTTCCTCTGAGTCTGTGGTTATATCCCCCTTTTCATTTCTGATCCTATTAATTTGCAAGTTCTCTCTCTGCCGTTTGATTAGTTTGGCTAGGGGTTTGTCAATCTTGTTGATTTTCTCCAAGAACCAGCTTTTTGATTCATTGATTCTTTTGATTGTTTTCTCTGTTTCTATTTTGTTGATTTCAGCCCTCAGTTTGATTATTTCCAGTCTTCTACTCCTCCTGGGTGAATCAGCTTCTTTTTTTTCTAGAGCTTTCAAGTGTGCTGTTAGGTCTCCAAAGTGTGCTTTCTCCGTTTTCTTTATTTGGGCACCTATTGCTATGAACTTTCCTCTTAGCACTGCTTTCATAGTGTCCCATAGGTTTGAGTATGTTGTGTCTTTGTTTTCATTAAATTCAAGGAAGACTTTAATTTCTTTCTTAATTTCGTCCTTAACCCAGGGGTGATTTAGTAGTTGACTGTTCAACTTCCATGAGTTTGTTGACTTCCTGGGGTTAGCATTGTTGTTGAATTCTAATTTTAATCCATGGTGATCTGACAAGACACAGGTGGTTACTAATATTTTTTTGTATCTGTGGGAGTTTGCTTTGTTGCCGAGTATGTGGTCAATCTTCGAGAAGGTTCCATGAACTGCAGAGAAGAAGGTATATTCTTTCCTATTTGGGTGGAGTATTCTATAGATGTCTGTTAAGTCCGTTTGATTCAATACCTCCAATAAATCTCTTAATTCTCTGTTTGGTTTCTGTCTGATTGACCTGTCCATTGGTGAGAGAGGAGTGTTGAAGTCTCCTACTATTAGCGTGTGTGGTTTGATGACTACCTTGAGTTCTAGAAGAGTTTCTTTTACATATGTGGGTGCCTTTACATTAGGGGCATAGATATTCAGGATTGAGACTTCTTCCTGATGAGTTGTTCCTGTTATGAGTATGAAATGTCCATCTCCATCTCTTCTGATTGATTTTAGTTTGAAGTCGATTTTGTTAGATATTAGAATGGCCACGCCCGCTTGTTTCTTAGGTCCATTTGCTTGGAAGACCTTTTCCCAACCCTTTACTCTGAGTAGGTGTCTGTCTTTGTGGTTGAGGTGTGTTTCTTGTAAACAGCAGAATGTTGGATCCTGTTTTCGTATCCAATCTCTAAGTCTGTGCCTCTTTATAGGTGAATTGAGTCCATTGATATTAAGAGATATTAATGACCATTGGTTGTTGACTCCAGTCATTTTTTTGGTGGTAATAGAGTGTATGTGTTTTCCTTCTTTGAATTGTGCTAGTGAAGTGTCGCTAGATGTCTGAATTATTGTAGTCAGTGTTGGCAGTGTTGGATTCCTTGGGATGTAATTTTCCTTCTAGTATTCTCTGTAAGGCTGGATTAGTAGTTACATATTGTTTAAATTTGTTTTTATCCTGGAATATTTTGTTTTCTCCGTTGATAGTGAACGAAAGCTTGGCTGGGTAAAGTAGTCTGGGCTTGCATCCATGGTCCCTTAATTTCTGCAGTACCTCTATCCAGGACCTTCTGGCTTTCATGGTTTCTATAGAGAAGTCTGGTGTAAGTCTGATAGGTTTACCTTTATAGGTTACTTGACCTTTTTCCTTTGCAGCTCTTAATATCCTTTCTTTAATCTGACTGCTTTGTGTTTTGATTATTATATGGCGAGGGGACGTTTTTTTCTGATCCAGTCTATTCGGTGTTCTGTATGCTTCTTGCACCTTCATAGGAATATCCCTCTTTAGGATGGGAAAGTTTTCTTCTATAATTTTGTTGAATATATCTTCTGGACCTTTGATCTGCAATTCTTCTCCTTCTTCTACTCCTATTATTCTTAGATTTGGTTTTTTTATTATGTCCCATATTTCCTGAATGTTTTGTGATGAGAATTTGTTGGATTTGCTGTTTTCTTTGGTCAGGGCGTTTATTTTCTCTATGGTGTCTTCATAATCTGAGATTCGTTCTTCTATCTCTTGCATTCTATTGGTTAAGCTTGATTCTGTAGTCTCTGTTCGTTTACCTAGATTTTCCATATCCAGCCGGCCCTCGGTTTGTGTTTTCTTCACTGCCTCCATTTCAGTTTTCAATTCTTGCACTGATTCCATTACCTGTTTGATTGCTTTTTCTTGGTTTCCCAGGGTATCATTTACGAATTTACTCATTTCTTCAAACTTTTTGGTATATTTGTCTTCCATTTCTTTACTCATTTCTTCCATTTTTTTGTTATATTTCTCTTCTATTTCTTTAAGTGAGTTATTCATACCCTGTTTAAGAGACTCTATTGCTTTCATAATGACACTGTTTTCCACTTCTTCCGGAATAGGGCGTTCAAGTCCTTCTGTCGTAAGATCGCTGGGATCTGGTGTTTTCATGTTGTTTTTCAGATTGTTGGAGGAATTCTTGCCTTGGCGCCTGCCCATCTCTTCCTTCAGATGCTCTCCAATGGCTCTTCCCTCCGCTGGGTCTTCTTCTACTGGATTAGTATCCCTTGCTATCCAGGAATCACTTTGCCTGCAGTCTTAGCTAGCTGCAGGCAGGCTATTAGAACAAAGGGACTTCCTTCCCTTTGCACTCACCACCTATCCAGACCCGTGGTGCCCACCCTGGCTGAGATGGAGGAATTTAAGCCCTGAAAAAGGGAGAGAGGAGGGGAGGGGTTCGAGGCCAAAAGCTGGGATGGCGTAGCAGGAGAGAGGGATTAGCTGGGGGAAGCTGCCCCTTTGGAGTAGCCAGGGAGATAAGGATGGCGGGAATATTGTGTGTCCCCTCACCGGTCCACACACTTACCCCTGCACAGGATCAGAGCCCCTCGCTGGTCAGAAGAGTCCCTGCCTGCGGTCTTAGCTGCTGCAGGCCGGCTCCACAGGTTTCAATCTTATCTCTCCTAATCTAAATCTCTAGAGAGGATCCTCCTTGACTCAGTAATGAACTAAGTAGCTTTCCTTTGAGGTGTCCCTGATATTTCATACTCCTTTGCATATAAGAGAGGTGAATAGGGAGTATAGGGCTTAGGGTAAAGTTTTGTATGTTTTCATCATAGTCATTCATGACTTTAACTGTCTTTCTATCTTGGATGAATTGTGTGTGGCGTGTGTGTGTCTGCTCACGTGCTTAAAATCTAATAGAGATTAATTAAATAGAGAGTTTTGAAATTTCATGTGGAAGTTGGGAAAGTATCTACCGTATATCATAGAATGAATGAACATCTCCGTTTTCCCAAGAGTGAATAAGTTTTTCAGGAGAGTAACTTCCAGTTTTACAGTCAAGAGAGTCCTAGGAAACCAGGGCAAGTTTCTTAATGTAGTCCTTTTTTAATAATGCGCACACAAATGTGCACACATGGATACGCACACACACACAAACCCATTTTGTATATATGAGCATTTTGCCTGCACGGTATGTCTGTGCACAGCATGCAGTACCCACAAAGGTCACAAAAGAGCATCAGATCTCCTGGGACTGGAGTTTGAGACAATGATAAACTGCCATTTGGGTGCTAAGAACTGAACCTCTGCTAGACAGTGGTGGTGCACACCTTTAATCCTGGCACTAAGGTTACAGAGGCGAGTGGATCTCTGAGTTCAAGGTCAGTCTTGTCTACAGCTTGAGTTCTAGGACAGTTAGGGCTACATAGAGAAATCCTGTCTCAAAAACAAACCAGAACTTGAACCCCAGTGCACTAGTTGCTCTTAATCTCTGGGCCATCTTTTCAGCTTCTAATTTAATTTTTTGTGTTTTTCTTTTCAATCCAAAACAGAATTAAACAGATAGTGTGAAGGACTATTACATTTCATTGTTTAAAACAAAATTTTAGGAGTTCAAATGCAAATAGAAATATGGTAAGATGGCAATGTTAGTTAGAAATGGAAAAGAAAACAGAAACAACAAAACAGTGTACTATGTTCATTTTTTTTCAAGACAGGGTTTCTCTGTGTATCTTGGACTGTCCTGGAACTTACTCTGTAGACCAGCTGGCCTTGAACTTACAAAGATCCTCGTGCCTCTGCCTCCCTGAGTGCTAGGATTAAAGGCCTACACCACCACGGCCACCCGGCTCAGAGTACCATTTTTATATATGTCATAGGAGATTGTGTCTTAGAAGCCACACTGCATTTAACAAAGTATTTACCCCCAAAGAGTTGAAGACCTAGCTGACCAAGCTTATTGAAGCATCTGGTTCGAAGGTCACATGGGGGCAATAAATTATAACATAATCAGTTTGGATGTTCAGTGAGGCAGGACAAGTAGGCTAGTGGGGGCCTTGAAGTGAGTACTTCAGAGAAGGGTGGTGAGGGACATTAGCGCGTTTGCAGCTGTCTTTTAGTGTGGCTATAGGTCACTTTTACATGGAGGAATGGGCGTACAGGTGTGCAGGCTTTTAAAGCAAAGGCACAGGACAATAAAGCACTTGCTACAACACCCATGCTGATAGAGAGTTGAACTTTGTGGTCTCATATTCCTATTCAGTTTTATTGATCTTTGAACTTTCAGATTCATTTCAAATATGTTTATTGTTCACATCTAATTCATTTCTGTATTAAGGTATTGTATAAGATTATCCCTGGGGAGACATGAACTGACATCTACTCAGTCTGGGTAGGAACTGTTGGCAAATCAAAGTAAGATTTATCACCGAGGTCGAATTTGGTGAACTGTTGCGTTTCATTGGGTTACTTACAGGGAAAATGATGAGAGGTTAATTACAAGAGCAGAAACGACTCCAAGGCAGCTGTATCCCCAAAAGCCCACTCTAGCGTGGGTAACTCATTACAGCTAGAAGCCAGGAGCACACTGCCCAATCTGTAGGCAGCTCAGCAGGTTGGAGAGTGCCCTTTCCAGATAGTCCAATTGGTCTGAGCTTCTATTAGTACATCTGGTCTCTGCCTTTTTGAGATAGCTCAGCTTATTTGGGGATCTTCTAGGCAGCTCAGCTAGTCTGAGAGGGTTTCTCAGCAGTTCTTATTGCTTACATGTGTTTGAAATGGTGGGGGTCCAGTGTATCTGGCCTGTTTGGGGACCCCCTGAAGCTTTTGTATTATTTCCTGAGTGTAATGAGCCGGATGAATTGTTTTACACCCTTTAGTACATCCTGTGCTTTTAAGGGATTTCCTTCCTAGATGGAGGTTGATTTGGTAGGGAATGGTTACGAGACATAAGGATAACCAAACTTCACGGTATTATCATGAGACTTTAAAGAAGACTTAGTACTATAAATCCTGGTATATAAATTTCTCAGCAAATTGTTGTTTTTATTTCCTTTGAGACAGTATGTTTCTATGTAGTTCAAACTTATCATAAATGGAGTAGTAGCTCTAGTAGCCTTGAAGTTAAGACCCTCCTGCACCACCTTACTAGACTTGCAGGCATGAACTACCACATTTAACAAAGCAAATGGTAAGATTGTGACAGTTCTTGAAATGTACGTCAACTGTGTATGTGGAAAGTATGCAGCTTTCTACTTCCATGACTGCAGCCTGAGCCTGTTCCCCTACAGACTGGCTAACCCACCCCAGCTGCTAGTTCATAGTCACCAGAGCTCACAGTGCTCCTGAGTCCAGCTTTTTCACATCTATCTTGTTTCTTTCATTCTGCATCACTCCAGTTATGCCAATCCCAAAGTCTTACAGATTGTAGAAAGGTACTTTCCTAAATTGAAATTTAAAAATATAACTCTTTGCCTTTTTTTAATATACAGAAGTGGTTTTACTTTTCTAAAGTGAGTTTTCTTTTTTTTCAAGATTTATTTCCTTATGCATATGAGTGTTCTATATTTGCGCGTATGCCTGCATGACAAAAGAGGACATCAGGATGGCTGTGAGCCACCTCGTGGGTGTTGGGAGTTGAGCTCAGAACTCCTGGAAGAGCTGCTACTGCTCTTAGCTGCCAAGCCATCTCTCCAGCCCCGGGAATTACTTTTTAAACAAACAAAAAATTGATCAGATTCTGGGAACTGGAGTTTTGGATGCTTGTGAGCCGCTATATGAGTTCTGGGAAATTAACGCTGGGTCTTCTGCAAGAAGCAATTCACTAAACCGCTAAGCCTTCTCTTCATCCCCTAATGTTTGTGAATTTATTGTAAATTTTAAATCATAAATGTAATTTTTTAAACCAATGCTAGATTTCATAGGAAACATAGTACTGAATTAATAGACACAACTATTTCAATTTTCTTCATAGCTGTTTTTGACAAGCCCTCAACAATAGCTTTTTTCTTGTTCAAAATTTAAATTGTAACTATATAAAGTTATACAGAATTTACAATTGTTTAGTATAACATTCTCCCTCATATTGAAATTTATTAGGACAAATCTCTGAGTTATTCAGGATGTAGCACTAAGTCATTTTTATGAAATAGACTCAACTAATTGAATTTAAATTAGAGGCTATAAAACATAGCCATTGCATATGAGTATTTCTAAGTTTTATTGTTTAAAATTCATAGTGTTTATGATTTGGCATTCATGTCACTAACTTAAAATATTTTATAAGACTTTAGAATGCAATAGAAGATAATGGAATAGAAAGGCAGTTAAGTGTATGAACTGTTGAAATTAAGTAGACTGGTTTGAGTATTGATTCCCATACTATATAAAAACCTTTTGGCAAATTAATCACTGTAACTTATCTAAGCCTCAGTGTTTTCATCTTTGTAATAGGAAAATAGTCGCTGCATCATAGTATTGTCAAGGAATGATAAATCAATTGAAATGAGTCATAAATAGCATTATAACACAAAACTAAATTAGTATTCTGCTACTACTTCTACTGCTATTTTCCTGTTGTTTCTCTTCTATTCCTTTTCAAAATTATTGTTTCATGTGTACTACTTTTCAAAAATACTTTATTAATTCTTTGAGAATTTCATACTTTGTATTTGGAACATATTTACCCTCTTCCCCTTTTCATATCTACCCACTTGTTGACTAATGTATAAGATGGTAAAAAAACAAAAACAAAAAAAAGAGTTATCTTTTCCTCCTTTCCTTTGCCTTAGAGAGTAATTGTAATTGAGGCATTACTAATTGTAGTCTTATTTGCTGGAGCTGTCAGGGAATCATCATTCAGAAAATACATTTTCCCTGGACAACACAACTTACTATAGGAAGGAAGGAAGGGAATAAAGAAGCCTCTAATCTTGTAAGGATAAGGACAGCTAGGAAAATATGGGTAGAGTACGACTGGCTTCCTACAGCAGAGAAAAAGAGAGTTCATGATGAGAAGGGACAAAAAGAACAAATGAAAATAAAATTTGAGTCTATAAAAGATGGAGGCCATCAACTGCCAGTTATGGAAAGGGTAGGGGTTGCTGGGGAGGGTAGAGTCAGTTTATTCAAGGTTATATAGCCAAGGTGCCCATCTTCCCAGAAACAAGCTCTCACCTAGGCTCCTGTTAAAACCCCAAATGAATGCCAGGTGGTGGTAACACACACCTGCAATCCCATCACTTGGCAAGCAGAGGCAGGAGAATCTGTGAGTTCGAGGACAGCCTGGTCTACAGAGAAAGCTTCAGGACAGCCAGGGCTGTTACACAGAGAAACCCTATCTTGATGAAAAAAAAACCAATATAAAAAAACCCTAATGAACTATGTTGGTCACATGAAAAATTCATAAAAGTGGAGTAATTTTTATTCTTCTCTTCCTCCTCTTCCTCCCCTCCTCCTCCCCTCTC
Organism: Myodes glareolus; assembly: GCF_982192425.1. NCBI lineage: Eukaryota > Metazoa > Chordata > Mammalia > Rodentia > Cricetidae > Myodes > Myodes glareolus. Next base: position 26,563,241 of record NC_142053.1, on the reverse strand, counting down.
ACATAAACACACCCTTCATAAGGTTTCAGGTTTTTCTGTTGTTTTTACAAAATAGAAACATTGATTACTGTTCTGGGGGCTAGGAAGTTCAAGATCAATGTTCTAGCAAAGTTGATATCTGGTGAGAGCTTCCTGCATTTCAAAATGACACCTTGCTTCTATGTGTCAGGGGAGAGGCAAGTAACTGCCTTGCGCCTTTGCTATGTCTTATTCATTCTATTCATGAGAACGCCAGCATTGTGGTCATCTAAATCCACCCAGATGAATGGTTCAGATTTGATGTGAGAATTTTAGGGGGACATGGGCATGCAAATATTTTCAGTAAAAATGGTCAGATAGTAAATATTTTAATCTTTGAGAGACACCTGGCCTCTACCACAGCTATTCAAATCTGCCATTGCCCTGTTAAAACTACAATATATAAACAAATGTTTGGAACTGTGTTTCAGGAAGCTTGTTTGCTGTCAGATCCTGTGATGGCTATTTGTGATTGTCAGCTTGATTCCATGTGAAATTAACTAAAACCCAAAAATGGAGGGACACACCTATGAGGGATTTTTGCTTAATTTGAAGTGTGAAGATCTACATCTGCCTTAACCCAGATCTTTGACATGGAAAGACACATTTTTAATTGGGATCTTTTAAGCTTGAAAAACCCACCTCTAATCTAGGTTACACCTTCTACTGGAAGCCTATATAAGGACATGGAAGCAGGAAGTTTTTCTCTTTGCCTACTTGCTCTTGTCTTGCTAGCAAGTCCATTTCTTCATTGGCATTAGAGCCTACTTCTTCAAGATTCCAGGATATACTGAAGACCAGCTGAAGCCAGGCAGTAGTGGCTCACGCCTTTAATCCAGCACTCGGGAGGCAGAGGCAGGCGGTTCTCTGTGAGTTTGAGGCCAGCCTGGTCTACAGAGCTAGTTCCAAGACAGGCACCAAAGCTACAGAGAAAGCATGTCTCGAAAAAGCAAAAACAAAACCAAAAAAAGACCAGCTGAGATTTCCAGAATCATAGGCAACCATTGTTGAACTAACTGAACCACAGCCTGTAAATCATTCGAATAAATCCCATATCTCTCTCTGTGTGTGTAGGTGTGTGTGATATATAAACACACACACACACACACACACATTCCATACATGCGTCTAAGCACACACATATATTCTATAAGTTCTCTTACACTTGAGAACCCAGACTAAAACAAACCCTATCTGAAGTAAACCATAGTTTACCAGGTTTATTCTTCACCACATAGGCCAGGACCACTGGCTACTGTCTCCTCCACATGCCGAACTCTTACCTGCTTAAGTGTCTCAGAGGATCTTACAGAGAGCTTACTGCCTCCCACTTCCAACTCTCTCCCTGGATTGTCTCCTGACTAGTCACTGCATAACAGTGTATCCATGGAGACCGTGAATTAGGATCATTCCGTGTTCTTTGGTCCTGAGAATAGTTTAGTGCCTAAAAACAGGTGGTTTCTCCATTGACTGCTAGAGCTAGCTTTCTGAGATGACGAGCAGTATTGCTTGCAGATTAAGTCTCCACATTGGACTGAAGGCGTGGAGGAACAGTGCACACTCCTTTTTAAGAAAAGACTGCAGATCTGTGGTTATCAGCTGAGCTGCCTATGAGTTGGGGCTCACCTTCTCTTTGAGAACGTGGCTTCTGCTTCCTCTACTGAGGATCTGTGGCTGGAATTGATGTTTGCTTCTAGCTTTTCTCAGAGACACTTCTGTCACTTTTCCATGCTCGTTTTTTCATCATGTCTTTCTTTGCCACATTATAGGAATTGAACAGGTTGCACTTGGATGGGAAAATAAAAGGAAGAGGACATGGCTACTCCTCAAGTATGGAGTTTTGTTTTTATTGTAGATATAAGGGAGGAAGCAGGGAGAGGGAAGAGTCCAGTCTGAACACGGCCGGCAGACCAATCTAGACCATGAGAGGAGAGAGGAAGGAGGGAGAGCATAAAGAAGAGCCACCAACTAAGAGGCTGTCTGGTCCAAGAGGCCAAAAAGAGTAAAAGGTGGACAAAAAGACCTGGTAACCACAATGGTTGGATTGCATTGGGCAGGACAGCCCAGCCCCTGGACTGGAAAGTTCATGGTAGGGGGCAGAGTATGCCAGCTAAGGAGAGCAGGGAAGGGTAGATGAGAGGTTTTGGATGGAGGAAAGGAAAGGAAGAAATGGTGTAATGTAAAAATCTTTTAGCCAGGCAGTGGTCGCACAAGCCTTTAGGGAAGATCTCAGAGTTTAAGACTAGCCTAGTCTACAGAGAAAGTTTCAGGGTAGCCAGCACTGAGAAACCCTGCCTTGAAAAACTTTAAAAAAAAATGTCTTTTTCCCAAGGCCTGTCATACTGTACTCTGTTATCACAAGAATTAGATGGACTTTGAAATTTAGACAACAGTAAAGATGTGATGAAGAGTATGAGGGGAATGCTTGGGTTAGGGTATTAAAAAAGAACACTACTCACACACAGGAACTCTGCTTTCCATAGGAAAATGACTGGCAGTGAATAATCTTTAAAGAAATTCTCCAACAGCAGATCTTGGTATAGCATGTCTTAACTTTGTGTATTTCCTTCAGTTTTATACTTTCAGCACTGAGGCCTTTTAATGTAAATATTAATTAAAATTAAGGGTAATATAAAACCTCAGTGGATTTTTGGATTCCATTTATATTCTGTATCTTTTAAAGGCATATTCTTAGTTCTTTGTTTATCTAGATGTATTACTCCTTGCTTCGTGATTTCCTCACTAAAGAGGTACTACTTTGCTTTCAGTGTCAAAGCATTCTATAGTGCACTGTATGGGTATTTGCATAAATTGTACTCTTTTGGAATGAAACATTCAATTTGCTTTCTCAGTATTGTATATTTCATTGTGTTCTTTTTAAACTTGCAGCAAAAGTTTGGGAACTAAATTAAGTTGAAATCTAAAGTGTTTTATATATCTTTTATGGTATCACTAAATAATACACAGTGGTACAAAAATTTTGGTAAAATATAGAAAAGTTTAGGTGGAGGACAGCACCATTATGAGTAAAAACAAAGGCTTTGGAACTCTATTGACTTAGCATAAAATGTTTGACCTCCTGTGTACTTCCTATCTTTGATCAAAGACAAGTCCCATGATCAGTCTAATTCCTAGAACTGTGTGCAGCCGTGCTAGTAGTCACATCTCCCAGAATTATTTTAAAGAATTTATAATATAATGAACCTAAAACTTCTGGCATGTCATACAATTTAATGAATAGTACTTATTTTTAAATAATAATAATTGTTATGCCTATTTTATGAGCCCCCCAAAGACCACCAGGACTCTGAGTTTGTATGCAAAAACAAAGAGCCTTTATTTAATTATTTATTAATTTATTTATTCATTTATTTATTTATTTTCTGCAAATTCGAGTTTCGGCTCTCTGTCCATTTTGACACTGGCTGGATCAGGTAATCCTGAGCTTAGTTGAGGCAGGGTTTTTCAGGAGTAAAAGATGGGGGTGGGGTAGGGGAATTCTGGAATCAGATGGGGGTTGAACTCCTGATTGAGCAGGAGTGAGGTAACAAAAGTTTTGTTAAACAGGGATTGGTACTGGTGTTGCTACAAGAAAATTGGCAACCTATGTACAAGTTAAGTAAGCTATCCTTAATATTCTAGAGCATCTAGTACTTGTCTCAATTCTGACTGGTCGCTTGCAGGGGACAGTCTGTGGTTTTTACTGGTTATTGTAATGGTGAGGTTTAGTCTCAGTATTGTTAGTTTGTAGCCTGTCATGACTCCACTAATATTAGGCTTCTTCAACAACAGCAACAATAATAATAATAACATAAAGTTATTATTATTATTTCTAATCATTAGCCCAGAAATTCACAACTGTATTGCAATGAATGCAATCTCTATTGAATTAAGGGTCATTGGCCACTTAATATTCCTGCTATTGCTAATCACTCTCCAAAATATGAAATGGCTAGTGAGGTGATTTAATGGAATCTGGCCGTTACCAAAAAGTATACTTGTTAAAGGTCATCATTCAATCTGTGGTATGTAATGTTATAAGCAATCTGAAGCAGAGGCAAGAGATTCAGATAAACAATTGAGGGGTCTAATTATCAGAAATGTTTTCGTTAAGTGGCTGCAGCTTCTACTATGATTGTGTTACATTTGCTAATGACAGTGCTGAATGGCACACTCAATGTTTCAGCTTGGGAGGCATGGCCTGGGGCTTCTACAACAGCTGTCTGTGTCAGCCAGTGGAATAGAATATCTGACTAACTAATAGTCAAATAATTACATTCTTCCCCGTGTCTTCTCATATTAAAATGGAAGGAAATATATTCAATATATGAAAATGTTGCCACTTACTCTTTTTAAGGACATGAAAGTTCTTTCCCCATGGTATTAATGAGCTGTTGTTATGAATCATGTAACACTACCTTTTCTTTTATAATGTTATTAGTGTAAATTCATTGTAAAATAATGGGTTTAAATTTTAGCATATGTGCTGCAGAAGCAAGCACAATAGTAGGTTGTAAAATTTTTGATATATCATGCACTCCAATCATCCTCACCTACTCCCCACTTTGTTTCAGAGTTCACTGGTAACAGAAGATAAACTGTCACTCTCATGGTTTCATTCTCCTCTTTAGGATGCTCACATCAACACTGGTACTCTCGGGCCTCAGATCACCATATCTCAAATTTGTTGTTATTCTTTGGTATTAATTTGAATTTCAGATATTCTCATATCAAGAGTCACCCTATAACCAGACTCTGTGCTCTCTTGAAGGAACAAATTTATTCATAGGGAAAGAGGGGGAGAGAAGGTATAAAGGGAAGTGGGATATAAGAGAGAAAGAGGTCTCTAACTGTAGACAAGGCTAGCCTTGAACTAACAAAGATCTCCCTGCCTTTTCCTTTGACTCCCAAGTGGTGTGGGAGGACCTTCTGTCTGTGTTGCTTTCATTGGTTAATGAATAAAGAAACTGCCTTGGCTTGTTGATAGGGTAGAACTTAGGTAGGATGGGAAAACTAAATGACATACTGGGAAAAAGGAGGCAGATTCAGAGAGATGCCATGAATCCTCTGTCAGAGTAAGATATGCTGCCGAAACTTATCTGGTAAGCCACTGCCATGTAGTGATACACAGATTAATATAAATGGGTTAAACTAAGATATAAGAATTAGCCAATAAGAAGTTAGAGCTAATGGACCAAGCAGTGATTTAATTAGCAGACGTTCTGTGTGGTTATTTCGGGACTAAGCTAGCCGGGCGGCCGGGACGAACAAACAGCCTACTCCAACACCCAAGGGCTAGGATTAAAGGTGTTTGCCACCACATTCAGCTAATGAATTCATTTTAAAGGAAATTCTGTACACTGCCATTTTGTCTTGTTACCATGTTCTTTGCTTTACAGAAAATTTTCAGTTTCAGGAGGTCCCATTTATTAACCGTTTTGCTCAGTATTTGTGCAACTGGGGTTATATTTAGGAAGTGGTCTCCTGTGCCAATGCGTTCATGGTCAACAAGACAAAATGACAGCCTTACAGAATGGGAAAAGATCTTCACCAAACCCACATCAGACAGAGGACTGATCTCCAAAATAAACAAAGAACACAAGAAATTGGTCATCAAAAGAACACATAATCCAATAAAAATAAATGAAATACAGACCTAAACAGAGAACTCTCAACAGAGGAATCTAAAATGGCTGAAAGACACTTAAGGAAATGCTCAACAGCTTTAGCCATCAGAGAAATGCAAATCAAAACAATTCTGAGATTCCATCTTATACCTGTAAGAATGGTCAAGATCAAAAACACTAATGACAATTTATGCTGGAGAGGATGTGGAATAAAGGGAACATTCCTGCATTGCTGATGGGAGCGCAAATTGGTACAGCCCTTTTGGATATTAATATGGTAATTTCTCAGAAAATTAGGAAACAGCCTTCCTCAAGATCCAGCAATACCACTTTTGGGTATATATCCAAAGACTGTTCAGCTATGTTCATAGCAGCATTGTTTGTTGTAGCCAGAACCTGGAAAAAACCTAAATGCCCCTCGACTGAAGAATGGATAAGGAAAGTATGGTACATTTACACAATGGAGTACTACACAGCAGAAAAAAATAATGACATCTTGAAATTTGCAGACCAAATGGATGGATCTAGAAAGCAACATATTGAGTGGAGTGAGGTAACCCAGACCCAGAAAGACAATTATCATATGTACTCACTCCTCACTCATAAGTGGTTTTTAAACATAAAGCAAAGAAAGCCAGCCCACAAATCTCAATCCCAGAGAATTTAGACAAATGAGGACCCTAAGAGAGACATACATGGATTTAATCTACATGGAAAGTAGAAAAAGACAAGATCTTCTGAGTAAATTGGGAGCATGGGGACCATGGGAGAGGGTAGAAGGGGAGGGGAGAGGCAAGGAGGGGAGCAGAGAAAAAAATGTAGAGCTCAATAAAATCAATAGAAAATAAAGGAAATTCTATGACTTTCCTTCTTCTGTTTCTCACTATCAGTTTGTGCTTGTTGGGGCACAAGCCATGACCCCAATTCCAGTAACAACATGGAAACTATGAAGGGACAAAAGGCACACTTTGGGATATCAGCAGCCCACTGCAAGTTAATTCTGAATGGAGAGGAAAATTTTAAAAACTGAAGTTTCTGGTAACTACTGAAGTCACTTTAACTGCTTTAGTTGATTTGACTGTTCTTGGTGAAGTTGACTTTGTGCTTTATTTTGAGTTCTTGAGAAACCCTGACCCTTGGTAAGTTTCTCCTGGAGCTTTGCTTTCCAGTTTGTTTTCAGTTCTTTTGAACAATGTAGAATTCTTTTGAAACTTTTAATGGCTTGCTTTATTTTTGGAGCTCTTCTGTTGAACTCGAATAGAAAACTGCAGCAGAGAGAGAGGTGGGGAGGGAGAAAGAGAAAGAGAGAAGACACAGAGAGAGAGTGGAGAAGCTCCCAGAGGCACTGGGAATCTGAGCAGAACTCAGTCAGGAACTACAGAACAGAGGAAACACTGCTCTGTATTTACTGCAGTGGGAAGCTTCACAGGGAGGAGGCTTGGTGGTTAGGTCTCCTTTATCTTCAACTTAACTCTTTCCCTTTTTGATCTCTTTAGGAGATTCAGTTTGACATAGTCTTAAAGGGACAGGTCAATAATCCAATACCTCCTTTTGTAGGATAGCCCTCATCATTTTGGAAGTTCTTTGAACAAAAATATGGATTTCTAGTGAATGGTTACAGGCATCTGCTGTGAGGAAGGAAAGATTTTGGGGCATAGGGTTCTGTTGAACCTTTTGAGATGAGGGTTTGGAAGTGACCTCTGCTGTTATCTAAGTAAGTATGAATGAAGTCTTGACTCCACTGGTGCCCTCCAGGGAGAACTGTAGCAGACTAGTTCTCCTGAAGTTTTCTAATCCAGCAACAGGGAAAACAAAAGCCATTTTTTTCTTAATGACAAACCTCTGGTCACTTTGGTTTTTCATTCTTCAACTTATTATGCATGCTAAGAATTGGCATGTCATGGTTTGAACCATGTTCCTATGTATGAATGTGTCTGTCTTGTTCTTGTTTTGATTTTTTTTGAAAGTAATTTTATTAAATTATAAAAGTTTCCATTTTCGCCCCTCTTCCCAACACCCTCCCACTCCCCCCACTCCCTCTCCTCCTCCCTCTTCGTCCTTAAGGGCAGTCAGGGTTTCCTGCCCTGTGGGAAGTTCAAGTTCCTTCCCCCTCCCTCCAGGTCCAGGAAGGTGAGTGTCCAAACAGACTGGATCCCCAAAATCCAGTATATGCAGAGGAAACAGGTCCCAGTGTCATAGTCAATGGCTTTTCAGAAAGACTCCGGGCCAGCCACATTCGGAGAATCCGGCCACATTCAGAGAATCTGGTTGGATCACGTCCTCGTTCAGTCCCAGTCCAACTGGCCCTGGTAAACTCTCATTAGATCAGTCCCCTTGTATCAGTGGGTGATCACATCCCTCGCAGTCCTTATTTCCTTTTTCATTTTCTTCCTCCTTCTGCTCCTCATTTGGACCTTGGGGGACTCAGTCCGGTGCTCCAATGTGGGTCTCTGTCTCTATCTCCATCCATCGCCAGATGAAGGATCTATGGTAATAAGCAAAATATTCATCAGTATGGTTATGGGCCAAGGCCGGTTCAGGCAGTCATTTTAGGGTTTACAGGAGACTTGATTATATATGGGATCCCAGGTCCAAGGAGAGATCCCCAGATTGTTCTCTGGACAGAGGAGAGGGTGCCTGAACCGGCCTTGATTTTTTTTTTTTTTTTTGAGACAAGGTAGGTCCCTCTACATAGCCCTGGCTGTCCTGGAACTTACAAAGGTAGACCAGGTTGACCTTGAAATCAGAGATCAATCTGTCTCTCCCTAAGGACAGGGATTAAAGGTGTAGGTTACCCAGCCTGACTTGGTTTTGTTTTATTATTTTGAACAATTATTTCTGTGCCTGTATTTTGAAACTAGTTAAAAATGCAAAAGTTTAGATAACAATTTGAACTTGAAACAAAAAAGGAACTTTGCAGGGTTATTTAAAAATAGTAATTGAAATGTTAATTTTCTACTTTCTCAGAGTTTTAAGTCTGGTGCTTTCAAATGTTAATGTTGGAAACTGAGGCTGAGGAAAAAGTTGATTATAGAATGTAGGAGAACTAACAAAAAGAGAGTTGAAAAACCACATTTTATCATGTCAGAAAAAAATCAAGCTGCTTTTGCAATGCAAACAAAATATAAAATGAAACATTAATATTAGGATGAACCTGTATATCATTTTGATAATACATTTGCTTTGGTCCATTTAAAATGTATATAACATTTTGTCAGTGTAGAGATGGGCTATTGCTTTCTAATGTTGGACAAACACCGAGGAGGAGTTGCCCCAAGAGACCACCTCTCACACCATAGCTAATGTAAAAGCATGAGGATTTTATTAATTCTGTCATGACAGGAGCTTCCAGCATTAGACATCATAAAGACCCCAATAGCTGGTATAGGCTACTTTTAAAGGAAAAAGCCACAGAAGCAAGGGGGTTGTTCTTTGACTATTATGATTGGCTTATTCAAAAGGGCTACTACCAATAATTGGCTGGAGAGCTGTTGCCAGATCAGATAAGGTAAGAGGTCACTTTGACCCCGTTTCCCAGGGGCTGAGTCAAAACATACGTGTGTGGGTAATTGTTCAGGGACTGAGTCAACATCTTAAAGGTTATCTTGCCCCAATTTCTGGAGAACATTCACAAAGACTCAGGGAAATAGAAAGTTCCCAACATTTCAGTAGCTGTTAGGTCCTTGGTTCCCGGGGGAAAGGGGAAGCATTACTGCTGAGACTGAGAGGGCTCAGAATTGTCAGAAATGGCTTCAGAGTTATTTTAGAGTTCTACAGTAATAGTTTCCAAAAGACATTTCGTAGTACACTATATCATAAAATAATGTATTAGATTCGATATTAGACAGATATAACATATCTTAATATGTTTCTGGGAATCATGGTTCCCTTATGAGTTCCAAATCTTGACAATGTGGGAATATGGAAACAGGGCTCAGAAGAAAACTTGAGGACTGTTATTGTTGTAATTATTATTTGAGAGAAGGGCAAAGCCCATAGACTCAGGAATGAAGGTCTTCACAAAGCTGCATGGAGGGACTAGTGTATTCAAAGAATGAATAAAATGTTAGGGTAGGATGGGTGTAGAGGCACAATCTTAAATCCCAGAACTTGGGAGGGAGAAGTATGCAGAGCTCTGTGAATTCCAGGACAGCCTGTTCTACAGAGCAAGTTCCAGGACAACCAGGGTTACAGAGAAAAATTCTGCCTCAAATTTTGAAAAAGATCTGGGAAGACTTGTTCTGATTTTGAACCTTAATTAAAGAAGATAAAAAAAGGGACAAGGGAAAGCAAATTTTTAAGAATTTTGAAGCTCACAAAAGCAGACAAATTTAATAGTAAAAGATCTGTAGGGAAGGTACTACCATAGGTAATGTTGTATGATGGGGGAAGCTTTGTTAATCAATCATCTTTAAGTGGTGGAACTTAGTTAAGGCATGGCTTCCTGGAGCCTGATGACTCTCTCTGTCTTTGTCTCTGTCTCTGTCTCTGTCTCTCTCTCTCTCTCTGTGTGTTTCTTGTACTCCCATGACACAGCTGAGCTTGGACTTCCCATTTCTGTTTTGTGAGTCTTCTCTTTATAATAAATAAAAATAAATTGTTTTATTCTTTAGCTAGCCTTGGTATTTCCTGTATTGAGCTAATTTCTATAGTTGGCCTTAAATTTAGATATTTGCCTGCCTCTGTCTCCTGAGTGCTGGGATTAACCGCTGTTAATAGTGCTGAAATTCTTGCCAGTGAAAGGAGTTAATCAGAGTCGGGTATAAGAGGTTCTTTTCCCCATTTTGCTCCCTAAATGTCCCTGCATTTGTATCTTGCCTCAGTTTCACATTTCAAACTTTAAAAGTGATATGAACAATTTGATCTTTCCTAGTCATCCATTAGCTCTTTGTAATTATTTTTTTTTTCTTTTGAGACAGGGTCTCACTGTGTATCCTTGATTGGCCTGGAACTCACTATGAAAGACCAGAAGGTCCTTAAAGAGAGATTCACCTGCCTTGCAAGTGATGTGATTTAAGTTGCATGTCACCACATCTGACTTTAAAATACATAATTTAAAAAAAATATGCATACCTTTGAAGGGAATATGTAAAAGTATGTTGGCCTGAGTACTGCCATTTTGAATTCAAACTCCATTTTTACCTGTAGGGTGAAATAAAATTCAGGTTTCTGAGCCCCAGGGGAGCTGAAAACTTCCCAGTGACTGACCCACGTCCTCCTTACACCATAGAAATAGTCTTCAGGCATCTTTAGTTCTCTAGAAACATTATGGCTGCTCCTAACGACCGAAAGAACAAATGAATCTGATTGGTTGTACTGAAAGGCTTGCATTGTCTGTTCATTGACAACGATGGAACACACGAGGAAATTCCCTCATCTTTGATTTCTGATTGGTGAAAACTGTAACTATAACTTGGCAACAAATGTTTGTGATTTTTGTACTTATAAACCCTGCTTCTGCCCCTGCTTGGAGCTGTCAGGAGAAACAAGGCTCCCGAGTCCTTATTCTGCAGCCCTGATCAATCAATCAGTGATCCACTTATGTAGTAATTGATTGGAATCTTTAAACCCAATAAAGGTTGTCTCTCTCCTTCCTCATGTCAAATAATTGTCTACGGAAGACAAGAAATGGCACTGGATCCTCTGACATGGTTGTAGTCTGTTATGTAAATATTGGGAATTAAACCTGTGTCTCTGGAAGAGCAGCCAGTACGTTTTACCCTGAGCCATCTCTCTAGCCCCCATTAACTATTTTGAAACAGTGGAAAATCATGAGAATGCTGCAAGAGGTAAAAGAACAGGATCTCGGCTCATAAAACAAATAGTGGATGGATCTGGGTGCTTCTTTAAAAATTTGACTTGTGTGTTTTGTATAATAGTATTTGTCTGTTGGTGGGGGGGCTAGGAAATAGAAAGCAGTTCGCATCTCCAAATGGCTGCCTGGCATTCCCTGATATGTTGAAACTTAAACGTTGGCTTTTCCTGTTTATTTGGAAATTTTGATCTGACTTTGGACTAAGGCTGAGCAGAATTATGTAACTGACTAGAAAAGCAAGAGTTTATGATTTGCTTAAAATGATTGTGTTTACATTTCAGACTTTGACTTCTTGGGAAGTTTTTTTTTTTTAACAAAATCAAGGTCTCAGTTTGTGTTAAAATAATTTAAATGAACACGTTGTAAGCAACTTAAGGTGATTGTTAGTCCAATTAAGGCCATATGTATCTTTGACTAGAAGTATGCATAGCTATGTATCTTAACTTTCTATATTATGTAATGGTTTGCTTAGTTAAAGGCATGTGAGTTTGATACGTGCAAAGGGACCAGTAAGTGCTGGTTAGCATAGGCGTCCTCAGCAGCTGGGTGAGGCTGCAATAGTAGCTACACTGCAGACCAGAGCACTGTCCTGCTTCCCTTTGGCCCTGGGTCAGGATGAAGACCTTGAGTTAACCACCCAAAGCATGGGAGCATGTAATGCAGTCCCATGGCAGCATCTGGGTGAAAAAAGAGACATAATTCATGGAGACTATAAGCTAGGCATGGCAAACAAGGAAATGTTGCCCATCTAATTGAGATTTGAAAGCAGTGGTTCTCAACCTGTGGGTTGCCACCCCTTTATGGGGGGGTTACATCTCAGAGATTGCATATATCATATATTTACATTATGATTTATAACAGTAGCAAAATTACAGTTAGGAAGTAGCAACACAAAGAATTTTATAGTTGGGGGTCAACACAGCATGAGGAGCTGTATTAAAAGGTCACATCATAAGGAAGGTTGAGAACCACTGTTTTAAAGGACCAACTGATAATATAATGGAGTCTTTTCATGATGGATTGAACTTCCTAATAATTTTTTAAAATTTGGTTGGCAACTGACTCCAGAAACGAACTTAGCATCTGCTTAAAATGGCTCAGAGTCAAAGTGAGCCTTGAGAGATCCTGACCAAGCACATTTCGTGTGTGGCATAATGCTCTCCTTTGGTTGTTGTTGGTTTTTTTTTTTTTTGAATTTTTGAGACAGGGTTTCTTTGTATCTTTGGAGGCTATCCTGGAACTAACTCTTGTAGACCAACCTGGTCTCAAACCACCTATCTCTACCTTCCAAGTACTGGGATTAAAGGTGTGCCCCACCACAAGTTTCTTACAGACTGAAAGAGACATCTGAGAAAAATTTACTCTATGGACTACCTTGCTGTTTGAATATTGGTATATATCTGTTTGGCCTGACAAATAAGTATTTTATTATTGAGTTGCACATGTATATAATCCATTTGTAATAACTAATACTTTCCCTGAATTTCTAAGAGATTTGCAATTTTGATTATCAGTACTTATCTTGCTAAACTTATGCTATAAAGCCACAGATTCTAATTTTTCATTTATAAAAGGAAGCTGAATTCATACATCTTCTGTATAATGTATAATGAGAGTGGATGTTACAGGCCATTTTCTATGCACAGATGTCTATTGTAAGACGTTGACGTATTCATAAGTATTGTGTTTGTGTAAATCCACACACAATTACTTAATTTTCAAATTAGGTTATTCTTTCTTGTTATGGTTTTGAAAAGTCATATATTAGAATATTGTCTTTGTCAACATGTGCACACACACACACACACACAAACACACATACACACACAAATTCACATCTCTCCCCTTAAAGGGAATAAGAGCTAATTTGTTCTAGAGTTACATTTGAGTGCCCATGGCTTGGGAAACAGAGCTAGGTTCTGTATTTCTAAATAGACTCAGTTTCATGTCATAAATTGAGACCATATTGAGACACATTGTTAGGTACATTAGAGAAGCAGTTACAGTGGGGTGGGAAATCTCTCCCATAGGCCTCAGATGCTAGCTGATGACGGTCTTAGTTTTGGGCTGGAGGGAACAAGTGGTCTGCTAAGTTAAACATCTGTTAATCCCAGGTGGGCAAGGGAGTGGCTACTCAGGGAGCTTAAGCAGGAGAAGATAAGGCAGTTAGGCTCTCCAGCTGCAACACCCCATCTTCACATCCCTGTGGGGCTCAGTCTTTGCAGGCACACTTTCGCAGCTGTTGCTTGATAGTTGTGGTTTTGTAAACTTGTAACTGTCTCTTAACTTTCTATAGAACTGCAGCTTCTGACAAAGGAACATGAGCAATATTTTTGAGATGCTGAGACATTAACCACCGGACAAACAGAATGGACTGGATATATACCTGACCTAAATCTTCCTTCTATACCTTATAGTTACTTAACATTGAGCCTAAATGGTTTATTCGACTAACTCCTTGAATTCTTCCACTTATTCCCCACCTCAGCATGGAGCCATCTGGGACAAATGTGATCCCTGGTGACCATGGCAGAAAAGAATGAGCCATCAGATGGCTACTAAGTGAAATATTGTTCATAGACAATGGAGGGAGGTTGTCAGAATATGACACGTGAATATGAAATATGGTCATACTGGACATGGTAGTGCTTGTTTGTAATACCAATACTCTGAGAACCAAAGCAAGTCATAAGTTTGAGTCATTCTAGGTTTCACAGGAGACCCCATCTCAAAGCAGCAAAATGGAGTTGCTTATGTTAGCTCTTCAAAAAGTAAAAGCCAAGAGGTTTTACAGAATGTTCTTAGGCACAGGAACCTAAAATGAATGGGTCCTCATGTTTCTTTCTACTTGTATTCTATTTATGATACTTGCTGCAGATACAGGCATACTTCACTGCAAACTGACATGTTAAAACAGTGGGGAAATGCAGCCAATCTGTATGGCAGGAACAAATATATCCTAAAGAGATGCATGCGCTTCCCTTTTGACTATCAAACTGTTGAAAGTGATACAGGGATAACTGAGGTTTCCTTTGGGGCTATTAGTCTCTCTAATATGGGTAGGTAGTAGAAAAATACTATGCTATACTTTTTTATTATTTCTTTTATTTTTTTGAGTTATAATTACATAATTTTGTCCTTCCCTTTCCTCCCTCCCAACCTTCTTATATACTGTTCCTTGTTCTCACTCAAAATCACAGCCTGTTTCATTAATTGTTGTCACACACGCATACACACACACACACACGCACACACACACACACACACACACACACACACGCCTGAATGAGTAAATACAACCTGCTCAGTTTGTGTAATGCTACTTGTATGTAAATGGTTTTTTACATTTTTATTGATATTTATTGAGCTCTACATATGTAAATGTTTTAAACTCAAATGGAGACCAGACACATGGTGAAAAAGAGGCCACATGATGGAAAGAGAAAGAGTAAAATAATAATAATAATAAAATAAAATCTTGAGGGGAGAGCTCAAATTGTTAAGAAGGGTCTGCTTAGAAGAGAAAATAAAAGGGCAAGTTAAATTTATTCAGAAAAGTGGGCAGCCTTAAGACCCTCCACAGCTGTGAAGCCTCAACTTTTAGCGCTAGGAGTAGAATTCTGGAAACACAAAGCATTATCTCATTAAGGATTTACTCTGCTTCTCTCTTTAGCAGAGCTTAAGGTGAGTACATTTTCCTAAGGACTCTGACTGAACCAGCTCAACTGGTATGCTAGGCCTCTTCTCATGGCCAGAGATTTTATTTTCATGACCAGGAGCTTTTCCTACCATAACCTAAGAGTTGTCACCAAGAAATTAGTGATTCTCCAGGAAGCTCCTTCTGGGACAGGAGATGGCTGGGGTCACAGGGAGTTAGAGAGGAGGAAATTGTGTTCTGGAGAAAGATTTATAACAATGATGACCTTGCAGGAGAGATGGTAGACAGGAGACGGCACCTCACAGACTCTTTACTTAGGCATACCTTACTTCAGCTTTACCTTCATGTCAGTACCATGAAGATGAACTTGGAGAAGTTGCCAGATCCCTCTCTGTCCCTCTTCCTTATGTGACCACAAGAAGCAGATCTCTCTTTTCTATTTTTCATTATTAATTTGGATCTTTTAATTGGCTTGTTGAAGACAGGTGGGCAAACCTGAGAACTGGTCGGCCATTTAAGTCACAAGTTCTGGGAATGCAGCAGGGTCTTTGAGTAAACATTTAGAAAACATTGCAAGGTAGGGAAGATGATAAGATTGAAATTCTTTGTTATTAACAAAGAATTTGGTTCACAGAAAAGTCTAACATTTAATGCCTCTTACATTATGAGTCTTCATCTTCATCAAAATTTCCATTTCCTTGGCTCCAGTTTATTTCAGGTAAATGTGAAGATAAAGATATCCTACTTTAGAATTCATTTATTAGGATATGCCAGTGATTTGAGGTCAAGGTCTGGAAGTGTCACTGTCGATGTGACTATCACCCAAAGGAGGAGTACAGCAATGAAAGAATGGACAACTTTTTTCTCACTTTCTGTGCAGGTTCCCTGATTTAGATACTTCCTTTGTCCAGTAAAAGAGTTTACTATATTCCTTTCCCTTTGTGATGAGATGCAAGTATAAAAGATAGAAACTCACAATTCTTGAGGAGTTCATAGTCTTTTGTTGTTGTTGTTGTTTGGACGTAGGGTTTCCATATAACCCTGGCTGTTCTGAAACTCACTATGTAGTCTAGGCTGGCCTCAAACTCACAGAAATCCATAATCTGACTTTCAGTTAACCTTTTTCCTAAGATCACTTGCAGATAAAGGAGGCAGGAATGGATAATGGCTGAAATCCCAGGAGAGAGTCCTGTGATCCACACCCCCTACCCAATTCCTTCTTCTAAGGCACAGATATATCTACAAGATCATTCATTACCACAGACCTCTGAGTTGTTGTGTTCAATCAGTTGCCATGGCTACTAGGCCAAGGTTATCTCTAGTACAAAATTGTCATGACCTACTACAGTAAAAGGTGAAGGACATAGTAAACAGAACTAAGCATGTAGCAACTAGGGAGAAAAAAGTCATTTGGGTTTGAAGACTATAAAATAGTTCAGTTATAGTGACCCAGAATTAAGCACAAATTTGAAAGATGGAACCCAATTAATGCCTTTTGGTATCATCAAATTTAGTCTTTTTTTCTGAAGGTGAATGGACATTATGGAATTCCATTAAGCTTGAGATAAATAGAAGCAGAGGAAGAGAGGTTGAGGCATGGAAAGAGAGGTACATGATAGAGCATGATAATGAAGACTGAAAGGGATGGGTATCAAAACTACTGATGGAGCTGGACATGGTGACATGGTTTCATTTTTCTTATGGTTGAATCAAATACAATCATGTATATGAAGTCAGGTGCGGTGATGCACACTTTTAGTCCCATCACTCAGAAAGCAGAGGTAGGCTGATTTCTTTGAGTTTGAAGCCAACCTCATCTGGTGTGGGAGAATTGTCTGTATTCTGTCAATCATGTTTTAAATAAACACTGATTGGCCAGGCAGGAAGTATAGGCAGGTCAACCAGACAGGAAGTAGAGGTGGGGCGATGAGAACAGGAGAATTCTGGGGAAGAGGAAGCCCATTCCTCCCGCTCCTGCCCAGACTCCAAAGAGGCAAGATGTGAGCTGCCCCACTGAGAAAGGTACTGAGCCATGTGGCTAACGTAGATAAGAACAATGGGTTAATATAAACTACAAGAGTTAACAAGAAGCCTGAGCTAATGGGTCAATCAGTTTTATAGCTTACGGAGTCCTCTGTGTGATTTTCTTGCTTGCCAGCTGTGGGGTACCAGGTGGGACAGAAACCCCAACAAGCAGTAACCTCCATGTTACACTCATCTATATAGCAAACGCCAGGATAGCCAGGCCTACATAGAGAGATCCTCTCTCAAATAACCCATAAGAGTACTGATGGCAAGGTGCTTCTTGGAAGAAACAATTTCTGGACTTTGTGCTGCTGTCAATATCTATTAAAGCAAGATTTTTGTGCACTTCCTAGACATGCGGCAATCTCTTTACCTGTCATTCTTGCCCTTTGCTTAACCTCTCCACCCTAACTCTTTTAAAATGTACCCTGTCTAAGGCAAGATATGATAGACCCTGGGAAGATGGACCAAACTTGTCCTCTGTGATAGGTCTTTGATGTGTGCTGGTGCCTTCTGAGTGGTGTTTGCCCTTTACAATTCTTTTCACATTCCTTATCTCTAACAGCCTGGCAAGACAAACAGAAGATCTGTGTTCACCACCCTATTAAGAGGCTCAGAAGGTTATCACTTAGTAGCTGGTTCTTTTCCTCAGTCTTACACACATTTTACTGCCTCTCCACCTTCTTCTGAACAAAGACTTAATTTGACATCACCAAAATACCATAGGTGGGAATGGAAATTCTCTAAAGACACACTTGGGCACCTCCCTGTTTATTTCACTGTTGAAACAATGGGTCCCAAGAGACTGAAATGTCTCATGCTGGGAGAAGAAAACGCTGAAGCCCTGGTGGTAGCCAGAAGGAGCTTGTCTCCTTGAGACCTTGCAAGATAACCTGAAGATGAGACAAAGAAGGAGGTAAGGGTCATACCATGACCAACCACACTGCCTGTTTATTAATGCATACCTCTTGCCTTCTATTTAAACTTTACCCTAATCGTTAAGAACCCTGAAGAGGACTTGGGGGTTGAGGACGATTGCTGTACCTCTTTCTTTTTCCCATTGTGACCACATTGAATGAATGACTTTTCCTGATTTTTGTTATTACTTATTCTTTTAATTGACTTATTGAAGATGTATGTCTGAGCCTGACTTGTTAAGATAAGCATGGCTCAGGATCTGGCCACAATGACTCCGGAAACATCTGATACCAGAATCACTTCATTGAAGTCAGTGTGTCAGAGCCTCTCCTGAAATTTAGGTCCTACCATTCTATTGAATGCTCCACTTAATTATTTTTATTATACTCAGTTAGAAATTCAAAGCTTTGTGTATGTATGTATGAATGAATGAATGAATGGATTGTATAGGTGAATGATGAACCAAATTGGTGTTCGAAACCCTTTGAGCACAATTCTTTAGTGAACCTCTGCTTGGTTATTAGTGAACCAGCATAAACTACCATGAGCACTCTATTTCAGACAAACACGTTAAGTCTGTGTCTTTCTATATTGTCCGAAATCATTGAATAGCAATGAATTCACAAGGCTTGATGGTTTCAATAGCACCAATATATCAGGCATTCATGGGGTTTCTTGGCAGCATTGGCCAAATAGAACACAGGTTCTTTCATTTCGTTTTTCATTACTAATATGAATGTTCAGGTCACAAGTTGCACAGTGTACATTATCTACATATGCAGATTTGTAGTTTACAGACTAGGTACAAGGGGTTAAAGAGGCTACAGTAGAGTTTCAAGAAGTTTTAGGGATAGTAAAGAGAGTCTATTCATAAGATTAAGAAACTGAAGTTGTGTAGTCAGGCCATTGTGAACCATCAATTCAAGAGCAGAGCTATACAGTTAAGTTCAGCAACAGAGAGAGACCAAAGGAGGGATGGAGTCCCAGTGAAGAAATAGGTGGATGAATTAACAGCAGGCTCAGGACCAGACAAGTGAGCAGGTATGTGGGCAGGTAGTACTTTTGTAGGCAGGAACAAGCCAAGATATAAACCCTGCGACCAAGGGGAGTTCTCTACCTGTGGATTTCTTGACACACACCAGGTAGTCAGGTGACAGGTCTGTGTATTGTCACCACTGTAGTGCAAGGTGGCCGCTTCATGAGGTCCAGTTGAAGAAGTTAACTTCGCTTACTTCATTTGGTATGTTCAATAAGTTTTCCTGATAATTTTTTGGCTTTTCTTTCTTTCTTTCTTTCTTTCTTTCTTTCTTTCTTTCTTTCTTTCTTTTATTTTTTTGAGACAGGGTTTCTGTAGCTTTGGAGCTTGTCCTGGAGCTAGCTCTTGTAGACCAGGCTGGCCCCCAAACTCACAGAGATCTGCCTGTCTCTCCCTCCTGAGTGCTGGGATTAAAGGTGTGCGCCACTATCGCCCGGCTCTGACAATTTTTTAAAGACAGGATTTCACTGTGTCACCATAGTTGGTAGCTGAGAAATTCTCTGTTCCCTCTTTAGACCAGACTAGCCTCTGATCATGAAGACTTCTGTCTCCTGAGTACTGAGATTAAAGATGTGTGTCGCCATCTTTAATCTTAGCTTCCTGATTTTTTTTAATCACTCGGTTTTAGTGTTCTAGTTTTCTGGTATGGTTTTAAGAAGCCCACATGCTCCTATAGTCTCAGTTCATCCTGATAAATTTGTACAGTGGCAACTTTTCTTCTCACTATTAGTCTGCATTACATGGCTGATCCCAGACTGGCTGTGCTGTTCGTGTGCCCACTGAGATGCAGAGTTGTCTCCAAACTTAAAATGGTGCCAAAAGCTGCTGGTAAAATGGAGTGCCTAGGGGCAAGCATCACATGAAATGCATTGTTTTACATAATAAGGAGAAACTTAGAGCAGAGAACAGCTTCATTTTAACACTGACCCAGTGCGATCAATCTCCTTTTCATGCAACGGGAACGGAAGCAGGCTTACACTCCCGGGCTTCTTTTGGGACCTTGTATATACAACGTTACTTTTTGTTACTTTTTTGGTTGACTTTGTAGATCTCCTTTTGGCATGGTTCTTCTTTTATTTTCTTATTCCTAATTATCCTCGCTTTTGCTCATTTTTCTTCTTATATATACCTTTGAGCCAACTCGGAGTCAAGGGTGAAAACATGGCATTAAGCAAGTACACTTCTGTGAAGGCTTAGCATTTGAAAAATTGAAGGTCAAAGCTCAAGTCTACTTTTAGCGTATTGAAATTTTCTAATTTATGTTGTTTTTCCCTCATTAGGCTAATTAAGACTTTGCTGTATGTATTAGGCCAATGGCTCTAATAAAATGAATAAATGACAATAATCTTATTAAAGAGTCTACTATCTGGGATACATACCGACAATATTTTGGAAAATATTTGTTATTGATCTACTAGTCTGCTCCTGAAAGTGCTTCAAATAAGAATTCATTGAAGACAAAATCAGGATATAGTAAATTGTTTAACCCCGCCCCTCAATATATCACGGCTTCCAGTCTTTACCATCATGCAGCTGTGATCCTGTAATTCAATCTCTTTGTGCACTTGCGCACTGTTAATCACTTTGGGAATTCAACTGCTTCATTTAGCTTTTTACTGTCAGTGTCTAAAGTTGATTTTATAGAACATTGTGGAGCCATTGTCCGCCTACAGTTGATATTGCCATTATCTCTTCATTTCCTTCTAACATTTTTCAATGTCTTCAGCAATCTACCACATGAGCTTCTGAAAGCTTTCATTCTTTTTTGCCATTTGTATGGAATGTTTGAACTGCTATCTATATTCTCTGGAATGATTGAGTGTTTGTCCTAGAGCTGACTAGTTCATAGACTTCTACATGAAGGAGAGTTCAAGATGTGTCAGGTGGGGAAGTTATTATTGCACGTCCTTGTGGATAGTTACTGGTAAAGTAGGAGCCACACGCAATTGAACCTAATTTTGTTAAGACAGGTAAAATGCTGTTATTAGTGAATATGTCTACTATACCCGTTTAATTAATAGTTATTCTCACAGGGCTTGAAAAAAATAATCAGATTTCCTTTTATTTGCATTTGGACAATACCTACTTCTGTTTATAAGATGCATTGCGTGAGTGTACGATTAACAGAATTCTGAGCCTGGCACATATTTTTAGAATTGACTGATTGCTTGTTCTTGCTCTTCAGGTAAATTGTTTCCAGGGTAGTACCACTCACTCTTGAGGGAGCACATCATGAGGTAGTTCATCTTCCTCCTAATGTGCTTCTAGATGTGTGAAGAAGTGCTCATGCCAAATTTTGAAAAGATTAATTTATTCTATGTGTATGGATGTTTTCCATGCAAATATGTCTGGCACTGCATGCATGCATTGTCCACAAAGGCAGAAGAAGGCATCAAATCCTCTGTGTCCAGAATCACAGACCTGTCATGTGAGTGCTGGGAAATGATCTTATATCCTCTATATGGGCAGCCAGTACTCTTAACTGCTGAGCCATCTGTCTAGTCCCACAGTTCTTTTGCATTCAGTAACTATTTATTGAACACATCGTCTGTGCTAGCAATGGACTATATGCTGGAAATTTGACAATGAGTGAGGAATATTTGACATTCAAACCATCATGACACTAAGGAAAAAGAGGGACAGAGAATATAGAGAGAAATTTATCTATATCTCATAATATAATATATATATAAGTTATTATATCACATAATAAATAAAAGATCTCAGAAAAGTTACCTCAATATTAAATCTGATAACCAATTATTCAACCAAACAAGTCTTGGGGAATGGTTTCCTAGGCAGAAGAAAACCAATGTTTGGCAAATATTAAAAAAAAAATAAAGAGAATCTGGGCGGTGATGGCACACACCTTTAATCCTAGCACTTAGGAGGCACAGGCAGGTGAATCTCAGTGAGTTTAAAGCCAGCCTGGTCTACAGAGTGAATTCCAAGACAACCACGACTGTTAGAGAAACCTTGTCTCAAAGAACCAGAAAGAAAAGGAAAGTATGGGGAGTGATGAGGGATGTAATACAAGAAAATAGACAAGAACCAGAGTTTTCAAGTCAAATTATGAAAAGACTGGAGTCTGCCCTATAAATCTCTAGCACCAAATAGGGATTGGGTGTTGGAATTTGTACATGCCTTACCACTGAGCTACATCCTTGGGGCCCTTTAGAGGGAATATTAAGCAAGGGGCAGTGACTTGAATTGGTTTATATTCATAAAAACTCATTCTGTCTATGTGTATATGTCTTTCATGATTTCTAGTTCTATTCCTCTCTGGTTGACTGAGTGTAGAGAAGTGTTAAGGAGCTAACTGCAGAGAGACATTTCATTGTGTGTGCTGCTAAGCTAAACCAGCATGTATAATATAAAGGTATTATGACTTCAGAATTTGGGTCTAAAGATATGATGCTTTGAAAAAGAGGTTCTTCTTTTGTTTTCATAGAAGATGAGAATCTGTGGATTGTTTTTACATCAATATGGTTTCATAGACCAAGACCTCCAGAATGGTTGCCATAAACACCCTCAAAAATTACTTCACTTAACTGCTGACTGAGCTGAACCTTGCACAACAGTGCCCCCATAGAGCAGGAAGAAGTTTGGAGAAAAATAACTACATCCATATTCCCAAATATTGTTTATAACTGTTTGTTTACATTTAAAGGGGGATATGATAAAGATATAAATAATTTGCATTGGTATGGATTTTGTTTTATTGATATAAATTTAAGGTCAGTCTTGTTATATGTATATTTCTCTTGATTAAGGTATTGTGATTGTGTAGTTCATTTAAAAATGTAATGTATAATTAGGAAATATAGGTTGTTAATGATAATCATGGATAATAGTCAAGCTTGTAGTCATGTTAGTTAGATTTTCTAGATATATAGAGATATATTTCAGTTAGATAGGCATTCTTCATATCTTTTAAAGATTACAGAATATGGCATTTAAAATGTTTTAATAACTTAGGGCATTTCATGACAATGAGACACGTCTGCTCCTGGCAGCACCAATCTACTTCAAGAGGAAGATGGGCATTAAAGAGGCTACTTATGGAGTTGGTTAGCCATTTGGGCAAGAAACTGCTCTTGCCTGGACTGCTTTACCCACAGAGAGATGACTGCTGAACTTGCCTAAATGTAAGATGATTCTTTGGAGTTCCTGTTTCATAAAAGAGTCTGCAAGACATTCTCCTGGACACAAAAGAAAGTGACTAAACTGTCTTTGAAATTTCCAGCTTCATGGAAAATTCTACTGGATACTATGGGTCTGTAGGCTGAAGGTGGATGCCCCAATGGTACAGAAGAACTTTGGGTGAGTGTACAGGCAGCGAGATGTCTCTGTCAATTCTAAAGTTTTGAAAGTTGCAGTCTCTCTCCCCCCTCTGTCTTCCTTCCTTCTTTCTTTCTTTCTTTCTTTCTTTCTTTCTTTCTTTCTTTCTTTCTCTCTCTCTCTCTCTCTCTCTCTCTCTCTCTCTCTCTCTCTCTCTCTCTCTTCCCCCTTCTCCCCTTTTCCTTCCCCTCCATAACACCAAATAAATGTCCAATTTCATTCTGTATGGTGTGTCTATCTCTGTGTGTCCCACCCGCCGTTTATCCATTTATCACCGCCAGGGACCAGCCACCTTCCCTACTGCATGGTCTCTGGGACTGGCTGCTTTGGGGTCCCCAGTAGTCCCAGAGACTTGCAGCATCTGTGCCTCCCACCCACCACCTGCCCACACTGCTTGCTGGGGACCAGCCATCCTCCACATGGCTGGGGACCAGGCACCTTGGTTTAGTGACCTGCCATGTGGTCTTGGCTCCGCAACAAGCTGCCGGAGACTCGCAGCAAATCCATTTCATTGGTGCTTTGTGTGTGTGTGGGGGGTCAGGACCAGTCTCACAGGGTATTTAAGGGGCCTCCTAAAGGAGTAACACATGGTTTTGGGGGCTGCATGAGCCCCTTGCTGTCCTGTCTCCCTGCCATGTGCTTGGCCACCTGAGAGCATCATCCTTAATAAAATTATGGGCCTTTTGATTTGGTTTGATTTGACCTAATTAGATTTCTTGCACTGGTGGAGCTGCTCTTACACTTATCACTTACCCCCTTTGCCTGTTACCTGTGTGTAAATTGGTATAGGAGGGTCTTCTTTCTATGTGTTGCTTTCATTGGTCAAATAAAGAAACTGCCTTGGCCTTTTGATAGGGCAGAATTTAGATAGGTGGAGTAGACAGAACAGGATGCTAGGAAAGAGGCAGGCAGGGAGAGCTGCCTGCCATGAAGCTGTCCAGCCAGACATGCTGAATCTTTTCCAATAATCCATGAGCTCGTGGTGACAGATTATTAAAAATGGGTTGAATCAAGATGTGAGAGTTAGTCAATAAGAGGCTAAAACTAATGGACCAGGCAGTATTTAAATGAATACAGTTTCTGTGTAATTATTTCGGGGGCTAAGCTAGCCAGGCAGATGGGAACCACACAGGATGCAGCCCACCGCTCCCTCATTACTACAGTAAGTGGAGACTTCTTTTTTTGTTTCCTGGTTGCCCAGACCCAAATAATCACACAGAAACTATATTAATTATATCAGTTTGACCTATTAGCTTATGCTTCTTATTAACTAACTCTTCCATCTTAAATTAACCCATTTCTATTAATCTGTGTATCACCATGTGGTTATGGCCTACCCTTAAGGTTCTGACAGCATCTTTTTTTTCTTAAGCATCTACATGGCATCTCCTTGACTCCACCAACTCTGTTTCTATATCTTTTCCAACCTGACTATATTCTGCTCTGCCATAGGCCAAAGGAGCATTATTGATAACTAATAAGAGCAACACATATACAGAAGGACATTCCACATCATCTCCCTTTTTCTGTCTAAATAAAAAAAGAAGTTTTTAACTTTAATATAGTAAAATTACAAATACAAATCAGTTATCAATCAAGAATTATAGTTATAATATTTAATATATTTATATCTGGCAAAATTAATGAAAAGATTCTATCATCTATTTTATCTTTGTGAGTCTAAAGTTTCATATCTAATTTATCTTTTATCATAACTAAAGAAGACTATAATTGTGACTATCTATTCCTCAGCTCCATCAAAAAACCCAGAAGGATACAATATTACCTAAGTTAACAGGAAGTACATAGTAAGCAACTTCCAAACTCTAGAATTGACAAAGACATCTTACTGCCTGAACAATCACCCAAAGTTCTTCTGTAATTTTCAGGTATCCATCTTCAGCATATAGGCCCATCGTATCTGACAGACTTTTCCATTAAGCAGGAAATTTGAAAGACTGTTTCACCTATATTGGCAGTTTGTCAGTCACTTTCTTGTGTAATGCAGAATGTGTGGCAGACTTCTGTGAAGCTGGAAACCTGAAGGACCATCCCATCTTTTGGAAAGTTTGGCAGTCACTTTTCTGTGGATCCTGCATATCCAGTTCATACAACAAAGCATCAAGTATTTCAGGCAATATCAATTTCTTGCACAAATGGCTAGCCTTGTGACATTGAAGGTAAATTCCATAATGAGTTTCTTCAATGCCCATCATCTACTCTGACATAATTGATGCTGCCAGAAGCAGACATGTCTTACTGTTGAGAAAACTCTAAGTTCTTAAAACCTTCCAAATGTTATATTCTTTAGTTCTTTGAAAGGTTTGAGGAATACTGACCCTTTCTAAATATATCTCTATACATCTAGAAAAACCTAACTAGCATGGCTATAGTTCGACTATTATAGATAACTATCTATTAATCTGTATTTATTAATTATACATTACATTTTAAATGAGCTGTATAAACATAATAGCTTAAACAAGAGTAAAAATATACACAATATAACAAAATCAACCTTAAATCTGTATCAATAGATGAAGATCCATATGAATGCAAAGTATTCATCTCTATATCATATCCCTCTTATCTTTTTTTTAGAAATTGACTGTGACCTTAATCACTTATTATCAACCTTCTTTAAATGTAAACAAACATTTATAAACAGTCATTTTGGGAATTTGGGCATTGTTTTCTTCAAGCTGCTTTCTGCTTTTTTGGGTGCTCATGAGGACCTTTCAGAGAATCATGTTCCCTCAAACAACATTATATTGGAAGGATTTCATAGGTTCTCATCTTCTGTGAAAGCAAAAACAGAACTGCTTTTCCAAAGTAACATATCCTTAGACTCGAATTATGAAGTCAATATAACTTTAAAATATATATGTTTGTTTAGCTTAGCAGACCCCAGGATCAAATGTCTCTTTGCAGTCAAAAATTCAAAGAAAACACAATAATATACATAATCCAGACTTTATGTGTATATTCTATCTTTATGTGGCTTATTTTTCTTTGCTATTTTAATCTATGACTGCTTATACACTTTTATATTACTTTTACTTTCTCTTTAAAGATTTTGTTTTGTTTAAAAACTATTTGCTTCTTTTTAGAACTATTTATACTCTTTTCCCTTTCTCAAGCCTTCGTACATTTTTTAAAGAGACTATGACTTGTTCAGAGGTTTATTTCTGTCTGGATCTGTCTTTATTGCATATCTGTAATCATTTTCTGACCAGGAGTGCTTTGAAAATGGTAAGCAGCTTGGTTGAAGCAGTCCTGGATTCTGGCTCCACTTCTTTTGGCCTTTCAATATTGTGGAGGCACATTCACTGCCAACTGTGGGATCCATGTTCACTGCTGAAGCTCCAGGGATGCAGTGGGTCTATGTTGCTGCCATTAAACTACTTGTTGCATGCTGCTCACAAATCTCATTTAAGTGCAGGGCCTCCCAAAAGAGCCAAGGCCACCTTCTCTTAAAGAAGCCATGCAGTTCTTGCTGCTAATGCTGAGTCAAAAAGCCTTCTCTTAAATGAGCTTCACCTCCTCTGCTTTCTGGCAGCAAACAGAGCCTATCTGAAAAAAAAGTGTGGCTACCAAGAAGCTCCAATTGACTCCCGTTTTGTGGGTCTAGAAGGCCCTGCCTTTTAAAATCTTTTTGAGGTCTTATGTGGATCCATGTCCCAGACGGTAGGTAAGGACATCCCACATTACCTATGTCACTCCAGCAGAAGAATCTATATATTTGTTTTTGATAAACATTCTCAGTTTCCCATCTAAATCAATGTTGATGGAAGAGGAGAGAAGGTATATTTAGATTTTCAAAGTTGTTGCCCACTTTTCCTGAGGTTTGTCCTAATTTCTCATCTACCCTCTAGTGTGATGCATTCTTAGGTTTGCTTAAAATCTGTGTGTCTAGGAACTGCAGTGTTTTGGCGGTCAGTCTGTCTTTCATAGCCAAGATTGCAAGTTCCCTGGGGCTTGATGCCATCTTCTTTGTATGTGCTTTTCTTTCACCCTAGAACTTGGATTGTTTTCCCTTGTCCCAGGAGTCCTTTGCAAATGCTAATCATTTCGATGTAGATTCAACTCACAGGCTCAAAAAGGTACAAACATGTAATGCAGTGGACTGTCATTTTGAGATCACCCCTACCCATATCCAAAGGAAAGAAATTATGTGCCACACGGAAATTAACACTTCTAAAACTTTTTGAATTAGTTAGGATGTAGTTGGATATTTTAATCTTTAAGTGGTAAGGTTTCTGAAGCTTGCTTCTGGAAAAGGACCAGAGCACAAATAGTTAAATTAGCATTTGAGTGCCAACAGAAGGTTTGAAAAATGATCTGACAACATGTTAAAGAAATCCAATCTTTCCAGTTGTCTTGAAATAATCTAGAAGAATGTTAAAAGGTCATTTTGTAAGTGGTTAGCTACATGAATATTGTTTTTTTTCCATAGTTAGGCTTCTCAAATATTACTTCTTCATTTAATATAAAACAGTGGTTCTCAATCTTCCTAATGCTGTGATCC